>NC_068938.1:45963807-46278562 GCF_016801865.2 Culex pipiens pallens
TGGTGTCTTGGGCAAAGTTGTAGGTATGGATACGGACTACACTGGAAGAAATGATACACGGTAAAAAAAATTTGGTGATTTTTTATTTAACTTTTTATCACTAAAACTTGATTTGCAAAAAAAACACTATTTTTATTTTTTTTTATTTTTTGATATGTTTTAGAGGACATAAAATGCCAACTTTTCAGAAATTTCCAGGTTGTGCAAAAAATCATTGACCGAGTTATGAATTTTGTAATCAATACTGATTTTTTCAAAAAATCGAAATATTGATCGCAAAATTTTTTCAACTTCATTTTTCGATGTAAAATCAAAATTGCAATCAAAAAGTACTTTAGTAAAATTTTGCTAAAGTGCACCGTTTTCAAGTTATAGCCATTTTTAGGTGACTTTTTTGAAAATAGTCGCAGTTTTTCATTGTTTGAGCGAGTTGTGGCGCTATAACCACGGCAAATAGTGTCCAGGGCATTCGTGGAAATACAATGTTCCATCCCAGAGGGTTCCGGAGTACCAAACCTTCTTAGCATGGTGCTCCCAACGAATACAACCAAAATCTCGGAGCGTATGGTGGTGTGTCCCCACGCTTCTTCCTCCCCTGTCGATTCAGAATTGTGTTGTTGTTCGAACACTCAGTGCTCAAACTCAACCCAATTACGAGTCATCTCTGCGATACGGCTTTACGCAGTAGGCCTGGCCGCTTTAACGCTTGTGATGTTTCAATGCATTCCGATGCAATGGCGCACTACAAATGTTAATAAATGACAAGAAGAGTGCTAGGCGTCATCTAACCTAAGGCACTCTCCAGGATCCCTTCGAAAGATTGGCTGCGCTAGGGTCTGATTAGATTAGATTAGATTAGAATAGTCGCAGTTTTTCATTGTTTAAAATTAGTGCACATGTTTGCACACTTTTGAAAAAAAAATATTTTTGAAAAGCTGAGAAAGTTCTCTATATTTTGCTTATTCGGACTTTGTTGATACAACCTTTAGGTGCTGAGATATTGCAATGCAAAGGTTTAAAAACAGGAAAATTGATGTTTTCTAAGTCTCACCCAAACAACCCACCATTTTTTAATGTCGATATCTCAGCAACTAATGGTCCGATTTTCAATGTTAATATATGAAACATTTGTGAAATTTTCCGATCTCATCGAAAAATGAAGTTGAAAAAATTTTGTGACCAATATTTCGATTTTTTGAAAAAATCAGTATTGATTAAAAAATTCATAACTCGGTCAATGATTTTTTGCACAACCTGAAAATTTCTGAAAAGTTGGCATTTTATGTCCTCTAAAACATATCAAAAAATAAAAAAAAATAAAAATAGTGTTTTTTTGCAAATCAAGTTTTAGTGACAAAAAATTAAATAAAAAATCACCAATTTTTTTTTACCGTGTATCATTTTTTCCAGTGTAGTCCGTATCCATACCTACAACTTTGCCGAAGACACCAAATCGATCAAAAAATTCCTTCAAAAGATACAGATTTTTGAATTTTCATACATTATTTTTGTATGGACAGCTGCCAAATTTGTATGGAAATTATATGGACAAAGTAATGATGCAAAATGGCTTCTTTGGGCATACCGAAGGCACCAAAAAAGTTTCAGTCGGATTAAAAAATACAAAAAAAAATCGAATGAGCGAAATCCTAGAGATCTGCTCTTGTATGGAAAAACTAATGATGCAAGATCAAATTGTAGAAAATTACTCAAATGCAATAAAGAGGGCAAAAAATGTATTCAAATAAAAGCTCTCAATTTCGCAAACTTCTCATGCTCTTCAAACTTCCATAATGACCCTACCCATAACCAAAGCTAATGAAGATGATGATTATAAGAAAAGTGAGGGAACTATTTTAATCGGTCCATGTCGCACCACAAAAAAAACCTTCTCCCCCTTCGCATGACACCATTTTCCACGCCTTAGCCCACTGAACCAACTCCGAGAAAGTGGAGCTTCTGGCACTAATTTCGCCAATAAGGGGAGGCTTCTTGCGTGGAAAATTACGACGCCCTGCCATTGATGGAGGCTGCTGTACGGAATTTCAACCTGGGAAAAGCCATCTTCTACAGAATGAAAGGGGGAATAGGAGGTGTGTGCTTTGTGGTTGATTGTGCAAATTGGGTCCAAAGTTAATAGAGTTTGCTGGAGCTTGCTTTGCATATACCTAGATGGCGGGAAGGACAGGGTTGAGGGGAGGCTTTAGATCTTGTCGCTTTCAGTAATGCTCGTGGAGGCGCGAAATTGATCGATCATGGGCGTCAAGCGGGGTACAGCACTAACCAACATCCAACCTGGAGAGTGGCTACATGGTTTAGTGGGTGTTGGTGGTGGCATTAACATAGTTTACAACCTACTGCAAATGAGTTGTTTAGGGGTTTCCATTACCCTATCATACTTGAATTCAATCTAGCACAGCACCTAAATTGGTAATGCTAAATCCAATTTTTAAAAAATTTCAATCTTCATTTTTTTTCAAAATCCCAAATTAAACGAATCCCATTGCTCTAACAAATCGTACAATTATCTCCTTACTTATCGTTTTGCCACCATCGGCTTGACCATTGCCAAAATGGCCAATCAAATGCAGCTCCAGCGGCGTCGCCGTCTGCTTAACCAAATCACCATAATTGACTACTGCGTGCCGCCACCACCCCACAATCACAAACATCACGCCGCCCGAAAATTGCTGCACCAGGCCTATCAATTGACCATAAAAGCGCAATTTTCCACCATCGCGGGGAGGCTTTTTAACGCTTTTGCACGCCGACAACATTTTGGCACTTTGCCTGATTTGCCGCGCGCCGTCCAACGCGTGATAAGCTTTCTAATTGGGCTCTCATTTATGAGAGTTGTCGTGCGAAATTGGGCGGTGATATGCGGCGAATCTCAAATCGTGTTGGGGTGGCCGAAGAGGATGCTTTTTGACAGGGTGTTTGGAGAGCGCAAATTTATTGGTTTTCAGTTGGAGCCTACGGGCGGAAGTGCTTGAGAGGAGCGTTTTGTTACAGATTTTTTTTTTTTCAATATTCAATGCGGTGTGGGCAGGCTCTTGAGGAGATGAAACCCATTATTTTAATATTTTGAAAAATATGGTATTTTTTCAGAAAACTCAAAAATTTTGCAACTATTTTTATGATTTAAGAAAATTTACAAAAATACTATTCAACTAAATTAAATCAAATGAAAAACGTACCATCTTTCCCTAAAATCATCGAACGAAAACAGAAGACCTCGAAGGAAGCACTTTTTAATAACGTCTGTTCAAATATTGCGCCATTTCACCGATAGGTCTCACCAAAGTTGGTCCAATCACTCTGAAAGATCTCACCCAAAGGCAATGTAATTTCGCGAAATTTTGCATTGCATAATTTTACTTGTTGACCTGTAGAAATCATCAATTGAACTTTATGTTTATTTTTTGTCTATTTGTAAATGGAGAGATTAAAATACATAATTTGTATTATTAATAGTGCAAATAATTTCGCGAATCATTCCCAAACTGCCACTTAAGATAGTTTCTCAAAACTTAAAATTGTCAACTTAATAACTCAAATCACTTTAGGCGTCATCCATAAAGAATGTCACGCTCTAGGGGGGGAGGGGGGGGTCTGAGCAAGTGTGACATTGCATGTTATAAGTATAGGAAAAGCGTGACAAAGGGGGGGAGGGGGGGTAAATTTTGGCTGATTTAAGCGTGACGTACTTTATGGATGAAGCCTTATTAACCTTACCCATCTCAAAGGAAAATTTTCATAATGATGATGACCCGTTGGTTGGAGTGGCCTCAAATGACCACGTGCTCACCAGTGTATTGTTTTTATTTGCTCGCCGCGCGCGCAAACGAGGAAAGTCCCCGACCGCTGCGTCGTAAACAAAAACAACAAACTTAAAATAGTCATAATAACTAAGGATGATGTAGGGGGGCGCCACACACGACGTTTTTCGACCGGGGCGATCATTAAAGCTGGAAAAGGTAAGGGGGGGAGGGGGGAGAAACAGCTGAGAGTGGGTCGTTTTTCATCAAGTTTTATAAATGAGTACCATGAGACATGTTCCGTTTGGAGGTATTGTTATATGAGGAGATTTGATGAGTTGGTGTCGAATAGATTTTACTGTGAAGTAATTTAAGGTTTCAAAGTTGCTCATCTTACCTTACAGTTATTAAAAATACTTTTCAAAATGACCTAAATAATATAATTCAAATGGGTCTGAAATTCAAACGCCGTCAAAATTAACTTGAAATGAAAATTTATGAAAATCAGATAAAAGTAAAATGAATTGTCTTAAACTGGTGCTGGTAATATATAGTATAGAATACAGGTGAAAGTTATTTTGTAATATTTATTTATCAATTATTTGGAACGTTTTCATATATTGTATGACCATTTTGAATATTTTCCAAAAATCCATAGCTTTAGTACCAGATTTTTCACTATCCCCTAGTATAGCGCAAAAGATATAATTTTTAGTCCCATAGAATATATTAGAAAAAAATAAAAAAATAAAAAAAAACCTGCACGAAGAAAAAAGAGATCTTAAAATCGTGAACAAGCGTTAATGAAAATGGGAACCTCGAACAAAGTATTCAAATCACACGTTCGTGGTTCCCTTTTTCATAACGCTTGTTCACGATTTTTGGAACTCTTTTTTCTCCGTGTGCTATCATCATTGGGTTACACAAATTTCACCTCTGATAACGGTATATTGGGAGTGTTACTCAATGTATTCATTGAAATGTTAAATAAACCCTTAAATATTATTTTCCGAGCTTGTATTTTTAATGCAATCTCAAAAATTTGCTCAAATTCCATATTTTTACCATTTTCCAAACTTCAAATAGCATATAAACTAAGAATTGTTCATCTGGAGGATGATGTTTTAACCTTTTCTAAGAAGGGGAACATCATCTAACTCCATCGTGCCTCTAATGGTGCCATACACAGTTAAAAAAATCATGGTAGAATTACATCTAAAGAGGGGTACATCTTTTATGTGAGAAAAAATGTGCAATTTTACCAATAAAAATGTGTAATTTTACCACTTCTCTGGTATAATGTCATTTTCAGTTTAAATTAAGGAAAAATCACATCAAAAATAAGGTAATATTCAGCCTTCCAAAATTACACCTTTCAATTTTACACAATTTTTTTTGTGGAACAATAAAATGCCTAAATTACCGTTTTAAGACGGTAGAAATAAAATAAAATCACCTGTAACCTACACACAATTTTTATAGACCCTCACATGTATGGTAATTGAAAAACGACAATTTTACACTAAGAACAGTCAAAAATAGTTTATAAGTTACAAAATTAAAGTGTTATTGAAGCGGTATTAAAAAATAGTTACAAATGTATAAGCATTTTGAAAGAACAAGTTCCTCAGTACCAAATATGAAAAATGTCCAATTTATTAATGCTACAAAATTATGTTTTGTGCAACACAAATTGTTTATTTGATAAAATAATTTTGTCATAATGAATTTTGAGCTAATTCAGTACGTTTATTATATCAAACTTTAAACTATTAGAATTTGATGAAAAAACCATCCTTTTTCGTTATTTTTTTTTCGTGATCCATTTTGTAAAAAGTCCCTCGGATCGATCTGAACATTTGGTGGCCGGTTTAGTGTTTAGTGATTTAGAAAACCCTAGTGTTTGGCCTTGTATGAAAATTTACTTCTTTTTGGGTCTAAATATGGCTCAGGTGAATTTTTTTATCAAAGTCGGTGCAGATTTGGCGATTTTGAAGAACAATATGATCTGTTTTTTGGGTAAAAAAAAATTAATAAATTCAAACTGAAAATTATCAAAAATTGTAACTTTTGTTCTATAAAATCAATCAGTGCATACTGATTTGGCAGGAAATTTTACTAGGGCCATATTTTGACCCAAAAAGAAGCCTACAATAATTAAAAACTAAAAACCCTAAAAAAAATTTGTCGATTTTAAACAAGGCCAAAAACAAAAAAAAAATCCGGGCCGATAGGTTTCCATGCATGTATTTTGTTTTTGTCATTGGCATATTTTTGCATTAAAATTTGTGCCTTCCATTTCATTAGGGCACACAACTTTTGTAAACAAGAGTGTATCTCTTTCATTCAAATGACAGCATGCATAAGGTGTGAGAGGGATACAGACGTGTTTACAAACGCTTTGTACCCTTTTGAAATGTTAGGCACCGATTGATCACAAAATGTTCAGATCGATCCGAGGAACTTTTTTTGAAAAACGGATTGGATGTTTAAAATAAAAGGATCGAATTATTTTTCCATTCCAATTTTCCATTGAATTGTCAAAACATTGGTGCGGAAATCTTTTAAAAATAAAGAGTTTGTCTTGTATTTTCAGGAAATTTTGAGTAAAGTTTTAGAAATCGTATAATGAAACATATGTTTTATGTAAAAATATAGATAAAAAGATACAGTACAAGAATAACATTAACAAGATAAATAATGTTATCAACTAATAAAGAACTGAATGCAATTGATAAAAGAAACAAACTCTAAATGTTGCTTTTGGACTATTTCTAAATCTAGGGCAACTAGAAAATAACCGAAATATAAAAGATAATGAAGATAAAAATATTCATAGTTTTTGACTTCCAAATCAAACATTGCACTAATATATTCACTGTTAAGAGACTTAGTCTCAGTCAATAAAATAAAACACATAGAAGAAAAACCTAACATTCAGTCCGGAGGCTGACCAGTATCACAAACCATCCTAAGCTGTAATTATTTTATCAGAGGTATTTGATTCCCGCTAACAAATCCCTTCGTAAACGGAAGTCGATCTCCACTGAACCCGAACTGGCAATCAATCAAAGCTGATAAGCTCTTTTTTTATTTATTTATCGCTCCAACACAGTATCCAACCACGTTTCCCGCATTCCCATTTCAGTTAAACGGGTAAAAAAATCCGGGATCAAGTGGCAGGTTCCAATGTTTTTTTTTTTCAAGCCGACCCTTCATGTGCCTCATCGTGAATCACCCGGGGTCTAGTCAGAATAATTGAAATTCCAAATCATGATGCTGTGAAACAGTTAACCTTGCGACGAGCCCTGGCTCTCCCAGTTTCCGGCCCAGTTGCACTGGCCGGATGTCACGTCGGGGCGCGTGCCTCTCGACAGAGTGGATCCCGGGAGCTGGCGCGACAGAAATCAATCATTTAGTTCAATTAATTGGAGATGATTTTTTTTTTTTGCTCGCGACTTGGATGAGTTTAGCTGGGGATTGAAGCTGGCGCTTGTTGGACATGATTGGTCTTTTTCGGGTTGATGGCTTTTTGGAGTTTATGGTGACGTGGATGCGGACGAGTCCCGGTTCTGGGTCCGGTGAAGTGGAAAGATATCGGTCCCGAAGGATTGATGGAATTTTTTGGGGGCATCGAGGCTATCGATGGTTGAATGGTTTGAGACCAGGGTTTGGTTGTAATAAATTGGAAAATCAAGTTAAAATATGAATGAACCAAATACTTTAAATGTGGACAAAATTCTCAAAAGTTTAATGCTGTATTAGTTTTGAAAAAAATCAAAATGATCCAAGATGACGAGATGAGATGTCCATGGATTTTTTTCCAGTAAAATCCGTTTAAAAGTTCACAACATGGACAAAAGTGGCAAAAGCTGTAACAAATAAAATCCCGAAATTGATAGCAGAACCGTACTAAATCACCCCTAGTTTTAAACTCATCTGAATCAACACAAAAAAAATAAACAATATTGCATTTTTACAGCCCATCAAACACATCCCAGTGGCAATCCCGATGGGAATCACACTTTTTTCGCACAATGATCACCTCGGCGGGGTCGTACTGAAATTGATTTATTTTTTATTTGCTCTCCCTGTTTTTTTCAACGCATGAATTGGTGTAACCTTGGCCCTCTGGCATCAACCCTGTGGGATGGAAATTTTAAATTCAAATTGATTGCTATTAAAGCGGCTTCCTCCCCCACTCGCGATGATGGCGTGTGATTGTTTTAATTGTTTTTCGAGGGGGGAATTGAACCCGAATTGGGAAATGAACAACAGTTTGCGCGTTTTTATTTTTGTTTTTGTCCGTTACTCGACTGTAACAAATTTTGGAAAATGTCATTTTAAAGGGAATTTTAATGTACTTTTCGAATCTACATTGACCCAGAAGGGTCATTTTTTCATTTCGAACAAAATTTTTAATTTTAAAATTTCGTGTTTTTTCTAACATTGCAGGGTTATTTTTTAGAGTGTAACAATGTTCTACAAAGTTGTAGAGCAGACAATTAAAAAAAAATGATATACAAACATAAGGGGTTTGCTTATAACCATCACGAGTTATTGCGATTCTACGAAAAAAAGTTTAGTTTCCTCATATAACAATACCTCCAATTTTTAATTTTAAAATTTCGTGTTTTTTCTAACATTGCAGGGTTATTTTTTAGAGTGTAACAATGTTCTACAAAGTTGTAGAGCAGACAATTAAAAAAAAATGATATACAAACATAAGGGGTTTGCTTATAACCATCACGAGTTATTGCGATTCTACGAAAAAAAGTTTAGTTTCCTCATATAACAATACCTCCAATTTTTAATTTTAAAATTTCGTGTTTTTTCTAACATTGCAGGGTTATTTTTTAGAGTGTAACAATGTTCTACAAAGTTGTAGAGCAGACAATTAAAAAAAATTGATATACAAACATAAGGGGTTTGCTTATAACCAGGGCTGCGGAGTCGGGTCATGTTTTAAACGACTCTGACTCCGACTCCGACTCCGGCTTTCTGAGATTAGCCGACTCCGACTCCAACTCCGGCTCCGGCTTTCAGCTCGAACCAACTCCGACTCCGACTCCAACTGCGGCCTACAAACTCTAGCCGACTCCGACTCCGACTCCAGCTTTCAACAAATGGTTAGCTCCGACTCCGACTCCGGCTCCACATATTGTTAAATGTTTCAAAAGTTACTTGACTATTATTTCGAAAACATTGATAAATAGGATTATTTTAATAGTCTCTAATTGTAATATATTTCTCAAGGAAAATAAGTTCAAATCACAAAACTGAAAACAAAATCCAGGTAACAAGTTTTAAATGTAATTGAAACAGAAATCAAAAAATATGACCAGTTTTGAAATCATTTTCACAAGAACAATTCAGAAGTATGGACCAAAATTTTGCCGACGATATATTATTTTCAAAAAAAAAATTGTAAAAAAAAATAAATCACGTACTTAAATTTTTTTGACCTCATTTTTATGTAAAATCGAATTGCAATCGAAAATTACTGTACACATTTTTTTAATTACGTGCACCGTTTTAAAAATATAGCTTTCAAAGTTAATTTTTTTCTGAAAAATCCCGTTTTTATTTTATTTTTTAAATAGTGTCCATGATTGTCCATTCCTGAAAATATTTTTTCGAAAAATTCAGAAAAATTTCTACTATTTCGTCTAAGAAGATTGGACTACTGGTTGCTGAGATATAGCGGATAAAAGAAACAGGAAAATTGATTTTTTAAGTCTAACCCAAACAACCCCATCCATTTTGTAATGTCTATATATCAGTAATTAATGGTCTGATTTTCAATGTAGAAAAATGAAACATTCGTGTAATTTTATAATTACTAACATTTCAAAAGGGCCAAACATTCATTGTGTAAAGTACTTTTCGATGGCAAATTCGATTTTACATAAACAATTAGTTCAGAAAATGTTAAGTACAAGATTTCAATTTTTACATACGAAAAAACGAAGTTGACTTTATAGCTGTCGGCCACCATTGCTAGTACCAACCACTAGTGTCTTCCTTTTAATCTACAATGACTTCGCCGCCCTGGGCTCCTAAGTGTATGAAAGTATGGCACGGAGCGACGGCGCCGAATACCCGTATTTACACAAAGAATTTTAGAGCGCCCGCCGCGGGATTCGAACCGTCGACCTCTGGATTGTGAGTCCAATGCGCGGTCCGATTAATCCACACGGGCGGGCGATTTTTACATACATCACTATTAAAAAAATCATAACTCTTCGACAAAATTTTGGTCCATACTTCAGAATGGCTTAAAAGATGCGGGAAGTCCCCTAAAACATACAAAAAACCAAAAAAAATAAAATACCGATTTTGGGAAATTGAAATTTTGTAAATAAAAGGTAATTAGAAAATCACCAAATTTTTTGTCCGCGAACCTGTTTTTTAATAGTTCTCATCAATACCTACAACTTTGTCAAAGACACCAAATCAATCAAAAAATTCATTGAAAAGTTACAGATCATGAATATTTACGTACCTTTATATGAACTTCTGTCAAAATTGTATGGTGATTACTTGAAGTGAATCAATGAAACAAGATGGCTTCTTGTGGGAAGGCCCCCATAAAGTTTGAGTCAAATAGCAAAAAAAAAAACAAACAATAAAATAGGTTGAAATCGGCATATTTCGTAGAGAATTACTCATCTGATAAATCTATTTGAAAAAATGAAAAAATGGCAACGCAATGCACGCGACTTAAAAAAAAATTCAAAAATAAGAAGTTTTGTGAATTAACCTGCATTATAACAAATACTAAACAATAAAAAAAACATAATTTTTGTTGAATTTTAGATAACTCCGACTCCGACTCCGACTCCGGGTTATCAGAAATTTTCGGCTCCGACTCCGACTCCGACTCCAGCTCATAAAATTTAGCCGACTCCGACTCCGGCTCCGACTCCAGCTGTTCGAGTTTTGACGACTCCGACTCCAGATCCCCAAAAAGACCCGACTCCACCGACTCCGGCTCCGACTCCGACTCCGACTCCACAGCCCTGCTTATAACCATCACGAGTTATTGCGATTCTACGAAAAAAAGTTTTGAAAAAGTTGGTCGTCGTCGATCATGGCCGTTCATCGTCACCCGCGACAGACACGGACGACGGAACAAAGAGAAACGCAAAAAGTAACTTTTTCAAAACTTTTTTTCGTAGAATCGCAATAACTCGTGATGGTTATAAGCAAACCCCTTATGTTTGTATATCATTTTTTTTTTAATTGTCTGCTCTACAACTTTGTACAACATTGTTACACTCTAAAAAATAACCCTGCAAAATTAGAAAAAAACACGAAATTTTAAAATGAAAAATTTTGTTCTAAATGAAAAAATTACCCTTCTGTGTCAATGTAGATTCGAAAAGTACATTAAAATTCCCATAAAATGACAGGTTCCAAAATTTGTTACAGTCAAACAGTACATTAAATTTCCCATAAAATGACATGTTCCAAAAAAAATTACAGTCGAGAAACGGAAAATGGCAGAGTTTTTAAAACTTTTTTAGTGTTTTTTTTCCATGAAAAATACGTTTTTTCGGAATTCTGAGTACGCCATCAAATCGGGCGTCTAATTTTACATAAAAGTCCCTTTGACACCAAATTTCTATCTCATCACCGTTTCAGGCTGCAAATTATTGAAAAACACCTCTTTTTTCGCATGTTCAAAAATGGAAGGGGTCGTACCGCCCCTCCGTCACGAGATATCAAAAAACGGACCTCGGATTCGTGATCAGGGACAAAAGTTGCCCCTTAGGACAAAGTTTCACGCAAATCGAAGAGGGGTCGGGGCAACTTTTCCCGATTTCGTGTGAGTTGGTAGAGAATTACCCAAATAGAGTATATTAAACTTGTTGGTCTTGAAATAAAGGCATAATTCGATTATGCTTGGTCAATTTGCTTTGTTGCGGAAATAAAATTTGATAAATTGTAAAAAAATAATAATATTTTAATTGCAATGCTCTTTTGAAATCAAAGGAAGCAATCACTCAAAGCTAAAGCTATAGATATATCCCAGGAACTAATTCATTACAGCTTATCGTGCATTCACATCCACCATGAGATAAAAAAGGCGCAACATAACCTACCTGAATGGGAGCGACACAGAATTAAACACTTAATGAATGAATGTCCGCGGAATGTGCGGTCGACGACACGTGATGGCGAAAACGGAACTGAAATCGTTACGAAAGGTCAAGTTGCAAAACTCCTGGGATTTTTGTGGAAAAAAAAAGACTACCGGAAGTGATTTTACATGTGTTTACATTCATTAAATAAAAACAACTCTTTTTAACAAATCAATATTGATGAAAAAAAATATATTCAAAAGAAAAAAAAAACAAATATCAATCATAAAATTATAAAAAGTCAATTAATCCGACACAACACACACACACACCATCCACATTCACGACCCCCAGGTCTTTTGTGGTCTCTATTGCAAGTTTCTGCTCGAACCTAGGAGTCCGAAGGCTTGAATGGGGAGGGCACCCAAACCTCTTTCTACTCCAAGGAACCTTCCACCCCAGGGTTCGAACTGACGACCTTTGGATTGCGAGTCCAACCGCCGCCAGCGATTCCACCGGAGTAGGCTTGGTTTGGTGTGTTGTTTGTACTTATGGCATGGAGACGACTCCTACACCTGGAATGACTTAACGGCCTAACAACCAAGGCCGGGACCGAAATTTTACTTCCTCATCCGATGGAAGGTTGGAGCAGATGGGAATCGAACCCAGAATCATCCGACACAACATTCGTACCAAAAACCACAACTCCAATTTATAACCAACAATCTAACTCTCAGAACAATGTTCCATTCATCAACTTCTCACCACCAGCAATCGGTAAGTTCTCGGTAGGGTTATAGCTTACCGTTAACCTTGTCCACAACTTGCTTATGATAGACATGTCAATCACGAATAACTCACTCAATCACAAACGGTCGTGATTGTGTGGTGCCCACGCAGCAGCAGCCAGCCAGCGTGGATTGTGGAATTTTTATGAAGGAGCAAAAAGTGACAAAAGACGTCAGAAGGGACAGAAGGAGCAGAAAAAAAACCCTCATGCAACTTTTTATCAATCAATCATTCATGCAGTCGCTTTAAAGCAGACCACAGCTGCTGCAGCTCGTTAGTGTTGACTTTGAGAGAGCAGTGCAAAAGTAGTGCAGAAATTAATATTGATTTAAGGTGAAGGAAAATGGTGTCAGTTTAATTGAATGAAAACAAAAATAGCAGCAAAGTAATTAACCACGAAACATTGTTCGTCTGATATTTTGTTGCAGTTTTGAAAACATCTACACTCAGCATTAAATTTTTTCAAGTTTCCAAAACAAACTTGTTTTCTTTCAATCATAATTTAACAACCATGTATCCAAAAATTATTCTGTAGGATACATTTATTGAAAAGATGAAATGTATACCTTATAATACAAATGTGTCGAATAGTATAAAGTGTGGTCAACAAAGTATTTTATACCAAATTCAACCTTGGAATGCTTTTTTGTTGTTGTATTGAAAGAAAAGAATGGAAAAATCAACAGCAACTCTACAACTTTTCACCAAATTTCTTAAAAAATATTTTTCGGGAAAAGACAAAATTTAGAAATATTCAATTTTTTTAAGGAAAATGATGTAAAATGGCAGGCTAGCAAACAAAAATCCAAATAATCAAAGTGTTAAGCTCTATATATTTTTTTAGTTTATATAGAAATTTTTCAAGCCATATCTAAACAACCAAAGGTCGAATCAACAATGTCGAAATTAAAATTGTCTAAGGCTAACTTTTTATCAAATATTCATAGCCTTGCCGAAGTAAAAACCTCGGGTGAGTTTTCAAAAAGCCGTAAGAGCCACCGTGACCTCCGACACTTATTTTCGTTTTTCTCAAAATTCAAACAATATTCCATTTGTTTTAAGTTTAGGACACTTGAAGGACGTGTAGATGAACAATCTCCAGCATTTTTGAAACTGATTTTTCGTAAGCACGTCGCTTACCGGTGCAAAAAAGGCTTTGTTTACCAATGGTTCTTACGTCTTTTTGAAAACTAATCCGAGAAACGTTCGTCTTAAACTACAGATCAAAGTAGGTACTTTTATCTACAGCAACACATCAAATAATGAAAACATATCGAGGGAAAACAAGTAGTAAAAATTGAGTTTTCGTGATATAAATATAAAAAAGAGATTCATTGCGCCTTTCCATTTTAAAAAATTCTAATCACATCCTGCAATTTTGCTGAAGACGCCAAATCGAACTCAAATTACCTTCTGATGATATGGATTTTCGAATATTGTTATAACACTTTTGTATGGATATTCCCAAAATTTTCATGGAGGTACGAAAAATCAATGAGTCACACAATAAATAAAAATGCAAATTGCGAAAAGCTAGAGAATTTTTCTGCATCAAATTGCTTCTATTCATAGTCCAGTATAAAACTAATAAATATATTTACCAGCCCCATAATATTCTAGAACATATTATTTTTCAATTAAATGCTTTTGAAAATTGGTTCAAATCAGAGCCGTACCTTCAGTCCACGACGCCCTTGGCGAAGCATCATTTTGGCGCCCCTCCAATATTTTTTTAATAAATTGATGTTAATATTCAATGATTGCTTCAATGAGTTTTGATTTTATAATTGCAATTGGAGATCTATATATAGTTTAATTCAGAGACACAGTTTTTAATGTATTATTTTTCAAATTAATATTAGATAAGTTTAATTAAAAATTTATTGTAGGAATTAAGTTTTCTGAATATTTTCTCAGATTTCATAAAATCGATAGCAGTGTTTAGTTTTTTGTTAAATTTATTTTTTCAGAAAAATGCACAGAATTGAGTGCTCAACCAATCAGCAGCAGAAATAAATTTCGTAAAAATCAATCAAAGATCATTAAAAATCCAGCACAATTAATGATGAAACTTATTTTAATGATAATAATAAGAACCAGGGCTGTGGAGTCGGAGTCGGAGTCGGAGCCGGAGTCGGTGGAGTCGGGTCTTTTTGAGGACCTGGAGTCGGAGTCGGAGTCGGAGTCGTCAAAACTCGAACAGCTGGAGTCGGAGTCGGAGCCGGAGTCGGCTAAATTTTAAGAGCTGGAGTCGGAGTCGGAGTCGGAGCCGGAGATTTCTGATAACCCGGAGTCGGAGTCGGAGTCGGAGTTATCTTAAATTTAACAAAAAATATGTTTTTTTTTATTGTTCAGCATTTACTATATAAAAATGCGTCGCCATTTTTTCATTTCTTTTTAGAGATTAAGCATTTCAATTCAAATTTGACCAAATTTCATCCAGTTCTTTCTGAAAAAAGAACACACACAGTCATCTTTTACCCCCGATAGCGAATGTCTTGGAGGTTTTAAGTTAAATCATTTTTTAGGAAAAAAATACGAGGTACATAAAAAGATTAAAAAAAGTAATCACTGTTTTTGGAAATCGAATGCATATTGTTTAACAGCTTTTAATTAATTGCGAGAATCTCGATTTGGTTTTATTATGATAAATGCCGAGATTTTCGGTTGAATTCGTTTCCAGATTTTCGGCATAAAGAAGCTGGCTGTCATCATTATTTTTGCCGAGACTTCGGCAGATGAATTTTCTGCCGAGCGCTCAGTTGTTCTGTTTTCGGCAGAATTCTGCCGATGTTCGGCATAAAAAACTGAGTGTGTAGGATTTTAATTTATTTTTCAAATTTTATAAAAAAACGAAATCAAAATTTTATCAACCCGTAAGAATTTTCTCATACTGTTTGTCCCACGCCAATATGACGGAAGGTGATTATCATTGCAAATCAATGTACCTTAAAAAAATGAAATACTTGTGACCTAGAAAATATTTTACTTGTGGATATTTGTTTTTTATTATATTTTAAGTTTTTTCATATATTTTGATGGAGACGCAAGATCATTAATAAAGCTTCGTTTTAGGTGAAGATTCACGAAGTATCGTGCGCCTCCTTTTTAATGTATTTTAATTTTTTAAATTAAAATAAATTAAAAAATTCCAAATAAAATATTTTCCTTGTCACAGATATTTGAAAAGGACCTCTTAAGCGTCCTTTCCACGAAGAAATTGTTCAGATACATTGATTTGCAATAATAATCTCCTTCAGCCATAGCGTGATGTCCATGTACGTCTTAAAAAAAAACAAAAAAAAAATGTTTCGTTTAAAATTGTCATTTCAAAACCAGGTGCCTGTCACTGTGCTTCTTATAAATTTCAGCCTAAAAAAGAGCAAATTGAATTTTAATGTTCAATAGATCATTAAGGCCAGGTTTCTTTTGATTATTCATTCAAAAATAACAATTTAATATTTAAATTTATTAGCTTTGAATACATTATTTGCAAATTTGAAGTTAAGTAAATAAATTCAAATTTACTTACAAAACTGTTCTTCTCAAACGCCTCTAAAACTGAAGAAATTATTTGATTTCTGTTTTCATAACGTATAAAACTTGCAACCTAGAAATTTTTTTTTCGTTTTGTGATTCGAACTTATTTTTCTTGAGAAAAAAATAACGCTTAGAGAGTATTTAAATAATCCTATTTATCAATGTTTTAAAAATAATTAGCTAATAAAAGTTGACTAACTTTTGATACATTTAAAAAAATGTGGAGTCGGAGTCGGAGTCGGAGCCAACCATTTGTTGAAAGCTGGAGTCGGAGTCGGAGTCGGAGCCAACCATTTGTTGAAAGCCGGAGCCGGAGTCGGAGTCGGAGTCGGCTAGTCTGAGAAAGCCGGAGTCGGAGTCGGAGTCGGAGTCGTTTGAAATATGACCCGACTCCGCAGCCCTGATAAGAACATTACATCAGGTAAAAAATATTAACAAATTTTTAACCATTCAGTTTTAGTGATTCGCCCATACGATACCTGAGAATATTTTTCATATTTTTTTTAATTATGTTTTGCATTGATTTTTTGTTTTGTTGTTTGAAGCTCAACTCATTTTTCAGAAAATAACATTTGAATATTTTCTCATAACCAAAGCTTTTTAGACGATTTAATTTTGATCCTTACACTGTACCTTGGACTTTGCCCGCACTTTTATATAGCACTTTTGACAACAACAATTCTAAAAACTAGGAAACCAGTTGTTGTTTATTTACTTTTTTAAAACTAACGCTAAAACTAAAAAAGTTCAGAACAGCTTGTGTGCTCTGAAAAACATTTTTTTTTCTTGAAAAAATAATGTTGGTCATAAAGCAATTTTCCTATTCCAAAACTGTAGTATTTCGGGACCCGTGTTGTGTGGGTAAACATGGTTGCCTCTCACCCAGTCGGCCTGGGTTCTATCCCAGAAGGTCCTGGTGGCATTTTTCGAGATAAGATTTGACGCCTTCCGTCGGACGGGGAAATAAATGATGGCCCCGGTCTAACCTACAGGTTAGGTCGTTAGCTCAATCCAGGTGTAGGAGTCGTCTCCCTGGGTCCTGTCTCGGTGGAGTCGCTGGTAGACTTAGCCTTACAATCCAAAAGTCATCAGTTTGAATCCCGGGGTGGATGGAAGCTTAGGTAAAAAGAGGTTTGCAATTGCCTCAACATTCAAACCTTCGAACATCTAGTTTCGAGTAGGAATCTCGCAATCGAGAACGCCAAGGCAATGCTGTAGAGCAAATAATTTGATTTTGATTTGATTTTTGAGTATTTTGAAAAAGCGTACACAGCAAAAAATCCGATGGTTAAATCGCATGCAAAAGCATGCACATCACCTTTGTCAAAATAAACTCTTAATATTACACACTGCATGTACAATTTTTGCAAACACAAAAAAAAGTTGCAACCGACGTGATTCAAACCCAGCACCAACAGTAAGGACTGGCGCCTTAGCCCACTCGGCCATCAGATCGATGAAAAGCTGTAATGATAAACGCATATATGAGCTTGACATTTCGGTCAAGTAGGTTTCTTATACTGATGGGCTACATAGTTCAGGGTGTAAAATTACATAAAATTGCACAAAATAATGCAATATTTATTTTACACCCAGGCCTTTTACACGCAGCTGGATTACTACTTTTTTAGCATGTGTAGACAATGCACAAAGTTGTTTTTGATCGTGCTGAAAGTATTTCAATATTTCATTTCTTTATATTTTTTTATGTTAAAATAATTCCTATTTTAAGGAAGCTCAAAACATGACCATATTTTTCACAATTTTGCTGATTGTGATTCACAGCCAAATAAACATGAAAATATCATATAGTTGGACTTAAGGGGTTACATACATGTAGAAAATCAAAAAAATTATATTACAGAAAATTTATTAAATCAACTCAAAAGATGATTTTCAATCACTCCTGAAAGTTTCATGAAGATATTTGATTAAAGTAAGTTACAGACGATTTAAGCTGTATTTTTTGCCATGCGCAAAGCGAACTGTCAATCTTTGCGAGCGTTTTTCTCTGAACACCGAGTTGATATCTTTAGATAGGATGGACCAAATTGGCTGAAATTTTGGGTGAAGACTCGCAAGACATATCCCGTATGCATGACGTAGCCCGATTTTTAAAATTTTGCATTTTAAAAAAATACAAAAATCAAAAACTTTCGATTTTTTATATGAAAAACATAAAATATTTTTATTTTTTTTAAATTAAGTTTTTTTAAATCGGCCTTCGTCATGCACACAGGACCAGTTTAACGAGTCTTCACCAAAATTTTGAACCGATTTGGTCAAAGCAGTGTTGAGATATCGTGGCACCCGTTTTTTGAAACTGCTAACTTTAAATAGCTATAACTCGGCAATGGTACATCCAAATGTCTTCATATTTATTTTGTTAATAGATGAAAATGTACATTTCAATGCCCAGCAAAAAGATTATAAAAAATGTTTAGTTGTGAACTCATACCAACCTCTGAAATTTTTGACGATTTACATGTATGTAACCCCTTAAACTTCATTAAACAACGGTTCAAATTTGAATGCTGTATTTATTTTAAAAAGCTTTTATAGAACTCCTTAACTTTTTGCCACTTGAGCGCCTCTTCTTTGATAAAAACATTAATTTAGCATTAGGTATGTATTTTTAAAACACTTCGGTAGAAATAATCATACAATTGATTTTGGCCCCCCTAAATATTTTTTTATACATTATAAACCAAATTATCTAGTTATTTGTAGCTCTACTTTACAATTTGACGCCCTTTCTGTTTTAAATACCTGATGAGGATGTTATAACTGATCTGAACATTTTGTACAAACATCGATATCGGCGCCCTTGGCGGTCGCCAACTGCGCCAACCCCTAGGTACGGCACTGGTTCAAATATATTTTTTAAGGCAGGGTTGGGTTGTACATGGTTATGTTACAGATTTAAAGAAAATGTTTGCACGCTTTCCTGCAAATAATCATAACAAAATATTACAAAGGATTACACAATGAGGTGACGCTTAAGCTAGAGCGTCCAATTTCCCGGGGTTACAAAAATCCCGGGAAACGGGAAATTTACCACAAATCTCCCGGGAAATTTTAAATTTATCAAAATTTCTTTTGAACCTGCTTATGATTAATATGTTGCAGCAAATTGCATAGAACAGAAGTATTTTTTTTAATCAAGGTGTTTGGATTGTGTGCAAATTCCATGCTCTACATTTTTAAAATTGCTATTAAATTTGTCTCTGTGACCAATTCGAAAGAATATGTTTAAGAATAACATTCACAGTTAAAGTTTAGCATTTCTTCAAAAAAAAATATTATGGAATTAGATTTTTTTTATATCACAGTTTCAATTGAAAAATTATATAAAATTTTACCAAAGTTGTGAGTTGCATCACTCACCGAAAAAAATAAGCTTTATCGAAACTATAAATCGACCAAGTTCTCGTTCCACCCGTTCGCAAATTGGAATGTTGTTTCAATCAATGCCATTGAAAATCGTCATCGCCACAATAAAGATCGCTATCACCGCTCAATAAACACGGATTTCATGGCTCTCCTGCCAAACTCCAGTAGCAGTCAACAACCGGTCGTCCGGATTCGCTCACGAGGGGGAAAATCCACAATACTACGACCGCGTGTTGACAAGGTAAAGCTGGTCGCGCGGAATTCACCCGCGGTCAGCAACAGGTGAGTTCAACGCGAGCGAGACCCTCTGTTTAATATTCGTCGCGAGCCTGACGTGAAACACGCGCCAGAAATGCGGTTTTGTCGATGAACATTGGCGCGCGCGCGTTTGTGTCTTCCGAGGAATTTTGCACGCGCGGATTAAAATCGCCATTCAGCAGAGTGGCAGTGATTTTATGTCATTCGAAATGGTGTTTCAGTGTGATTGTGGGGGTTTTCCTGGGCGTCACCGTGGCAGGGTCGAAGAATTTCGCGAATTTGGATTATCGAGTTTTTCGGATGTTCTTTGGCCAAAACTTTCAGATAACAACATGTATTTAAATGATGTTATCTTCATGTTAAAAAAACTATATTACTAATAATATTGAAAAATGTCGCCTGCTAAAGACAATACACATACATTTATATTAGAATAAAAAATCTGATCTTAAAAATACAGCTAAAAGATTCTTCCGTGATTTTGACTGTTTAACGTTTTTTAGCCTTTTTATTCATTTTTTTTTTAAATTTATCATCCCGGTACGAGAATCAAACGCTAGTCGAAACTCATCCCGTACCGGTCAGTATTCCCAGTGAGCAGATTTACTCTTTTAAGGGATCTGACTGGGCCGGACAGGAATCGAACCCATCACCTTCCGCTTACATGGCGAAACCTGTTACCACACGGCCACGGTAGCTCGGCATTTTTTAACTTTGTGATTATCATAATGTAATTATGCAAAAATAGTTTGTCCATGAAAATCTCGATTTCAATTTTTTTCATCAGCTACTTGCAAACCAAAACTAGTTATTGCCTCTAGAACTATGGCTATGCTTAAATATTTTAATACCGAAAATTTAGCTACCGTCAGTGGGGGTGACATTGGGTCTGGGGGGTGATTTTGGCCATTTCTCAGATTCTTCTCAATGAAACTGAATTCTGTTAAAAGGGTTGTGTAGGGGACATCTTAAGATCACTTCGCTGAAAAAATCTCGTTCCTAGAACAAATCCTGTTATTTTGGCAGCTGTCTAAAGTTGAGGTACGTTTTTGGCCAAAAATGACCCCTCGAAAAATCATTTTTCTAATATTTTTGTTGGAATTGCTCGAAAACTACCCAAATGTTAGAAAATCTCCACTTCAAACATTGTAGCATGTCAATACGATTCCCTCGAACAAGAAACACTGTTGGATGACTTGTTTTTACCATATCGATGTATTTGAGCATCATTTTAGTTTCATTTGACCCAATGTCACCTCCTCTAAGGGGTGAGATTGGGTCAATTTTCAAACTATTGGCATTTAAGGTAGTGTTCATCAAAATCCACCATATTTTGGAAAAATGTTAGTAAACTATCTAAGAACAAATCTACGTTGAGAGATTTTCGATGTTATTTAAATTGTTTTTGTTATTAAGAAATTACGAGAGGTATATCGTTTTTTGACCCACAGTCACCCCCACTGACGGTTTTGAAAAAATTTGATCGATGGAATGAAAATAACATTAAATTTCAATATTATTGTTTAGTCCAAAAATATTAGCTTTTGTTTTATCTGAAGCATTTCGAATACATGACAGGAGAGTTTATAATATGTTTTATCATGCGTCATCCATGAAGTTTTTTTTTCGATTTGATGGCGTACTCCAAATTAAAAAAAAAACGCATCGCTAAAATAAAAAAAAATATTAAAAATGGTTTTAAAACCTCTGCCATTTTACGTTACTGAAATGTAAAAAAAAAACTTGGAACATTTCATTAAAAGGAATGTTTTGTGTACTTTTCGAATCAGAAAGGTCTTTTATCATTTAGAACAATATATATTCATTTTTTTAATGTCGTGTTTTTGTAACTATGCAGGGGGATTAAAGAGTGTTTTAATGTTCTATATTTCTATTCCGATATCTCGTAACCTTTACGAGATACCGGGACTATACGAAATAAAAGTTTTGAAAAAGTTGTCGACCGTGACCCTTTAAGGTCGTCCGTGACAGTCTACTTTTCAATTTTGTAGAATATTGATAACCTCTTAAAAATTTGGCAATTAGTTGAATTAGTTAAAATTAAATTTGGTTCCTAATGATAAAATACCCCTTCTGGGTTATTTTAGATTTCAAAAGTTCAATAGACTTCTCTTCTAAAGACATGCTCTACTTTGATATAGTTATGTAACAAAAAATTTATAAACCTATTTTGAATGCGTGTTTTTCTGAATATTGAGTACACCATTAAATCGGGCATCCAATTTTACATAAAAGTCCCTCTTCAGGCTGCACATTTTGGAAAAATAACACGCCTATTTACGAATGCTCAAAAATGAAAGGGGTCGAACCGTCCCTCCGTCACATGATATCGAAAAATTTACCTCGGAATCGTTACAAGGGACCAAAATTACCTCTTAGGTCAAAGTTTCACGCAGATCAGAAATGCATTCTAAATTGTTTTCAGTTGGGTTAGGGTGACATGAAAAATGAAAATTTTGAAAAACCTTAAAAATAGTTAACTTTGCCAATTTTGAGCCAAATCGGTTAAGGGTTGGGTGATTTTTTATCGTTGAAGTTTGTATGAGAAAATTTGAAAAAATAAATGGGGAAAAGCAAAAATTTCAAAATTTCTCCAAAAGGTGGCGTTACATGTGTGATTCTAATGTAAAATTTTATGACAAACAACTTTGTCCAAGACTGCAAAACGATCCGAACTAACTCTGACGAGTTATTAACGATTTATAGAAGATGTTTTTGTATGAAAAGATTTTTTTTTTTTTGCTTTATTTATGGATTTATGTAGCTAAAAGATTTTAACAAACTGTATTTAGCTACGCTGCAAGTGAGACACAATTTTACAGTTTTGCAATCTCACTAAACTACACAATTCAGCTACTGTTCCCTTAACAAATATTGCTTCACCTGCACTTTAAACACTGAAAGGGATAAATTCTTAAATCCTGGTGGTATGGAGTTAAACATTTTTTTCACCAACTTCAACGATAAAAAGCGACCCTTAACTTAATTGACTCAAAATTGGCACAGTTACTTATTTTTACCTAAAGTATTCCTGACGTCGAATTTTGGATTGTCACCCTAGGTGACATTCACTTTTTAACGACCAAAAATAGCAAACAAACCAATAATCCCATTTGTGTATACAAGCAAATAACTTAATCAATCATTACTCACAACCATAAAATGGAGAAAATTATTCCAATACTCGGAAAATGTTCCATTTTGGAAAGCTCACATTTTCTATTTAAAGACCAATTTATTACATCTTTTTATTGCATCATGTTCTCTGCAAATATTATATCACATAAATACAGTCAAAATTCATTTGAACTTGAAAAAATAATTCATTATATTGAACTAGATCTTCAACAATTTATAAAAAATTCTAAATTTGAAAAAAAGATCAGTTAATAAGCAAAAAGTGACAAAAAACATCTAACTTTATCATATGCCGTCACGAACACGGAATGTTTCTCTGAACAGCTTTCATCCCAAAAACAGAATGATTTAATCAAATAATACCACATTCCACAGCTTGCGTGCGCCAATTTACCAAGAATTAGCACCTCGATCCAATCACTTTGCATACTAAATGACAAGCCCGATGGATATTGCGCTTCCGTTGGCAACCTGTTTATGTGCTCTACAAACATCAAATCAGTCGTCAAAGGCAAATTTGATGAGGCACAGAAATAAATAATGATGAAAAATTATCAAAAAATTCTTTTAAAGAAATATTGAAATTGGGTAAATTAGGTACAAAACATCCACTTTTTTTTTCACTAACATTTTTCATTGCTCATAATGCCACCTGAAGACACGGCTAAATTTCACGTTCACGATCGTGACACATCGTGGCCACCCCGTACTGGAATGTCCAAACAAACCCCTCCGCCGAAGATCTATTTCGCCGCTGATTGACGTGGCGCGCCGACGTGCCAACATGAATGACACGAGCCTCCTCTCATGGCACACTAAGGTTGTCCAATTATGCCAAAGCCGTCTTCGATCGCCCCGTGGTCGAGCCGGGAATTAATCAAAGGTAAACACGTTTTTGCCACCGTCGTTGGCATTTCTGCTGAAGTTTGTTCAATGAAATGAAACCAGATCCAGTTCGGAAGCTCCGGCGGGCCGGCCAGCAGCATTGTCTCTGATTTATGAATGAAAAAGTCGGTCGCGCCAAGCACGACGGTACAGTTCCGTTCGGTTATGGTTTGTTGTGGCTGGCGGGCAAAAGCTCGCTGGCAACCTGATTTACAGGTTTGATGAATGGAGCGCGGCTATAAGCTTGGATGCCTTTGGGCACTAATTTGTTGGTTGACACTAGAAATTTGAGCCTGATGAATGGAGGGCGGTGACATAACAATGGACATGTGTTACAATTGGGTCCTAAAATGAAGCTAAGATTGCTGATATTATTGTTTACAGCGATTAAGCTTATTTTTCTGAGTACAATGACCCTTTGTACGACTACATAGAGTTTAAAATGGATTTTTATATCAATTTTGAAAAATTATCCTCGCGGTCCTTCTTGACAGAAAAGCTCCTACTTGACAGCTCGTTCCAAGGGGACCATAGTTGATCCATCGAAAAAATGTTGTCTTGTCAAAAAAAAATCGCATTAAAATGAAAAAAAAGTGATCAGAAATGGTTTTTAATCGTGGTTTTTACCTTTATATATAAAAATTTACATAGGGCTTTAGTACCCAATTATCGCGATTATGTTTTGTATCGGATTGACCGCATTTAAAAAAGCACTTTAATTCTTTGAATTTTATTTTTAAATTCAATTAACCAGTCACAGGTTCCCACAAAAATGCAACTATTTCCAAATCATTGACTCAAGAGTTAACCAAATCCGTTGCAAAACGCGCTCACATGTTGCACAACGTCAAACGGGCGTTACGGCTGAAAATCAATCCCGCGTGTTCGATCGGTGACAGATCCAACCATGTGTGTGAGAAAGTCCACCATTTCCACGCAATTTTGCGCGCGACAACATCGATTCCATATCGTGCGTGACTGTTCGTAACGTTTGACGGGCACCGCATGGCATGTTTTAGCATGTGTGTGGGACCTTAGGGTGATCTCAAATCTCAATTAAATTTTCAAAAGGCCCTATCTGCATAGGAAACCCATGATGGATAGGTTGTTTGGAAAATTTAATCTAGAAATGATGGTTTGAAATGTTGAAGATTATTTTGTAAGGATTAGGACGAGTCTGATATTTAAAAAAAAACTAATACAAATAAATCAAATTACTTATCAATAACATAGACAATTGCCAATACAGTCCAGACTCGATTATCCGAAGACTCGATTATCCGAAGTTTCGATTATCCGAAGTTCGATTATCCGAAGGTTTGTATGAGACTTCGGATAATCGAATCTCGAAAAAAAAATCTTGTTTTAAACATCAAATTCGAGTTCTGCGACCCCATTTTAGTCTAATGTGAATAGTTGATTACTTATTAAATAATAAAATGCATTTTTTTTTTCAATATTTCGTCACCGCCATATTGGCCGCCATCTTGGATTAAAAAAATGTAAATCACTTTAGCGTAGTTTAGGGGTCATAATAAAGCTCGACAATCAAAAATAAGACAGCGAAAAAAAAATTTTTTTCGTGATTCGATTATCCGAAGTTTTGATTATCCAATGTTTTGATTATCCGAAGTGAAATTTTACCGAGGCCTTCGGATAATCGAGTCTGGACTGTACTCTGATTGTCCCCCTTAAGTTTGAAAACGTGCTCGATTCTTTTATGCAAAACAAGAGATGAAACCAGCTTTGAAATCATCAAATTCATTTTGAACACAAATACTTTCGCTTACTAATTTAAATGACACACAAGAAGAAAAATCAATGAATATTTAAACACAAAAATGATGACCAATTAAACAGTAACTATGTAGTACAGAGAAACCATTTTTAAGCGATGCGTTACGTTTTCTAATTTTTCGATTTCTCTGGAATAAAGCTCGCATTTTTGCAATATTTTGCAATTTGCAGCTTGCAATTGAAGCTTGCAAAAATAAAGTGACAAAAAATGCGAAAAATTTGCATTAAAAAAAATAGTTCAGAATCGATTTTCCAAACACCAATCAATCATTATTAGACTGAGTTCAGTTAACTGAATTCATTACAGTGAATTTTTCAATAAGTGAAAATTGAACGAAATTTCAACAAAGTCTTTCAAAACCATATAAATTTGAAACTAAAACTGATAATTTCAGCAGTGCAGTTTTTAGTAAATAATAACTTCGATCAAACCTCATAATTTTACGAGCAACAATTTGGGTATCAAAAAAAACAAAAAACATTGAAATTGCAAGCCATGAAATCAACATTTCAATGATTGTTTTGTAAAATGTTTTATATTGTTGTTTTTTTAATCATAAATATTTGAAAAAAAATACAAATTTAGCAGAAAAAAAAAATTGCGCAAAAAAACTGTTTACTAAAATGTCTCAAAGATTCTTAAAAGGTTAAACTGGTTTGATCATTCTTAAAACAATAATCAACCCAGGAAACTGCATTTAAATTTCAAATATTTTTTTATTTGAAACAAATATCGAAATGTTGTTTTTTTAATGATGGTGGAATTTTAGTTATCTTGATTTTTGAAAAATAATAAATTACTGTTTTAAAATACACAGTAAAAAATTCATGCAAATATTACATCCGGGAAGGGGTACATTTTATATATCAGACAAAATGTGTAATTTTATCACTGAAAATGTGTACTTTTACCACTTTTCTGGTAAAATGACACTTTTTCAGTCTAAATTGAGGTTAAATTACATCATAAATAAATAATTACATCATTGTTTTACTACCTTGCTACCACAATTCACAATTTATTAATTCAAGAATTGAATAAATTAATTCACAAATCAGAAAAAATAATCAAACATGTAATTTCTAAATCTAGATTTCAAAATGGCCGTTACAAATATTTATATAGAGAAAGTCTGGACTCTGACCAAAGTTAAGGGGGCAAAACTAAATTACATGCTATTAACATTTGAATGAAAAAGTGTTCTAGAATGCATTTTAGACCAGCCCAGTTGTTTTGCAATCATTAGTTTTGAAAATATCTAAGTAGGTATTAACCAAATAGTAGTTTATGCAACAAGTTGCAAAAAGAGGATTTTTCAGCACGAGTCGTACATTTATCCAACGAGGTTCACCGAGTGCTGAAAAAAACAAGTTTTGCAACGAGTTCCATACAACATTTTTTGCAAATCCGAAAAACACCCATTGAGTGAAATTTTAAGTCAAATTTTCATGTATTTTGTCAATAAATCGTTTAAATCAAAAAAATGTTGAAAAGTGTTACTTTTCGAAACAAGTGCTGAAAAGTTCAACTTTTCAGCACCCATTTCAGTGCTGAAAAGTAGAACTTTTCAGCATTTATTTTGAAAAGTGTTGCTATTCGATTCTGTTATTTTTGGTACAGAAAAGTAGGTTATTTCGTCGTTCAAGAATGACAGGAAAAGTAAGTAGTTTCACGACGGAATTGCAAAAACTGTTTTTTCGTTCAAACAAACTTTTTTCGATACTGTACACTAAAATTAAAAAAAAAAATATTTTAAATTGAGCCCAATCCAGCTAAATGTGATTTCAAAATGCAAAAAAAAATACATTTCAAATTGTTTTCAGTTGATAAAAGTATCATATCCATTTAAATTTTGGTGAAAAAAGCATTTATCTGACCTGAGTTTTCAAGCCGATTTGGATTTTTTAACGGTCCTATAAACATATGAAAGACAATAGGGCAAATAGGACCTTTAAAAAAAAACTATAGATATAAGCTTCGAAAAGTATTTATATACGTTGTACATTTTATTCTAAACAGTTTAAAATGTATTGGTATTGATTTTATTTGAAAATTTTAAATTTTGAAAAACTGGTTTCTCAAGCAGCAATGAAATAATTTTCATTCAAGAAAAAAAAACTTTATGAAATCTGAAAAATTGCAAAGATGTTTCAAGTCAATCATCAAAGAATAACTTTAAAAAAAGATTGGTGAAAGATAATATGATATCAAACTAGGTATTAATAAAACTATGCACAATGCAAGATAAGTCCATTGAAAAATTACAAAAATTAATTAAGAAAAATACAAAATACGAGAAATACGGTTTTTGTAGGACAAAAGTTACTCGGCATAAATTATCATTTCAGCCATGATTGCTGATTTTTTTTGCCATGATTGCTTTAGAAAAACATCAAAATCCTGAATAGTTCATCAATCGAAAAATGCTATTCAACGCATTGATTGTATAGAAGCAAAGGTTGTTCATTAAATTTGTCATTAGGTTAAATTTGGAAAAAAATATAATAATAATTTAAATCGAGCACTTCATTATCTAAAGTTTTTGTATTGTTTGTTCATAATCTTAAATTTAAAATATGTTGTTTTAATTTCATATTCCAATTCATTTTTCAATATGTAGATCACCCTAATGTCCCAAAATTCAGCCCATTTTCCCACTTTAATCGGCTCCCATCGACTTTTGTGACTTAAATTTCCTCCCCATTCACCCGAACATGCATGTGACACAGCCAGAAAACGCAAAACATTTTCCTCCCAAATTGGTGTGCAAAAATCCGCCCCAGGGTGCGCACAGCTCCATCGATCCGCGACCGCGATCGAAGGGGGTTCAATGGCTGCTGGTCGATCGCTCTCATCAGTGGAGGATGTCGTAATCTAGTTGGCATTGCGCAATTTTTTATCATCGACCGACCTCCCCTCCTTTGCTTCCTCCCGGCCAATGAAGATCATGAGCACTTGGGATGGGAAGAAAGAAAGAGAAAAATGCGCTCACGCGGATAAGAAACAAAGTGGACTCAAGTGAAGATGCAATTTATAATTTATCTTAACCCGGCTAATAGGTGGGAATTAAAGTGTGATCGCATTTTTTTTGTATTTGTTGCAAAATGAAGCAGTTGGGGTAATGTTTTCATTGTTGCACAAATTTAAATGAACTTATTAAACTCAAATTCATCAAAAAGTGTTTTTAGCTGTTAAATTTGAGTGTTCAAAAAGTAACAAATTACTCTAAAATTTGAATGCAACTGAAATGGTCATTGGTACACACAAACGGCCCCACAAGCGGAAACCCGACAGATAACGAAAGTTTTCCGAACTGACGCTCATTGAATCAAAGAAGATGCATTATCGCACCTCGTGAGTTGTAATTTGGTTGTGGTGCCGCCGCCAGCGCCAAATCAACAAAGTTGAGTGTTTGGAAGCTTTAATTGAGGAGGGTTGTTTCATCTGAAAAAGGGTCTAGTTTTACAGGCAATAATACAAAGTTTTGCAATTACAGTCCAGACTCGATTTTGGCTTTGGTTTTGTTTACATTATTTTACTCGAGATAAAACTAGGTTAAAAGTAATCTCTGAATGCAAATTGTAAATTTGATGTAATTTATTCATGTTTAAGGCTGTTTTACCACGAGCTCCAGGATCAAATGCATTCTACAGCAAACAATTACAAACACGTTTTCCTGCATAATTTATTTTTTAATACTCATAAAAAAGCAAATATGTAGAATTCAAAAACAAGTTTTTTTCAATTTTTGGAAGTCAATTTTTAACGTGACGTGTAGAATCCAGATTTTCTTCCAAAATGTTAAGAAATGGTTTGCAAATTCAACATATATAGTACGCATATAAATTCTGCAGCGATTTCCACTTTCTTCAATCTCTGGGTCAAAACAATTTCTCCAAACGACTCGAGAGTTGGATTTAATGATTCAATCGTTCAATCTGCCCATGCATGCACTAAACCATGAGCGATGTTGAATCAAGCGATCAATTTCAGCTCAATTCAAACCACATTCCAACAGAGAGAGAGAAAAAAAAATCAACCGTTCTATCCAGAGCTTTGCCTAATTGAAACGGATTTCTTTAGCTTTTTTCTAGTGAAATTACTCAAATACAGTAGAAGCAGCAGCAGTTCATTTTTCCAACCTTCTCTTCTGCGTGTAAACGATTTAGACAAACTCGGATACGATAATTGGTTTAATATAGGCACTATGGTTCAGTTGCTTTCTAGCATGAGCTTCGACTAGATTTTGAGCATACAGCACGGTCCAGTTAGTCAGCTTGCACTGTGCATATTCGTTTCACTTTCTGAATTCATGTGTTCAACTGTTTCAACTAGAATATTTTTAGGGATGCTTAGTTTATATAATATTTTGTATGATTATTTTTTGCTTAGCTCATCTTTATAATTTATTTTAGTTAAAAGACAAGTTTAGAATATTTAAAAAATATTCTTAGATTCTGATCGTCACCACTTCATTCCAGTTAGTTTGAGCTCGCTAGTACATCTCCTAGTCAACGTGCCGCCATTCATTTGCCCCGAGCCTGGTCAGTTCAGCCAGGTGTCTAGCGTTAAATTAGATTAGTCAATAAACGAATCCCTCTCGGGAGCCCCTTGCTCTCTTGCCTTTCCCGGATTCCCCTCCAATTTGTGCAGCAGATCATCATCCAAGATCAAGGTCTTTCGCTCGTTGCTGGCTCGAATCTCGTACAAATTAAATTAGCTCAAAGTCCCGGGCAAAAACACGACTCCCTACACCACTGTAGTAGGTTGGTGGCTGACTACCGGGAGCTTTTTGTTCCTGTCCCGTGCCCATGGTTATTATTTCTGGACTCTTGATTCAGAGCGGCCCCTCGGATAACCGTTCACTGGTTGTTGGCGCTTTTCTGCTGAATCAGCCCCATCGTGCGCACTCACGGTGCTAACGGTTTGTGAACTCGGATTTGAGGGGACTTTTCGGAAGGGGGTGCAAGTTTAATGTTAGTTCAAGTAAATTGAATTAGATCAATATAGTGTCGTTAGAAGATCGATGTTTCATTTTAAAGTCTTCAGTTTAGACAATAATGCAATAATAAAAAAAAATCTGCCATTGTCAATCGATCGGCCTTAAAAAAACGATCGTCCATGATTTTTTGCAGTTTTTCGAATGAATATTTCTCGAAAAAAATAATTCGATTACGAAGCTTGAACTTGTATCGAAGCCAAAAGCAAATCCATTTCAAAAACCATTTCCGATTTTTTTTTTTCATTTTAATGCAAAAAAAATAATAATGACAAGACAACATTTTTTCGATGGATCAACTATGGTCCCCTTGGAACGAGCTTTCATGTAGGAACTTTTCTGTCAAGAAGAACCGCGAGGTTAATTTTTCAAAATTGATTTAAAAATCCATTTAAAAACTCTTTGTGGTTGTGCAAAGGGTTATTGTACTCAGAAAAATAAGCATTATCGCTGTAAACAATAATATCAGCAATCTAAGCTTCATTTTAGGACCCGATTGTGTAAAATACATTTTTGCAATTCCGTCGTGAAACTACTTACTTTTCCTGTCATTCTTGAACGACGAAATAGCCTACTTTTCTGTACCAAAAATAACACAATAGAATAGCAACACTTTTCAAAATAAATGCTGAAAAGTTCTACTTTTCAGCACTGAAATGGGTGCTGAAAAGTTGAACTTTTCAGCACTTGTTTCGAAAAGTAACACTTTTTAACATTTTTTTTATTTAAACGATTTATTGACAAAATACATGGAAATTTGACTTAAAATTTCACTCAATGGGTGTTTTTTGGAATTGCAAAAAATGTTGTATGGAACTCGTTGCAAAACTTGATTTTTTCAGCGCTCTTCGTATTTATCCCACTCGGTGAACCTCGTTGGATAAATGTACGACTCGTGCTGAAAAAATCATCTTTTTGCAACTTGTTGCATAAACTACTATTAAAAAACTGATTTTATTCGAATGTTGGAAAAATTGATTGGATTTCAATTTTATATTTTTTAACGCTTCCCCCGCCCCCCCTCCCCTCCCCATCGACTTTGGTCAGAGTCGAGGGACAAAACATTCAATAATATAGAAATTGGCCTAAACTGTTTTAAAAAAAAAATTGGAAGCGTATTCATTTCATAGAGATTTTCGCAAAACTTGTTTAAGGCGTCATCCATAAAGTATGTCACGCTCTAGGTGGGGAGAAGAGGGGGGAGGGGTGGAGTCTGAGATAGTGTGACATTACATGTTATAAGTTTAGGAAAAGCGTGACAAAGGGGAGGGGGGATACATTTTGGTTGATTTTAGCGTGACGTATTTTATGGATGAAGCCTTATCGATTGTGAACTGTTAAGAAGTTTAAACAATTTTATTTCTCCAATTTTAATCAAATCGGACACTTCGAAAATTACTGTGGAAAGACAGTTTTGAGCAATTTGAGACAAAGTTTTTTACTTGTTTTTTTTTTTTTGGGTAGAACGAGACTCATTTCAACTCTGATGATTTATCGATGTTTCCCACTAAGCTACTATCAAAATTGGTTTGATTAATCTGAAAAATAATTTAAAAATAGGGCATATTTTTTGCTGATTTTCACCATTTAAACAACTTATTTTGTTGATAGAAACTTGCTTGCTCACTTTCTATTCTGTTAATTATCACTCGATTTCAGTTTAAAACACTTTTATGAGCTGTAATTGAACGTCAAAATGCTGATATGGCAACATTAGATGCTGTTCCCCTACGAAAAATAATATTTTGTTTCAGGATTTGAAATATTGAAGTATTCGGATACATTAAAAGTCAGGAATGTGATAAATTTTTGTCTCTCTTTATTTAATTACGATAGTCAGGAGCTCATCTGCATTCCACTGCAGTTACAAATGCACCATATCGGAATTTCACCCAACCCTCCCTACCTCACCCCTGGTAATGAAACATTTTGCACAGCTCGGTCGATATCCGATACAGTGGCAGCCCGACCACGGTGAAGTAGTCCCCCTCGATGGCTTCGACGAACGTCCCTCCGATGCCCTGGATGCCGTAGCCACCGGCCTTATCGCTGGAACCGAAACCGAAAACCACAAGAGTGAAAGAGATTAGTAATGATGTGCAGCAAATCCCCACCCAGGTGAAAACCAAAACTCACAGCGGCTCTCCGGTGTCGACGTAGGCCTGAATCTGCTCCGGGCTGGCCTTGCCGAAGCGCACCTTGCACGCTTCCGTAAACTTTACCTCCCGGTCGTGATATTTGAGCACCACGCCGGTGTACACGATGTGCTGCCGGCCCATCAGTCTGGTTTTGCAGAAAGTAATCGAGTCAAACAAGGGGATTCCTAGGACTAGTCACACTTACTCGCTCAGCATCTGGAATGCCACCTCGGGGGTCGTGGGTTTGCCGTACATTTTACCGTCCATGGTGACCATCGTGTCGGCTCCGATGACCACGTCCGGGCCCGGAACGTTGCCGGTTGCGGCCTCGCCGCTCAGCCTTCGGTAAACTTCCAACACCTTGTGGTATGCCGTTTCGGCCACGTACTCGCCGAAGCCGTACTCCGACTTGGGCAGGTTCTCCTCGAAGGTGGACGGACACAGCTCGACCTTGGTGAGACCCTGGAAACGAGGGCGGGAAGGATGGGAAATTTACGTTTGGAATTTGGTTGGATAATGCGTGAAATGAGGTTCCTGTATCAATCAATCAACGGTTTCCGAAAAGTTTAAAAACAAAGTTAAAATTTAGTGAATCGTTAGAGGATCTATTGATTTTTTTTCGAAATATAAAAAAATATGTAATTTGAGAATTTAAATGCGAAAAACCAAGCTTTCACAAACATTGATTCCATGAGCCAAAATAAAATTCCGGTGTATTATTAAAGTATGACGAAAAGATATTTAAAATGACAAATCTCATTTTGTTCAACCAGGCGCCGGCTTCAGATAATTAAGAGACTCCAACACTAGCACGCCACAAAGAACGTGCTGAGTTTAGCAACGATAATAGGTTTTCGTTTCCAATAATTTGATAAGCTGTTGAATAATGCTGGAGCTTATTCATAGAGAAATACTTGGAAAACTTACGAAATGGTTGAGAATTGCTTAAAATTTTGAACAGTGGGATTTGTATGAATTTTCAGAGATGAAGAATAAATTGTCACATTACATTTTACAAGAAAGGCGTCATCCATAAAGTATGTCACGCTCTAGGGGGGGAGGGGGGGGTCTGAGCAAGTGTGACATTGCGTGTTATAAGTATAGGAAAAGCGTGACAAAGGGGGGGAGGGGGGGGGTAAATTTTGGCTGATTTTAGCGTGACGTACTTTATGGATGAAGCCAAACTAGATTGTACTTGATCAATAACTGATATAAAATGTTAATTTTTTTACAATTTTGAAATTATCTCATTCAAATTATTTGCAAATCAGTTTTTAAAATATACGCTATCATCTCATTAATCAAATATATTCTAAACATTAATCAGAAACAATCAAAAGCCACTTTTATGATCAATTTGGTTTAAAGTTTTTGTTTTATAAGCGAATTACCCTTCCTTTGAAAGTTTATCAGTAAGTTGTTACTAAGAACTCTAAACACGCCTTAACCCAGCAGATGATGTCATGCGAGATATTTTAAGTGCTTGTCCTACTTTGATATTTATTCCACAAATTGAAGAGTTGATAATGCGAAACTAGCATAAAAGCAGTCCGACTGGTTTTGGAATCATTCTTGAACTATTTGCCGTGCCTGTAAGTGCAGAACAAAGATGAATCTCAATCCGTGTTACACATGGTTGATGTGAGTAAACTTAGACTAGTTTTGCTTTAAGGCAGAAGAGAACAAGAGAAATTTTGAATAGTTAAATATTTTTGGAAAGTGATGGAATTGTTCTAAATTCAAACAAGTGCTTTTTAAATTTATTTTTTTATATTGAAAGTGATGAAAAGTGCATTTAGAGCAATTCTCTACCAAAACCGGAAATGGATTTTATTTGTATTTTTTGATTTGGCTCAAACTTTGTGGGGGCCTTCCCTATGACCAAATAAGCTATTTTGCGTCATTGGTTCACCCATACAAGTCTCCATACAATTTTGGCTACTGTCCATACAAAAATGGTATGTAAATATTCAAACAGCTGTAACTTTTGAGTGAATTTTCTGATCAATTTGGTGTCTTCGGCAAAGTTGTAGGTATTGTTGAGGACTTTTGAGAAAAAATAGGTACACGGAAAAAAAATTTGCAGATTTTTTTATCAACTTTTTTTTCACTAAAACTCAATTTCCCAAAATACGCATTTTTTGATTTTCGAGATTTTTTGATATGTTTTAGGGGACAAAAATCCGCAACTTTTGAGCCATAGAGAAACATGGTCAAAAAATCTGCCGCCGAGTTATGAATTTTTGAAAAAATAGTGATTTTTGGAAAAAATCCAAGTTTTATGCAAAAACAAGTTTGACATTATTTTTTAATGAAAAATTGAATTTGCAATCAAAAAGTACCTTACAGATTTTTTGATAAAGGGCTCCGTTTTCAAGATATAGCCACCGAAAGTTTGATTTTAGCGAAATATTTGCAGTTTTTCAATTTTTAAAAATAGTGACCATGAGTGACCATTTCTAAAAAATATTTTTTTTTTAAATTCAGAAAATTTGCTATAAAATTGTCTAAGCGATATTAAAGATTGGACCTCGGGTTGCTGAGATAGAACCGCTTTAAGAAAAAGAAACACGAAAATTGAAGTTTTCTTAATATCACCAAAACAACCCACCATTTTCTAATGACCATATCTCAGCAGCTAATGGTCCGATTTTCAATGTTAACACATGAAAAATTCGTGAAATTTTCCGATCTCTTCGAAAAAAATATTTTGAAATTTTTTAAATCTAGACTAGCATTTTAAATGGGCGTAATATTCAATGTTTGGCCCTTTTAAAATGTTAGTCTTAATTTAAAAATTTTCAAAGTATTTTTTTCGAAAAGATCGGAAAATTTCACGAATGTTTCTTGTATTAACATTGATAATCGGACCATAAGTTGCTGAGATATCGTCATTAGAAAATGGTGGGTTATTTTGGTGAGATTAAGAAAACTTCAATTTTCGTGTTTCTTTTTTTTAAAGCGGCTCTATCTCAGAAACCCGAGGTCCAATCTTCAATGTCTCTTAGACAATTTTATAGCAAATTTTCTGAACTTTTCAAAAAAAAATATTTTTAGAAATGGTCACTTATGGTCACTATTTTTAAAAATTGAAAAACTGCAAATATTTCGCTAAAATCAAACTTTCGGTGGCTATATCTTGAAAACGGAGTCCTTTATCAAAAAATCTGTAAAGTACTTTTCGATTGCAAATTCAATTTTGCATTAAAAAATAATGTCAAACTTGTTTTTTGCATAAAACTTCGATTTTTTCCAAAAATCACTATTTTTTCAAAAATTCATAACTCGGTGGCAGATTTTTTGACCATGTTTCTCTATGGCTCAAAAATTGCGGATTTTTGTCCCCTAAAACATATCAAAAAATCTCGAAAATCCAAAAATGCGTTTTTTTGGGAAATTGAGTTTTAGTGAAAAAAAAGTTGATAAAAAAATCTGCAAATTTTTTTTCCGGGTACCTATTTTTTTCTCAAAAGTCCTCAACAATACCTACAACTTTGCCGAAGACACCAAATTGATCAGAAAATTCACTCAAAAGTTACAGCTGTTTGAATATTTACATACCATTTTTGTATGGAAAGCAGCCAAAATTGTATGGAGACTTGTATGGGTGAACCAATGACGCAAAATAACTTATTTGGTCATAGGGAAGGCCCCCACAAAGTTTAAGTCAAATCAAAAAATACAAAAAATAAAAATGGTCGAAATCGGCCAATTTCGTAGAGAGTTGCTCATTTTGTTTTTTTTTTCGTTATTTTGCAGATTCTTCGTAAACTTGATTATGAGCAATGCGTGGAAATCATGGACCCAACAAAACAATAATACACAAATGTTAGTTATTCTCATGGAGCAGGAAATGGACCCGATTTTTCCACCAAATTTAAATTATACAAAATATGAGGAAATTATGTTACTTCATCCTAAAATTAATGTGCTAACGGCGGAAACACAATCACAGATCTCAAACATGAAAAAGTTTCACGCGAAGAATGGACGCATCAATACTGTTTACCTGATGGCTCATTTTAGCTACTTTAATATTTATAATTGTAGCACAAATGCAATATTTATCAAACCAACTTGGACATATCAAACGGAACACTTAGCGATTGTTCACAGTAATTTGATAAAACTTCCCAAACATTTAAACGTTTTGAAGAACTTAGAAATACTTTATCTGCATCACAACCAAATTGAATTCATTGACATGGCCGAGATCAATGGATTAGACAAAATCAAGCGCATTTCGTTACATTTTAACAAAATAATTGAAATTAGAGCAACGTTACACAATCCTGTGTATCTACCAAAATTAGAGGAACTCTATGCTTCCAAAAATCGTCTCGTCGATATAAACTTCAAACGATGGAATGCTTCTTCTCTAAGAACAATTGATTTAAACGAAAATCAGCTACGAATTGCTCTTTCAATAACAAATACGTTTCCTGCATTGGGCTTTGTCGATTTTCACTCAAATCCTCTAAACTGTGAGTGGCTTACAGCAACTTTGAAAGAGCTGAAGGCTCGTAAAAATCTTAGAATTGCCTATGAAAGTGAAACAAAATGCAACAACAATGGACCTGCATTAGATGAGCTTACTCGCCAAGTGTTGTTTAAGGAAATGTTTGCAACAGAGCCTCTCTTGCGACACTTTCAATCAGAACTATATGATTTGATGGACAGAAAACAAATTCAGTTGGATATACTCAACAAAACTGTGTCAGCGAACATCCACAAAAAGTTGTGAGAAAATTGAACACAAAATCAGCAAGTTATTTTTGGAAACGGCAGAAAAATTAGAAAAATTACAAACTGAAGATAAGGAATTAGAGTCTCGATTGACGGAAAAGCTGAAGAAAGTGGAAAATTCGCATCAATTACAGCTCAACTCACTGCAAAAATCGATGCACAACGTCACGGCTTTACACCTGTTGGAGAGCAACCGAAGTCGTGAAGAAAGTAGAAAGGACCTGAACAAAACAGTGGAACATTACGAGCAACAAATCGCAAGGCTTGAGGATGACAATAAGGAATTCAGGAAGAACACCGTTGCAGAGATTCAGCAAGTTTTGAAATTGATGAACGATTTGCAACATCAGCTGAATGCATCATCAACTAGCACCCGAGGCTCGTTTTACGGAAGATATTTTAATTTTGACAAATATTCGATGATTCTTCTAGTTGTTGCTGTCTTGTTTTGCTTGTACTTGGTGAAAATTATCATGAATACTGTCACAAAAGAAAGACAGAAAACGCAAGTGAGCGAACAACTGCCGCTTACGTCGTTTGGTGATGACAACAAACAAAACTTAGAGCAACCTTATAATGAAAAGGAGGTCATCTTAGATTGAACAAAATTTGCAAAATTTTAATTTCTAATCCATGTAACCAAATGTTGGGCATCGAATGACGGCACAGGTTAAAGCTGCCAGAAATAAAGAATTAACAAGACAAATCATTAATCGTAAATGCTTGCGTTATTTCTGCAATTGCATTGTGAAACTATCGTAAATCTTACCGTGGTAGAGACGGAGAAGCTTTGATAAAATTATTTAACTAAAATTACGAAAATGTTGACTGATACGATTATTTTAATACATGTTTTCGTAGTAAAAACTAAAAACTAAAAACTAAAAACTAAAAACTATAAACTAAAAACTAAAAACTAAAAACTAAAAACTAAAAACTAAAAACTAAAAACTAAAAACTAAAAACTAAAAACTAAAAACTAAAAACTAAAAACTAAAAACTAAAAACTAAAAACTAAAAAATAAAAACTAAAAACTAAAAACTAAAAACTAAAAATTAAAAACTAAAAACTAAAAACTAAAAACTAAAAACTAAAAACTAAAAACTAAAAACTAAAAACTAAAAACTAAAAACTAAAAACTAAAAACTAAAAACTAAAAACTAAAAACTAAAAACTAAAAACTAAAAACTAAAAACTAAAAACTAAAAACTAAAAACTAAAAACTAAAAACTAAAAACTAAAAACTAAAAACTAAAAACTAAAAACTAAAAACTCAAAACTAAAAACTTAAAACTTAAAATTTAAAACTTAAAACTAAAAACTAAAAACTAAAAACTAAAAACTAAAAACTAAAAACTAAAAACTAAAAACTAAAAGCTAAAAACTAAAAACTAAGAACTAAAAATGTTAAAAACTGTTGTTAACAAAACTTCTGTGCCCTTTTGAAATGTTAGGCTCCATATATTTATAATTCTGAAGGTGCCATGATTTGCATGGAAATGAGTTCAAATCGGAAAACGGAATGCATGTTCGGACTTATTGATACAATTATCCTCTAGAAGAAGGTAAAATTAGTTTCAAAATAATCAATTTAATGAATTTTTGAAACATAATTCGAAAAAAAAATCAAGTTCAAGCCGTTTCCAACTACCGTGAGAAGATATCAGAAAAAAAAGCTACCAACTATTCACAATAACTAATTTTTGAAACTTTTATTTTCCAAAAATAGTGCATGGACCTTGTGTGGCCTACACCAGCACATGTTTAAAAATAATTTTCTTTAGACAAACCTTATGGCTTAGAGTACCTAAAATGCATAAAATGTGCCACCAAATAAGCGCTTTCCTAACACAGATGTGAACTTCAAGTACCTAGAATGAGTACTTTCAGAATATGCAATAACTCAGAAAGTGTCAAAATGTACATAATGTCTTTTGAAATGTTGCCGTCGAACTATGACTTTTTAATCTTCACAACTCAAAACATAAGAAAAACAACTCACAATATTCTGGATCAGCTCTTGCCGCCGGGGAGAACCACTTGCCAGCACGACCCGTTTCGTGGCCAGCTGGTGTAGAATCGGCTTCAGCATCGCTTCACAGAAAATGACTAAATTTATCACAAATTAAACCCGCTCGAAACCCGGACAAACCAGCACGTGCTTGCTTGTATACAAAACAAAACCCACAAAATCAGCTGTTTCAGAGTGACAATCAGTGGCGGTTTGTCAGCACCACTTTTATGCTGACAACTTGGTTGGTGTCCCAACTCTCGCAAGTTTGCATGCAATATTGCGTGGAAGTTCAGGAGTTAGCTTTTTTGTGAGGAGAGCGTTTCGATGGAGACGGACGTACTTTTGGTGAGAACAGGCGTTACGAAAGTGTGCTTTCAGGAAAATGATGCAAAATTTACATGGAAATCACAGTAAAGTATGTTTAGGGAATATTCAAGCAAGAAATGAAACAAATTTTCGTTAGAAATGAGACACAAATAAGACACGATGTCTTTATTACTTTTTTTTTTCATAAAATTACAATATCTATTTCAGTATAATATTGTTTCACCTTCTTTCTCTCTCTCTTTTCTGATGTGATCTGAATTGATTTCTCTCCTTCAGTTTATTTCTTTATGCTCTTTTCTTTCCTCCATTACTTCCTTTAGTGTTGTTAAGTTAGTATATTTTACTCGTTTTTAATTCAGTTGTTGCTGTCCTGTGTGACAATGCGTGTTTTTTAGTCCATATGTGTGTGTGAGAATGATGTATGCATCGTTTTTTTCTGGTCGCAAGTCAAGAAATCATAGCGCAACCGAAATATGTGAGAATTGATGACAAATGATTGACTCGTTTTTTGCTTACAACTTTATTTTTACTCCATTGAATTGTGTGTTTACACGAAATAAGGTCCTAAAATACTTGCGCGAGCGCACGCGCTCGCTCGCCTACTGTGATGTAGCGGCGGCGGCGGCGCGACGCCGTGTAATTTTACGTGATTTTACACGTTCTCGTTCTAAAACAGTTCACAGCTTTGATGTTTTTTTGTTTTTGTTTTGTAGGTGTATAAATCGTCAATTAGGGTTAAGTTTTAAAATGTTAGTCAATGAGCTCGAAGCGCGACCCACAGAACAATTTGCTTGAAGAGACGAAAACGGAAAAGGGATGATTTTGCAGGAGTTTGAATGAAAGTTTGGCGTTTTTTACTTGATAGACATGTAACAAATCAAGCTGGTGATCATTTTTTGTTGTGTTTATTGCTTGCGTGTATGTGTGTAGTTTGCTTCTGTTCGTTTCATTACATAGGTGTTTTCTTGATTGGTGGTGTTGGTGAAAGCAGCAGCAGTTGATGTTTCATTGTTGATGTTGTTTAGAAAAATTGTCCTACATCGGATGTTGATGTTTTAAGGGCCACTTTGAGATCGTTGAAAGAGAAATTTATCCACTTTTTTGTTCCTCTAAAAGTAGAGCAATTTGCGTTTTATTTTTCTGATGTTGGCGATGACGATTTTTGAGGAAAGTTTTTTTCCAGTGTTTTTTTTATTTCTTGCTTTTATTGCTGACTCTACAGACGACGACGACCTCGACGACATCGACATCGACATCAAAATGTTGAGTTTGTGTGAGAGTGTGTGTCTATTGTTTCACACAAATACATTTACTAGAGTTGTAAAGTTCTGGTCGAGTGCGAGTCTCCGAAAAAACACGCGCGTAAACGTTCACATGCAATAATTGGTTTACTTTTTCATTACGTTTAGTTTAAATATATATTCTCTTTATGTTTCTTTTTTTCTGGTATTAATTTCATTGCATAATTTAATATCTTTTCCTAGTTTAATGCATGCTTTATGATCTTTCAATCTGAAGATAAAATATGATGTTTGATTTTTCTAGGAGCTTCCACGTCAATATTTGCGGTTAATAATGCTACGCTCAACACGGTTATCAAAATGGAGATGATGATGAAATTGTTTTTAATTTTCGGTTCCCAAAAAAGAACATCAACCAAAAATCAGGAAGAGATGATGCGCGCTGGTTAGGGTGTTCATTTTCCCACATTTTCTTCCACCGTAGAACAACTTTCCATCGACTAGAGTGCGTGCGCTTTCCTTTGCAAATTTTACTTCCAACTTTCAAACTTTTGCGTGACTTTCTGCTTCGGCATCGTGTGTTGAGTGTGATATTGGCATTATTTCAGTTCATCTTACCCAGTTAAAAAAAAGTGTAAATATGGAAGGTTGAAGGTTGGAAATTAAACATTTTTTTTGTAATTTGACCTTTATTTATGCGCGAGAATTGAATTACACATAAAGATTGTAAATTTTAGCTAGCTGATGTAATTTTACACAGTTGTTGATGCACATTTACAAATGTTATTCGGACACGAAGTATGTCTGAAATTGTCTGTAATTTAACATTAATTGATGTGTAAAATTTAAATAGCAAATATCAGCTCGCTTATTTTACACAGTATTTGAAATAAAATTACATGTTTTTATCAGACATTACCTCTGTTAAAAGATTTTGTTGTTTCGGCAGAATTTTTGGGTAAAACTAAAAGTACACAATTCAGCAGGCTGATGTAATTTTACGCAGAATTTGAAAAAAAAATGAACTTGTTTTTTTTTACAAAACCTGCTTAAAAGATTAAGTAATTTTACCTAAATTAAAGTGTTGAAATTTTTTGCCAGAAACAAGCTCAGTAATAATTACATTATATTACATCTGAGAATGGGTAAATCTTTTAATTAATAAAATGATTAAATTCACCTTTTTTGGTATTATGTCACTTTTTCATTCTAAAGTGAGGTAATATTTAATCACAAAAGAGGTAATATTAAGCCTTAAAATTTTACAACTAATAAAATCATTTTTGCCTTCCTCACCTTACTGAGGAAAGGCTATAAAATCACTCGAAAAATGAACTTCTCAATTAGACCTCCTAGACCCACCTTCATGTGTACCTATCGACTCAGAATCAAATTCTGAGCAAATGTCTGTGTGTGTGGTGGGATGTTGATCAAAAATTTGTCACTCGATTATCTCAAGACTGGCTAAACCGATTTTGTCCGTTTTGGCCTCATTCGATCCGTCCTGGGGTCCCATAAGTCGCTATTAAAAATTATGGAGTTTAGTTAAGTACTTCAAAAGTTATACTAAAAAAACGATTTTAACAAAAGTTCGGAAGATTGTAAAAAGGGTGGTTTTCGCAAGAAAACCCGTCATGCTATACATTTTCAGAAAGGTATTTAAAAGACCTTTCCAACGTGTCCAAGACATTGAAGATCTGACAACCCTATCAAAAGTCATAAGCACTTAAGTGTTAATTACGCACTTTTTGGAGGCCGGATCTCAAATATTTTGATGAAAACGTTGTCCGGATCTCTCATGCGACCTATCGTTGGATAGGTAATCAAAAGACCTTTCGAACGCGTCCAAAACATTGAAGATCTGACTACCCTATCAAAAGTTATAAGCACTTAAGTGTTATTTACGCACCTTTTGGAGGCCGGATCACAGATATTTTGATGAAAACGTTGTCCGGATCTATCATGCGACCTATCGTTGCATAGGTAATCAAAGACCTTTCCAACGCGTCCAAAACATTGAAGATCTGACAGCCCTATCAAAATTTATAAACACCTAAGTGTTATTCATGCACATTTTGGAGGCCGGATCTCATGATCATCTCATCTTATCTCATGATATTCATGCGACCTATCTTTGGATAGGTAATTAAAAGACCTTTTCAACGAGGACGAATTGTATTGAAGATCTGACTACCCTATCATAAGTTGTAACCACATAAGTGCCCTGCAATATGAAGATCTGACTACCCAATCTAGTGGTATGAATAATGAGTCAAATAGATAAAACTCTGAAAGACACCGCCATTTTGTGTCTATTTTTGATAGCACTCTTTAAATGTGAGGAAGGCACCAACCACCTAAGGGTGGATTAAGTAACGTTTTTTACTTTGTAGCTGATGTACACTCAAACCCCGATGGTTTGACACCAACTGTTGTCAAACGAACGGGGTCACTTTTTAGTTTGACACCTCTTTTACACGGAGTTCACACACACTACCAAATGTTTGTTTTGATAGTGTGCGTGAGCGCCGTGTAAAAAGTGACAGTTCGTCACTTTTTAGTTTGACTTTGACCAACCAACGGGGTACAAACTAAAAAAGTGTCAAACGAAAAAGTGACCAACCACCGGGGGTTGAGTGTAATTTTACACACCACTTGAATTAAAATTACCCATTTTTTGTGACACAGAACCACTCAAACTGATTTTGTGTCAGAATGAACGTGTAATTTTACATCAACAATTATGTAAAGTTACATTAGCTGAAATCTACATCATTTGAAATGTAATTCCATTTTTACACACATGTTCAAGTAAAATTACATTGAAAAAAGATAAAAACTAAATAAAATAAAATAACCTTTTAAACGTTCAACCTTCCATACCCACCCTAAATTTTACTGTTTGGTGTGTGTTTTGTAGAGTTGGCGTGTGTATTTTTTTCAGTGTAAGTAGTCGCATGTATTTTGTTTTTTCTTATTATTTCACATTCGATTCAACTATAAATAAATATTATTTTATAAGTTTTGCTTGGATCTGCTTCGCGGTGGGATATTTCGTCGCCAACTGGGGCAAGTTTTACGCGGTCCCTTCCAGGATGATTTCGCACGGGGAAAAATATGCTAAATAAATAGTGGCATCTGAGAGGTTTCCCCAGGGAAACGCTCGTGAACGGAATGCTGCGCGCAATTATTTGGTTTGCTGAGTAAATTTACGTGTGATTCCGGGTAAGTTTATACCCAGACTGACTGTTGCTGATTTTTAGTTTTTGGTTCAATGTGTAAGCTTGTGAGTTGTGTGGATGCGAGGATGAGAGCGTGAGATTAGCTGTACAAAATGGGATGATTTTGAACACTTTACATCAATTTCATACTTGCCAAACACTGCAACCTTTACAAACCTGAGACCAGCTCATGTTGCGCTGCAACCTTTTTGAAAAACCTGGAATCTTTGCATCGAAGAAAACTTTTTAAACCGCAAATTTTGAGAGAATTGCCATTCTTTTGTTCAGCTAACCTCAAACTTCCCAACCTTGCACTTCATTGTTCTATTGCATTAAACTAAAATTGTTCAATCGCAGAGATGTTTCACTGTTAAAATCACAGCAAATTTCACGTAAAATCACGCTTACGTCAAAGTTTTACTAGCGCCATCTGTTTTTTCAAGCGAGCATCGCTCGCAATTTGACGCAAGCTTGCATGCAAGTAGATCATCTCTGTGATCGTTTTGGGAAGTGAATAGTATTGCACTTAAAGCAAAAAAAAAAAACTTGATTTAACTAACTTATCCCGCGATGAATTCTGGCTAGCTGCGTGTGTGTCTGTGTGTTTAAATTTAACTAGAATGCATTTATAACTAGTAGTTTGAGTTGCTTGAAGGGACCAAACCAAGTTAGACGAAAAAATATCCACACGCGCGAGTACTGCTTGCTTTTTTCGTCTCGCTTTTTAGTACAAGTGTGTACGTGAGTTTGTGGTTGTGTAAAATGATTCGCTCAAGTCGTTTGTATTTGTCTAAAAAAATGTTTGCATTTTTCTTCCCTTTCTTCAATAATTTATATACTAATACAATATTGGGTAGCATTTTTTTCATATTGTTTGTTGGTTGTTTTTCTTCTAGTTATATATGCAATTATTTTATTTAGTTTTCTGTTTTTTCTTTTATGTTACGTGTATATATAATTTGCCTTATTAGTTTGCCTGTCCTCCCGCGTTTTCTCTCCCTCTCTCTCTTCCGTGTTACATCCTTTCTGCTGTAGTGTTTGAGTGTGTGTGTTTCTGTGTAAGTTTCTTAGCTAGCTTCTCTTGTGTGTTTTAATGCAATTTTCCACCGCTCCACTGTTAGACATTGAAGTTTAAACATTGGTAAAGTTGCCGAATTCCCTCTCTCTCTCGCTCTTCAACTCTGCTCAATCTCCCAAGGTGCCTACGGGTGTGTGTGTCTGTGTCGTCATTTCTGGCTGGGACCCCTTTTGCCTGTTCCGCACTCTACCTTTCGCTTTGTGTCGGCTTTCTTTCACGTTTTAGATTTCTTTGTTTTAAAATGAACACTTTAACTGGTGGGATTTTTGATAGTTTTATTGCACGCAGCACGAATTCTTATGACCATTTTTGTGCTTTAGTCGTGACTTGGGCTTATACTTTTCCAAGTATGATAGTTGTTTGGCATTGATAGCACCCCTCCTCTTGCTAAAAAAAGAGACAAAAGAGAAAAGTTTTAGTACAAATTCAACAACCAAAATAAGCTCAAAAATACTCACTCCCTAATCATCTCCACCGCGGCTTCGTACTTGAGTCCGAGTTCGATCAGTGCGAGTGCCACCAGCACGGGTGCCCGGCCCAGCCCTGCCACGCAGTGTACGGCCACGCACGCATCCGGGTCCTCCTGGAATCTGTACAGAAAGCTGCCATTGATTTATAACGGTCGGAACATTTACCAAACTCACAAAATCACAAACAAATAGCCTGACTGGTTTGGACTTACTTTTGCTTCAAAATTTCGAACCACTCGTCGACGACGGGCTGCGGCGGGAAGGTGCCGTCCTCGAAGGCCAGATCGCGCACCGCGATGCCCTGGCTGGCGAGCTCCTCGATCTTGTAGCTCGGTTCGCAGACGCGCACCACCACCGACACGTTGTGCTTCTTCAGCTCCTGGAATAAAATAAGAAATCAAAATTAATATCGTATTTTTTAAACTAATGTTAAAAACAAACCACCAACCCTTCATTGAAATTTAAATACATTCTTGCAAAATAAAAAAAATATACAAAGCATTTTTTTTTTGTAGAGCCTTAACACCACTTTGAAAAATATCTGCAACGGCTTTAGCAACTTTTGTTTTACGAAAAACCTAACATCTCTAGTTTTTTGTTTTTCATTTCTAGCGATTTTTGTTTGAAAGGGTCCTATAAACTATTGTGTTCATACTATTTTTATTTGCATTCTCTGTTAAGTTAATGTTTGTTTTTGATAGTATTTGGCTAATTCTACCACACCCTATCATTACAGTTTGCGTTTTTAATTATTTCATGTTTTTAAAGCAAATTTTTCATGGTTTCACATTTTCGGCTATAGAACGATACTATTGCTATTAAAATTGTAGAAAAGTACGTAGAGGCATAGTCTGAGACTTTAAAAAAATTACTTCATACTTATTTTCCCATAAAATTTAGGAAATGTTAGTGAAAACACAGCCAAAGTTGACCCAAAAAAATGACATTTTTGAAAACATTGGCAGAGCCAAATAAAACAAATCAAACTTCCAACTCTAACATTTTCTTAAATTTTAAGAGTTCTTTTTTTCAATATCTTGTTGATGATCAAAATTGGTTGAAAATGGCCTGGATTGGGTTGTAGAGGGTTAGAAAAATAAAAAAATATCACGAAACCATTTTTTATTCAAAAAGAATAAAAATAAAAATAAAAGTAGAGGTACCGTCAATGAGGGCGACATAGGGTCTGGGGGGTGAGATTGGGTCAAAGTATTTTTTTTACGGATTTTACCATTTCTCAGGTACTTCTCAATGAAACTAAATTCTGTTAAAAGGGTTGTGCAAGGGACACCTTAAGATGACTTTGCTGAAAAAATGTTTAGCAGCTGTCTAAAGTTGAGGTACGTTTTTGGCCAAAAATGACCTCTCGAAAAATCAACTTTTGAAATTTTTTGTTGAAATTGATCACAAAGTACCCAAATGTTTTAAAATCTCTACTTCTAAAATTTTAGCATGTCAATACGATTCCCTCGAACAAGAAACACTGTTGGATGACTTGTTTTTACCATATCTTTGTATTTGAGCATCATTTTAGTTTCATTCGACCCAATGTCACCCCCTCCAAGGGGTGAGATTGGGTCAATTTTCAAACTATTGCCATTTAAGGTAGAGTCCATCAAATTACACCATATTTTGGGAAAATGTTAGTAAACTATCTAAGAACAAATATACGATGAAAGATTTTTGCTGTTGTTTAAATTGTTTTTGTTATTAAGAAAATACGAGAGGTGTATCGTTTTTTGACCCATAGTCACCCCCACTGACGGTACACTTTTTACAGATTTCATAACTTTAGAGATTCAGATATAATGTGTAGGAAAAATTTGCCTTGGTTGCTGTTTGCATATGTCCCATAGATTTATTTATTTATCGTTTTATTGCTAAAAGTTTAATTCCCAAAATACATTTTTCTTTATTTAAGAAGTTTGTTTGTATGTTTTAAGGACGTATTAGACTATGACAAACAAACAAATTCGCAAACAAACAAACTCGCAAACAAACAAACTTTTTGACTGTTTGCCAGTTTGCTTGCTTTGTTTGTTTGCCTGCATTGCAGAATCGTCAGCCTGCATACATTTGGCTTTGTTTGCCAGTTTGGCAAACTGTCAAACCCGAAAAAGTATGTGTTTGTATGTTTGTTTGCTACAGTCTAATACCTCCTTTAGTAGACTGTAAAAAGACATCTTTTGAGCCATAGTGGATGATGATGCAAAATCGGTTTTTTTTTTGAAAAATAGTGTTTTCTTTAACATTAAAAAAAATGATTTCTTTTTTCATTTTAAAAACACTTCTTTTAAGAAATATATGATGGATTTTAATGTTAAAAAAAAGAAACTCTTGTGAAAATTTCTGATCGCCTAAAAAAATAATCTCAAAATTTTAAAACCGAGCGAAGCTTTTAAATAAAGTCTACAATAAGATAATCTACCGCATTTCATTTTTAAGATCCAATTTTAAATTTGTGAAATTTCTTTCATGGAATATGATTAGAAAAAAAAAAGAAAAATGTTAAAATTTCCGAAAGTCACAAGGGACCATCCATAAACATCGTGGGCACTACAGGGGGTATGACGATCGTCCACGCTCCATAGGAAAAATATGTTTAATGTCCACGAGGGGGATGGGGGGAGGGGTTGAGATTACAAAAAAAAAAGTATCTAGGTGGGTTATGGATGGTCCCTAACTTGTGTGTGAAGATAACTCCAAAATGAGGTACTCTATCAAAATTCAGTAAAGTACATATCGATTGCAAATTCAATTTAATTTTTTTATACTCAAAAAAATATGATCGCACTCTCAACGATTTTCAAAAAAATAATTTCACAATCATATCATATCTCTGGAACCAGATTTTGCACCATTATGTATCAAAAGATTTTTTTGAGTCCCATAAAACACATCGACAAATTTCGAAAATTTATAAAACGTATTTTGGGAATCCAACTTTAAATGAAAAAAAAGTTAAATAAAAAATAAATTACAGTCCGGAAGCCTCGGAAAAATTTCACTTCGGATAATCAAAACTTCGAATAATCTAATCACGAAAAAAAATTTCGATGCCTATTTTTTTATTGTCGATTTTAAGTATGACTACGTTAAAGTGATTTAAAACTTTTAAATCCATGATGGCGGCCAATATGGCGGTGTTGAAATATTGAAAAAATGTTTTTTATTATTTAGTAGGCAATCAACTTTTCAAATTTGACTAAAATGGGGTTGCAGAACTCGAATTTGATGTTTAAAACAAGAAAAAGAAAAAAAACGTGATTCGATTATCCGAAGTCCCATCCAAACCTTAGGATAATCGAACTTCGGATAATCGAAACTTCGGATAATCGAGGCTTCGGATAATCGAGTCTGGACTGTACTGTATCTGTTTTGTCTTAATATTCCTAATTAGATTGAATTAGGTACTTTGCCGAAGACACCAAATCTATCAGAAAATCTAATGTCATGATACAGCTTTCCTATAATCACGTAACCTTTTTGTATGACCAACTCGCAAAATTGTGTGGATACTTGTAAGGAAAAAAATAATGATGCAAAATAGCTTATTTTGAAATAGGGAAAGGACAAAGTAACATCCAAATAAAAAAATACAAATTTAAAAATCTCGAAATGATTTGCGTTATACGCGAAATGAATGAAATTATTGTTTCGAAAAAGCCTTTCTTTGTGAATAAGCTTTTATTACTGGCGTCGAAATCGATTAAACCGATTTGTTTGTTTGAAGAAAGAATTTATGTCCAAGCAAACCCTAATGTTCTTTGTTTAGTAAAAAGGCCAAAAGTAAAACGGACTGAAATGTGATGTGATTATTTCCAATAAAAGTTCACTTTGCTAATGGTTTCGTGAAATAAATTTCAAATGCAAATTCATATACTCCTTAAAAATAAATCAATTAACAATTATGCAGAGAAGCCCCATTTCTTTGTTTTTTTTTTTCAGCAATTGTCAAAACAGACAAGTGCAGTCCAGAATGATTAACTCATTCATGAAGAAAGTATAGTTCCATTGTTAGTACATTTTTTTTGCTGAAGACAAATATGTATCCTGCAATCTTAATGTGTGCAAACTATGCAACAAGTTCAATGTTTACTAGAAAATTGTGGGAGTTATAAATAAAAACAATTTCTGATTGCAACATTTAGCGTCATGCTTAGATGACGCAGCATATTTTTACCGGTTTCAGATTTTAGATCCGCCAAATGAATTGTTAAAGATAACTAGATTGTGTGTTGAAAAATTCTCAGATATCTCAAAGATTATAAATGTAATCAATGAAGTTTTGTAACCAACTGTTTTAATTCTTCTTCCCGAAAAAAACTGCAACCTTCCCCTTTTCCACCCGTAAGCACGCGTTTATCGCGACGTGTGCCATCTTATCTCAGGCAACAACGGGTAAGAAACCAACAACAACCTAACAAACATTTGCCTTTGGTGCAGCGCTCATTTCAACCGCAATTTTAATTGATAAAACGGGCCCGGGATTGCTCAGCGCTGATAAAAGCGAGTTCCCATTCGATAAGTGGGCTAAGTTCACAGCCACCCAAGAAGAAGTAAAAAGACTCACCGCGATGTAAGCGATGATGTTGTGGTCCGAGGGCCGGTCGGTGATCAGGAACTTCATGCCCTTGAACTCGATCCGGGCGGGCGCTGGTCGGATGTCCTTCTGACGCATGATGACGGTGGTCATTAAACGGTTCCCCGGTGCCAAAGGATTGGCCGGGTTTTGTGGGCTCTCGCGGTAGGAAGAACGATGTCAAGCCTTCTTCTTCGACTACTGCTGCTTCTGCTGGTTTGTAGTAAGTAGTGTAGCTTCCTTTTTCTCTAGTTTTTTAGGAGTAGTACTAGTAGTAGTTGTCGGTTCTACCTCTCAGCTCGGTGAGTTTGCTATCGAGACGACTGGCCGCGCTGCTCCGCTTTAGTTTATTATCTGTCGTGTTGCTTCCTCTAGATAAAATCACGCCTTCTTCCTCTTCTTCCTAGCTTCGTGTTACACCTGCTCTCTTGCTTCGGCTCGCCGAGATTAAAATCAATTTCTTAAAAAAATATGATGTATACTATATCACAAATAATAGAATATTTAGATTTTTTTCCTCTTCTTCTTGCTCTTGGGTGCTCTACTCAGCTGATGGTTCAACGAACGTTTTCGCGACACTTTCTGCCCAAGAATCGGCGGCAATTGCGCTTCAACAAAGATCAGACTCCGCTCTCACCGTCGCTGATTTTCTCTTTCCGGAGGGATGAGCTGGCCGCGCAGAACCTCTCGTCGGTCAACACTGGGAGTTTGGGAAAATGAAGGTTATCTCTTGCTCTGTTTCTCTCGATCTCTCTCGTTGAAGGTGGCGTAAGATGCGTGCGTTGGCGTTCCTTGACGAGTTTTTTGTTTGTTTGTTGTTGTTGTTGCCTTTGTGGGTACAACGACCTGCTATGTTCAATTTAGGATGATTACCTGGAAGGGGGGAAAGAGATAAGAAAAAAACATTAGAACGTGGATAGGAGCAACAAGGTCACGAACGGATAAAACCTAAATTGATCATACTAAAGTGCATGAATATTGAGTAACATTGTAAAGAAATCCGGAAAATTTCCAAAACAAAGAATATAATACTAAAGAAGTTTCATAAGGGTGGATATAAAAAAGGTTCAGTAAAGCCTTCATAATGGTGTATCAAACAATTCAAAAAGTATATATTATTTTCCCTAACAAAAGTGTCTAAAAAATCTTGGAACATGACAGATCAAAGTGTTTTTAGATAATCATTTTTTAACATATTTTTTTCTGCTCTGATTTTATTATTATTTGTTTTTGCATTTTTGTTAATTAAGGAAATTTGTAATGAAATTTGTGTCGCCTGTGTGGATCAATCGAACGCGCACTGGACTCACAATCCAGAGAACACCGGATCGAATCCCGCGGCGGGCACCCTAAAATTCTTTGTGTAAATATGGGTATTCGGCGCCGTCGCTCCGTGCCATACTTCATACACTTAGGAGCCCAGGGCGGCGAAGTCCTTGTAGATAAAAAGGAAGACACTAGTGGTTGGTACTAGCAATGGTGGCCGACAGCTATAAAGTCAACTTCGTCTTTTTTCGTTGTAATGAAACCTTGTATCTCAAATCCTGCAATCCTTTTATCATAATATGGTCGTGATTAAAAATACTTATGTTCAAGGGCATGTTTAAATGTATCCTATAGGTGGATTTCTGGAGTTTTTTTAAATGTCCCTTAAACAAAATTTTGTTTTTTTTGTTTTTTTTTGTGTGTTTTTGAATACACCTGACTCAAGGCGGTTCTAAAAACACCCAAAAAGCAAAAATTGAAAATTTTGTTTATAGGACCTTTAAAAAAACTCTCGATTTGAACATTTAAAAAAAATCCAAAAAACTTCACTTTTAGATTTTTTTGAACTTTTCGAAAACAATATTTTTGGGGATGGTTGGTCAAGCATGGTCATGACTTCTATATACAAAAAAGGCAGGATTTTTGAAAAAAAAATGTATAATTAGTGGCTAAAACTTGAAAAAGATGTACTATATTATATTCAATGTAGTGTACTTTTTGATTGATAAATTGATTTTTCATCTAAAAATAAAGTAGAAAAAGGTTATTGTTCCACGATAATTTTTTTTTTCAAAAATTGGCAACACTGTCAATTAATTTTGACTAACTTGGCCAGAAAAAAACATCTGGAAAATTTTTGGTAAAACGAAAATCTAACAGTTGTGATTGGGAAGTGCAGGAAGGCTACGAATTAATTCGAATGCTTGTAAAATTTTGATGGCTTGATTGATTTTCGGCTTCATAAAGGTTGAATTTACATTTTCATTAAAATTAAAACTTACTACTAACTGTAAAATCTGGCACAGATAATGATAAATTTTCACTCTGGCTGACACTTAAAAATCTGGCATTCCCAGATTTATCTGGCAACTCTTGCCATAGCTCAAATAATGTCATCTAAAACATATCCAAAAATGAGATCTTTCAAAAATTGTTATTTTCTGCAATTCTATATTTGGTGTGGAAAGCCGAATTTAAAAAAAACGGGGTAAAAGTATATTTTTTTGGGGAAGTTCAAAGCAAAATAAACAACTTTGGCAAAACCACCAAGTTGATCAGAAAAAAATAAATCTCAAGATTTTTGGAAATTTTAATCCTCTAGTGCCCAAATTTTGTTTTCGAAATTTTTTATTTTTCCCCTTTTACTTGTCAGTCATTTTGATCAACTTTTGTTCTACGAAAAACTTTAATTCTTTTGTTTTATGTTTTCTTGTTCCATTTTAGTATTTTTATTTGCATTTATTTTGTTTAGTTTAAATTTGTTTTTTTAAGTATGTATTTGGCTTATTCTACCGTATTTAGTTTTTTCATGTTTAAAAAAAAAAAATCTCGTTTTTTCACGTTTTCTTTTTCGTATTTAAATTGTTAAAAAAATGTTTTAGAGGCATAGTCTAGGCCATTACAATTTTTTCACATAAATTTTAGGAAACGTTAGTGGAAAACACAGCCAAAGTTGACCCCAGAAAAAAAACTTTCACCCAAACGGCGGTCGCATGATTATGATGCATGGCGGCATGAAAGTATATCAGAATCTGCATGAAAACTGTCCTCATGCATTTTTTGCGATATAGGGGTATGACATTTTTGCCCGTTACCGACAATTATCGACATTACCGACGGCTTTTTGGTTGTATTTCACAAAAAAAAAACCTTAACAGAACGAGGATTGAACCACCAACTTCTTGGTTGTTGATCCAACACGCTACCACCGCGCCATGGACGCTTGATGAATTGTGAGAGAAAGAGCACCAACATATTCTTCTCTTTAAAAAATTGCTCGGGGACGCGCCAGCATTATATGTGTTGGTGAGAACTGCAGATCGCTACACGCGAGCAAAAATGAGCTATGAGCTTGCTGCAAAAAATGTTATAAAATGTAACATTTTCTGCAGCAAATCCACTGTTGCAGATTTTGATAAATATTTTTCCTTTGGGTGTACATTTTTAAAAACATTGGCAAGGTCAGAAGTCAAACTTCTAATCCTAAAATAAAAAAAAAACTTCTTTTCTGTGCTTTTCAAGATCAAAAATTGGTTGGAAATGGATTCTGGTTAGAGATTTAATCAAACAAATTTCTGCATTGTCTCAAATTTATAATTTCTTATATTTTAAAATCAGGTAAAAAAGTGAAAACATTCGAAAAGTACGAAACAATTTCACTTCACAAGGACTGAAAAATTATCAAGAAAATTGAGATTTAGAAAAAATGGTTTGATATTGACAATATTGACAACATTTCAATGTTTTTAGGTGAGCCAAAACCAATAAATAATAGCCATCAGAGCACTTGTTTTAGGATGGAAAATCGCTTTTTTTATTTGGCTCTCTGTAGAGTATACTCACAATCACTCTTTTACACAAAACGAGTCTATTCCGGTTCATAAAGCACGCGCAAAACCTGGGAGGCAATAAATTTAGAAGCCCCCCAAACTCGACTCTAAAAGTGTAATCCATTTTTACCACAACACCCAAAAACCCACCACCATTATTGAGTGTACCAAGAAAGGATCAAACAGAAGCAACAGCAAAAAAATAAGAGAAAAAAAACAACATCGCAATTGACATCAACCACTCCGCCGTGGGTTGTTTATCGAAAGTCGATTCAGCAAATTGTGTTTTGTTTTTCTCTTTTTTTTTTTGTTCTGGTGGCAATCGAATTGTTCAAAAGTTCAAGGAAAAACCACCCCAACCTGCTCCCATTATATTTGCTTTGATGAGTTCTGGGATGTCCTTCCTGGTGACCGGAAACACGTGCGCAACTGTTTGACTAAAATTAATATTAAACATTCTAAAATTTCTCAAAAAGCAAAAATAATTCCAAAACTTTCGCGACAGAAAATTATTATTACCGCAAGCATTATGGCGGACATTACAAACTCATGTATAAGTTTCTTAATGACGAAGGGTAACATCGAAGGTCGCGGAACCAACCCCACTTTTTACCCCCTTTCCAAAGTAAGGGTTGGAGTCATCAATCGTGTGCACCACCGGGTTTCCTTCCCACCATAATAAAGTCAACCTTTGCAGCGACAAGGACCCACCATTAGTAAGGAAGGTTCAAATCAAGATTATAAACGCAAAGGTTGGCGTCATGTTATAGTCATAACATTAAAAATAATCTGAATTTTTACAGTATAAAAATAAAGTTTGAACATTTAACTCCAACCTCTAATTAAGCACCTTGGGGCACACAAATGGCACAGCGTCAAGGACATTTTGGGCTGGAAGTTTCTAAAAATACCAATTGCAGTGCAGTTCACAAGGTTGCAAAATGTGGTGAAATGCACACGTGTGTACAATTGTCGTGAAATGGACACGTGGTAGGCTAGTGTGTGTATGTGCAATAATCACAATTAAAAGCTTTTTTGCAGCAATGGAACTGTGTTCAATTTCCAAGTGCTTGCCGGTTTGCCCCCTCTTGAATAATGTTACGAATTTCCACAAACGATTTATTGTTGATGATGATGATGATTTATGCTAGACGATGACGACGAAGAATACTAAACGATGATGCAATATGCTTTTCTACGTTGAGCAACTTGGACTAGTTTTTTTCCCCCAGGATAAAATGGTCGATAATGTTGGTGGGGGTAGATATTGATGACGTACTTCTTGTAAGGGTGAACTGGGAAATTGGTTACTCTAGTTTCGGGAAATAAGTTATAAGAGAGTGGGGTTTATATTTGTGTGTTTACAATTTATATGATGGAGATTTTGTATATTTTTTAAACACAGAAAATCAAAAATAACTACTATAAAAGTAGTTATTTAGACTATAAAAGTAGTTTATAGTTTTAATTTTAACATCAGAAACTGATTTTTAAATTAAACAATGTTATCAAACTAGAGGAAAACAATTTCCAGCAATAAAGCTAGTGCGCATGATGTTGCCATGATTTTCTTCCATACAGCTGGGCATCAAGAAAAAAGTGTCAATCGAGTCTTCATTCTGCAACATTCTGAACAGTGATTTTCCTCTTTCTCAATAGTCAATTTGATTCAGATAATTTCCTCTAAATTTGTCTTAGTAACTTTTCAGCAGCCAAAGGTTGCTGGTTTCTTCAAAGATTCTTGTACAAATTTACAAAAAAATAATCTAAACTATTCGAAAAAAATATGTTTGAGCTTTGGCCAACCATTGGCAATCCTGAAAAAAAAAACCAAACGTTCCAAAATAATGCGAAAATCTAACTATAGGTGAATGAACCTCGAAAACGGTATCTACTATCAAAATTTCTGTTGAATACTTTATGATTTAAAATCCAATTTTGCATCTGAAAATGAAGGAAATTTTTCTTCGACCGTTTTTTCCCAAATTTTTCAAAAATTATGACTAAATAAAAAATTGGCGACAGCGCCAACCAAAAAAAAATATAAAAAAGCTGAGAGTTGCTTTGTGAGATGAAGTTGTGCATTGAACATAAAAACAATCATAAAAAAATATAAACTTAAAGTAATTATTTTGTAGCAAATATGCACTCCTAAAAAAGAATTAAAAAAAAAAAAAAAAAAAAGTTCCGGATTTGCAGAATTCAGGAATCAATGATTTTCTACAACATCAAAATAAAACGTTTGTGTTTGCAGTCATTTGAAAGAATCGAATGTTGAATTATAGATTTTCTAAAAAAAAAATTACCATAATGCGATCTATAAATTGCTAAAAATTGTGGGATAACTGTAAAACAGGGAGGCTACCAGATTTGGATTTTCAAATCTCTGTTTTAATTTCTGAGACCAAAATGATATTTTTTTTTTGCAAACTGTTTACACCAATTTACAATGTTTAGTATCAAAATACTTTGAAATGCATATATTTGGTACAGATATTGTTTTTTAAATTATCATTTCTTTCAAAAGTTTAAAGCAATAGTAAATAAATGAAGCCATTTTTGATGCATTTTCAATACAAAGCCATATTTTACATTAAGCTAAGGATTTCTTATTCGTATGCCTTTAATTTTTCCAGTCAATAAAACTTTGTTTTGATTTATAGAAATCATTAAATCTTTACTGGAAATCAGGAAAACAGTTTTATCTGTGTTAATAGGATGTATTAAGGGTATATAGTGTTGTTATATAATCATTCAAATATAACAATGCAATATTATGAACATTTCTAGAGTTTTTTTTTTAAAGGTCCTATAAGCTATTGTGTTTCATATGTTTATACTGCCCATGTTCGCATAAATGTCCCATATGCAAAAACAGCAAGCTGAGAAAAACGCATTTGTAGTTTGTCCCACACATAAGGCTACGTGTTAAGTTTTCGTGAAAAAAATGGATTTCCTCCTGATTTCTACAACAAAGTACTGGATGATATAGGCTCTTTTGAAAGAGCACACGATTTTAAACCAAACTGCATCATTAACTCAAAAGTGATGAAAATGCATATGGGACATTTATGCGATCATGGGCAGTATAGGACTTATAAAAAAACTCTAGATTTAATAAAATCCCTCCATCATTTTATAATAACCACTCACCCCATGCACATAAACAGCGAAACAAAAGCAACGAAAATTAACACGAAAAAAAACAGCACTAATGATCTGTTCTGAAAGTCTTTTTTATTATAAATAATTAAACTGTAGAATTTGGGCAGAACTCATTCTTATAAAAAATCGTATAATTTCAAGAAAATCTTTTCTTCCAAGAACAACCAATTTCTTTGATTTTTGAAGGCTGAAGTGCTGTGAGTTTGTCGTTGACAAAAAAAAGTCATTTTCCATCATTGGTTCGTCCATATAAATCTACATACAATTTAAGCAGATGTCCCTACAAAAATTCTAACAATCGAAAATAGGTAAGGGACCATCCATAAACCACGGGGACACTTTAGGGGGGGGGGGGGGGGGTATGGCGATTGTCCACGATTGTCGATTGTCATTATTGAATTATAACACAAGAAGGTAAAAATTCATTTAGATGAGTTTCAATTTCAAGTCAAATATTTTTTCCTTATTTTTTCAGTTGAAGATTCAAATTTTAAACCAACAAAAACTGCATTTTGACAAGGATTTGTCTTCAAATAAAAATAAATTATGAAGAAAACAAAATTTTCGTACAAGTTTGGCACGAATAATGAAAAAAAAATTTTGAAATTGAATCAAATGTTTTACAATAAAAATTGTATGATTGTTTTTCTTTTTAAAATCAGTGTTGACATACTTTTGAAATAAAAAGGATGAATTTATTCTGTTGTTTATTGAGTTTCAAAGATAAATTATCTTAAAAACGACTAGCTGTTATTTTTTTAACTTAGATTCTAACAGTTCGTACTGAAATACTGATTGGGAAACATTTTAAATAATAATTTAAAATAATAACAACGCCATAATGTAAAGTTCCGAATAATTCGTGTAGCATTACAAGAATAATATTGTAACAGAGACAAGTTGAATACATGTCGGAGAAGCATGCAAAATTTTAACTAAAATAAACTAAAATAACATTATTCCGGTTTGTCAGTCAAGTTCCCGATTTTTTTCCTGTTTTATCCCAGTACAATCCAGACTCAATTACAAAAGTTAAAGTGATTTTGAATTTGTAAACAACGTTGGCGGCCAAAATGGCGGTGGTAAAACAAATTAGATTTGGTTATTTAATATGCAATCAACCATTCAAATTTGACTTGAAAGTATTGTTTGTTCATGATTCGATTATTTGAAGTCCCATTCCATCCGATAATCGACCTTTTGATGATAAAAACTTTAGAAAATAGAAAATCTAATCAAATTCCAAACTTTTTCCGGTTTCCCGTGTTTTCCTGATGTAAAAATTACACATGAGGGAAAAATATATTTTTGGATTTGGGGTTGCAAAAAGAAATTATGTTCAGCACGAGTCGTACATTTATCTAACGAGGTTCACTGAGTTGGATAAATACGACGAGTGATAAAAAATCAAGTTTTGCAACGATTTTCATACAACATTTTTTGCAATTCCGAAAAACACCCTTTGAATAGAATTATAGGTCAAATGTCCATGCATTTGGTCAATGAATCGTTTAAATAAAAAAAAAATTTGAAACGTATTACTTTTCGAAACAAGTGCTGAAAAGTAGAACTTTTCAGCATTTGTTTTAAAAAGGGTTACTATTCGATTCTGTTTTTTTTATAGAGAAAAATAGGCTATTTCATCGTTCGAGATTGAAAGGAAAAGTAAGTAGTTTCACGACAAAAAAAAATTAAATTGCCTACTTATAACTATTACGACATAGAAGGAGCTTTTTAAACCTTATTTGAGAAATTGAGTTGCGTTTGAAAGCAGTTCGCTTCATAAAATAATGTGAAAATATAATACTTGAATGATTTTTATGTTAAGCTATGGCTTTAAAAATATTCTACGCATCAATTCGAAATAAAGTGCATGAGTAAAATTTCAAATAAGCCCCCAACACAGTAATAAATTCAACTGCCCTTCCAACAAATATTCACCCCATGCACATGAATGGCAATGGCAAAAAGTGAACGGGGAGAAAGTTTTCCTCTCCTTCCACCAGCATCATCAATGACGATTCTTCCTGTCCTCACAGTTTTCACAACCTTTTACGTGTCAAATAACTTTCCATTAGAGCTCAGTCGTCATGAACGTACATAAAGTGCAGCTTACTACTGTAACAGTTCTGTACAAACTTACCCGCAATTTACACGCGTGTGTGTGTGTTCGTAGGTCGTACGGAACTCGTTCGCAACCGCTTTGCGCTGCTGCAGTTGGCAGAGATATATCTGGCCAATCTGGGTTGGATCAGCTTGGAACCAGGAAGGAGTAGAAACTTGAAGAAAATGAACGCGGTGACGTGGAGTTGCACGCGCGCACACACAACAGACACAAGTTTGCACACTTGGACTTGAAGTCGTCGGCTTGGACCAGGAAGTCAGCTGTTTTCACCACCTCTGAACTCGTCGTCGTCAGTTGTAGGTACGGGCTCCCCTTGAGATCACCTGAGGTCCGTCTAGCTTGCTATCGCTATCTCTCTCTCACTCACACACAGTCTGCACTTCTTCTCGGGTTAGCACTTTTCAGGTCCAACCTTCCCTTCTTCTTCTTGCTGCACACTCTTCCTCTTCCTTCTTCTTCCTCCAAAGCTTTTAGGACCTCAACGCTCCTACGTACAGGGCGGGCGGGTTCGGCGGCGGGCTGGGATGGACCTCCTTCTCACACTTCCCACACACACACTCGGCTCGGCGGTGGGCGGTGGCGGCTGCGGCGGCGGGGGATGTCTCACGGAAGTGGGCACGGCAACGGCACGGCACGAGGGCGCGGGGGCGGGCGTGTAGCTTATTTGTGTTGTGCCTGGCAGTACTCGGCGCTGTCTAGCTGAAACTCCATAGAGGTTGGATCGAGCCGCCAAAACTGTTTGAAAGGAGGAGAACGAGAAAAAGGGGGGAAGTTAGCTTTTTGTTTTTCGGCGTGGGAAAATCAAGTGAAATGATCGGGGTTTTGGGTTTTCCCTCAGGGACATATGGATGAGACATAATCGAAGGCTGGTTTTCTCGAGAATCAGAGTTTAGTACGGTTTTCGGTTGATTGTGGCGTGAGACAAAGGAAAATTCCCTGAAAAGGTGCCAACTAATTATCGTTATGAAATCACAGCCAAGAAGGTATTTCCAACTATTCATAGACGACGAAAACAAAAGAAAAATCATGGTTCTTTATTTATAAATATGAATCTACAACAAAACAAATACAAAAAATGAAACAAATAATCGCAAAATTATTGTTTTTTGTGTACATTGAATTAAGATGATTTTAACTGAAAAGTGGTCATTCGTCACCAATCCCAAGATTGATCTTATGAGTATAGCAATTCAATCAAATTTATCTTTATTTTTTATCTCGCCAGTGTGAATTGAGTTTTAGTTAACTTTTTATAAATTTACTATCTATCATTCAACACAGTTTTAAGAAAACTAGAGGTTGAGGCATTCCTCGCAGTCTTTTAATAATTCTATTATTTTTCAATGCAGGGTTTAACATAAGTAAAAATTTTAGAAGTATAATAAAAAATGCACTTGAAAAAAATGTATAATTTGTATTTTTCGAGTATAAAAACCCGCTTTCACTAAGTTTTTTTTAATGAAACCAATCACACAAAATCCCTCACGCATGGTTTGTTTATATCTAATTGGATTTTTTTTGTAAGCTTAGGGTTTTTTTATGAATCTAATCCTTATAAAATCTAAAAATCCTGAAATTTTGGAAAAACAATAAGCACATTTTTGTGCTTAAAAAAAATAGATGTTGAGAAAACTCAATTTGTAGATGACTTTGACAACTCAACTTTGATCAATAATTTCTAACGACAGAAATTTTTCAAAATTAATCATTTTTTTTTTCAAACAAAAATGTTTACTACGACTCTACAAAAAATGGAAATAATATTGTTAAGTTTGCAATTTGACTTAAACATTAAAGTTGTTTTTGAGTTTGTTTTCATACTGTTTGCAATGATTGATAAAAAAATTATTCGAGCTTCATTTAAATAAAATTAATTAATCAAAGAATTGGGTCAGCAAAAAATTGCAAATTTTGGATTTTTTTTGAAACAGAAAGTATCACAAAATGTTCGAGAAATGACAAAGGTTTTTAAAATAGTTGAAGCACTGAGCTCAATTTCTTGAAGACATAAATGCTTCAGTTCAGTTTATGTATTTTTGAAAAAAAATAATTATTGATTCAAAGTTAAATCTAAGATAAATTTAGCGAAATCTTTCTAGTCATAAAAAAATAATGGTATCATAATATCCGGAAATTGTGAAATTACTTCTGAAATATGAATTCTATATATCTCGGATTAGTTTTCAAACAGACGTAAGAGCCATTGGTAAACACAGTCCTTTTTGCATCGGTATTCGACCTAATTACGAATAACCAATTTTAAAAATGATTGAGATTGTTCATCTGCATGTCCTTCAATCGCCCCAAACTTAAAACAAATAAATGGTTGTTTCAAATATGAAGAAAAAGGGAAATTAGTGCCGGAGGTCACGGTGGCACATCATCAAAACATGGACTATATACAACCACACAGTACAACATATTGTAAATTTGGAAGATGTAAAATTTGAAGGTGTAATATTACCTCTTTTATAATGTAACATTACCTCAATTTAGACTGAAAAAGTGTAAAAACACTGGAATAAAATTTAACTTTTTTATTACCATGGTTTTTTCACTGTGCATCAACCTTTTTCAACCTTGCAAATTTAACTTTTTTTTACTGTTTAGGTATAAACCTTTAAACTCAGAAAATCTGCAAATTGTCCATAAGTTTGACTATTTGAACATAATTTTAAGGGCTATTTTTGTTGGTAATCATGGATATTTTCTCAAATTAAGAGTACGAAGTTTTATAAGTTAATTTGTTCAAATATTTCACGATTATATTACATCTAGGAATGTCAACAGATGTTGTGTCCGAAAAAAATGTATCTAAAAATCATGTAAATTTACATCATACACATTTATTGCACTTTCCTCACATAAATCAAGGTAAAATTATTAATTAGTTGTATTTTAAAAGATAAAAAGAAACAAATTAGCAATTTCTCAATAATATCTCCCAATTACCAATATTTAAGTTACGAAAATAGCAAAGTTTTTTGACTATTTTTTTAATAGAAAATACATTTTCTTTAGGATACTTCAATGCATGCAGGTACACAGGAAAAAACATTAATTTTGAACGGTTGAAAATTTGGTTGGTTGAATATTACCTTTTTTTGAGTAATATTACCTTAAAATATGTGTAAAAATGTGAACCTGATGAAAATTCATCAGAAACTGATGAAAATTCACCAATTACTGTTTTTTTTCTACACAAAATCTGTCACCAATTTCTGATGAAAATTACCATTATATTTTTCCTGTCAGAAATAAGAAATTAGACCTGGGAACATGAATTTGAAGAAGGCAAGGATAACTTTTTTCCGTTTTGTGTGAGTTGACAGAGTTGACAGTATCACATTTATTTTACTCAATTTTCGAGACCAAACGAAGGAATTTCAACTCAAAAAAGGGTTTCTATAATGTTACAAATCTATCTATTTCTTATTCCAAATTCAAAAACATTTCAATTTTCTCACAACAGTACAAAGTACTAATCCGCACCACATTTCGTCTTTTGCGCGGTTAAATCGCTTTCTACCAGCAGAGAGATCATCTCTGCGAGCCTAAACAAGGTCAACCGCCATCAACGACAACAACAACAACAAACCCCATTCGCTGTTCGCATTTGGCGGAAAAACAGGAAAAAATCAGCGTTCACACACACAGAGCTTTTCCGTTCCGCACCAGAAAAAAAATGTTCTCAACTTGTGTGTAACACGACTAAAAAGTGTAAATCCGAAAGATGCATTTTTTGAATGTGCAAAATTACTTTATTTTGATGTAATTTTACCGTAACTTTTGTTGAATAGGTAGATTTACAGAAAAAAAGACGTAAATTGCTTTTTGAGATAAAATTACACTTTTTTGACAGAAAATTTCATGTCAATTTTTTTTTGCTGTGTAATGCGATGCAGTTTGTGATTTTTCCACCGTGGCGGCTGGTATGTAACGAAATGAAACGGTCGATGGTCGGATGTCCCACATGAGAGCGCTCTCTGGCTCGGGAAAAATGATGGAAGCTGTCTACCGCCGAGAACAGCAGAGGTGACCTCGATCGAGAGCAAAATATGACACAAATGGATTTCGTTGACGAGCACCAGATGAGGCCCCTTCAGACAGGTGCATTTAGTAGATTTAGAGTTGTTTATTGATTTTTTTTTGTTTGACGCTTTTCCGCGAAACAGATGGATGAACAAATAGGTCTTGAACGGCTTGGGATCGCTGGTTGAAAAATCCAATTATTGCCAAAATAAAGCCGTCGTTCAAAATTGTCGACGAACGGGGGCCGTTCATAAATTTGTCAACAAATCCCCCTTCGTGAGTCATTCGGTGCCATTTTTGCGAACCCTAACAAGCGACTCGATGCACTCTTTAGTGACAAATTTATTGCATTCCTACGGGGAAAAAAACTGCATCCACTTGGGTTCAATTTGGCTAGCAAGTGCTTGTGGCAGCAGAATCTTAAGCGTGTTAAGTGGCACCGAAAAAAATAATAACAGTAGACAGCACCGTATCACAACAAGCCATCTTAACAATTTGTCTCGTGTAACCCATTCTAGTAGATGAGACAAGCTTAAGAATTGAAAGATTTACGAGATGTCTACAAGGCACAGGCTGATGTCAACAAGATCGGGTTGATGATTTTGACTTGAGCAGTGCGATGATTTCGCATTAAGGACGAGGTCGAATCAACACAGGTTGTAGTAGTTTTCGAATTATTTTCATTCTCATTCTCATTCTAATTTTCATTCTCATTCTAATTTTCATTCTAATTCTCATTCTGATTCTCATTCTAATTCTCATCCTAATTCTCATTCTAATTCTCATCATAATTCTCATTCTAATTCTCATACTAATGCTCATTCTAATTCTCATTCTTATTCTCATTCTAATTCTCATTCTTATTCTCATTCTAATTCTCATTCTAATTCTCATTCTAATCCTCATTCTTATTCTCATTCTAAATCACTTTCTAATTCTCATCCTAATTCTCATTCTAATTCTCATTCTAATTCTCATTCTAATTCTCATTCTAATTCTCATTCTAATTCTCATTCTAATTCTCATTCTAATTCTCATTCTAATTCTCATTCTAATTCTCATTCTAATTCTCATTCTAATTCTCATTCTAATTCTCATTCTAATGCTCATTCTAATTCTCATTCTAATTCTCATTCTAATTCTCATTCTAATGCTCATTCTAATTCTCATTCTAATGCTCATTCTAATTCTCATTCTTATTCTCATTCTAATCCTCATTCTAATCCTCATTCTTATTCTCATTCTAAATCACTTTCTAATTCTCATCCTAATTCTCATTCTAATTCTCATTCTAATTCTCATTCTAATTCTCATTCTAATTATCATTCTAATTCTCATTCTAATTCTCATTCTAATTCTCATTCTAATGCTCATTCTAATTCTCATTCTAATTCTCATTCTAATTCTCATTCTAATTCTCATTCTAATTCTCATTCTAATTCTCATTCTAATTCTCATTCTAATTCTCATTCTAATTCTCATTCTAATTCTCATTCTAATTCTCATTCTAATTCTCATTCTAATTCTCATTCTAATTCTCATTCTAATTCTCATTCTTATTCTCATTCTAATGCTCATTCTAATTCTCATTCTTCTAATGCTTATTCTAATTCACATTCTAATTTTCATTCTTCTTCTCATTCTAATTCTCATTCTAATTCTCATTCTAATTCTCATTCTAATTCTCATTCTAATTCTCATTCTAATTCTCATTCTAATTCTCATTCTAATTCTCATTCTAATTCTCATTCTCATTCTAATTCTCATTCTAATTCTCATTCTAATTCTCATTCTAATTCTCATTCTAATGCTCATTCTAATTCTCATTCTTATTCGCATTCTAATTCTCATTATTCTAATGCTCATTCTAATTCTCATTCTAATTTTCATTCTAATCCTCATTCTAATTTTCATTCTAATCCTCATTCTAATTCTCATTCTAAATCACTTTCTAATTCTCATTCTTATTCTCATTCATATTCTCGTTCTAATTTTCATTCTAATCCTCATTCTAATTCTCATTCTAATTTTCATTCTAATTTTCATTCTAATTCTTATTCTAATACTCATTCTAATTCAAATTCTAGTTCTCATTCTAATCCTCATTCTAATATTCAATCTGATCCTCATTCTAAATCTCATTGTAATCCTCATTCTAATTATCATTTCAATTTTTCATTCTAATTCGCATTTCAATTCTCATCTCATTATCATGTCATTCTGATCTCATTATCATCTCATTCTTATCTAATTCTCATCTCATTTTCTTCTCATTCTCATTTCATTCCATGCCCGTAGTTAGGGGAGGGGGGCTTCCGGGCTGAAGCACCCCTCACCCGAATTTTTTGAAGACAGAAGAAAAGAAGAATAATTCTAGTGTTTTTTTAAATATTTTTTTGAATATTTTTTATGAAAGACAATTGCTTATAGGACCTTTTCAAAAAACAAAACTCTAGAATTTATTTTCTTCAAGCTCCCCCCCCCTCGAAACCAAAATTCTTGCTACATTTCTATCTCATTCTCATGTCATTCTCATTCTTAACACATTTAAATTCTCTTACGAGATCTCATTCAAGATCTCATATGAAATCTAATATAAAATATCATTTGAAATATCAGTTGAAATATCATTTAAAATATGATTTGAAATATCATGTAAAACATCATTTGAAATATCATTTGAAATATCATTTGAAATATCATTTGAAATATCATTTGAAATATCATTTGAAATATCATTTGAAATATCATTTGAAATATCATTTGAAATATCATTTGAAATATCATTTGAAATATCATTTGAGATCTTATCTCATTCAAGTTCTCATTTGAAATGTTATTTGAAATAGCTTGTAAAATATCATTTGAAAAATCATTTGAAATATCATTTGAAATATCATTTGAAATATCATTTGAAATATCATTTGAAATATCATTTGAAATATCATTTGAAATATCATTTGAAATCTCACTTGCAATTTTTATTTGAAATTTGTGTATCATTGTACCATCAGTTTGACAGCTTCTGACGCTCGGTTGGTCAATGTTCTGGGTGTACAAAAGTCAGAATCAATTCGCTTTGTTCGAGTCAGACAGCTCGCATTATCATACCAGCAGCAGTTCAGTTTGTCGTTGCTCGTTCCGCTTCGTGCCACAAGACTATTTGACGGTAATGAACATCATCCCGCTCTGTAGTTGGACTCCGAGCAAGCAGAACAAAATCAGCGAAAATATGCAACACATTCTTTGTACGGCAGCAACACATTCCGACAAACGGCTGGGGCGATGGCGTCGTGATTCTGTTCTGCTCATAACAAATATCCCACACACACACAACAATCGATTGTTTACATAAGAGACTGAGCCGGGGAGTATGGTTTGTACACGATTACGTCGTTTGATTATACTTTGATTGTGATGATAACCTACGTCGGACAACGTCGGTTGTTTAGCAAAATTAATTAAAATAATCTGCACAACTGCATCGGACAACGTTTCTTCCGGTCAGCACGTCATGAGACAAGAGCTGCCCGACTTGTTCAGCTTGTAATCAACTCGTAGAACGGGATTAATTGTTGTAAAATAATCACTGGCTTAGCCCAGTTTTGCAAAACGAACTAGTTACACCGGACTTCCATAAGCGCTGACGTAAATCGTTCCGGTGAGCCAATCCGTACGGATAGCCGTAGCTCTGTCATACGCAGACAACAGTCAGCTTGCACGTAAGCTCTCCGACCTTTATCGGAACTTGAACCGCGCGCACACACACATAGACATCAACAATGGCATCGAAGCTGTCGATGATGGAAGTTTTGCGAAAATGTAAGCATCGTTACCAGCGTTGGTTGGTGAAAACAGCTGTTCAAATGCCGACTGAAGAAGGCTGGCACATGTGTTCGGGAAAGCGGGGCTCATCGGGGTTAGCTAGGATCAACCAGAAACCTCTCAACGCAGTAAAAACGAATTTAAACAAGGGCGTCTATATGAAGCAATTATTTCAGAAAAAAAGAAGACAAAGCTTACCCTACCCCGATTCCCCAAAAAGTTCAACAACAACGGACGGACGGACGGGGTAACGGTCATGGGCGAAGAAAGCAAAATATGAAAACGATTGTTTTGACGGATGGTTTGTTCGTCTCTTTCAGCACCTTCTCCACCGAGTCCGGACCTTGTTTGGATTCCGCCGGCTTGACGTAAGCGAGAATTCTAACAGATTTGTTAAACTTACAAAGTCGCAGTAGTGGTAGTGTGGAACAACGTAACCAACGTTTGCTTCTCGAAAGGTCACCCTGTGCTGGTGGTGGTTACGCATTCACGCGCGTAGACCTGTTCCCCGATATGGACCGTGAAGACGAGAGCTTCTGCCGGCTTCTCTGATTGACGTCAACGAAGCTCGTTGCCTTTCAGTGGTAATGGTTCAACTCCAAGTTTGAAAAAATGGTAGACAATTGACGACAAGTGTGTGTGTGTGGTTTGATGACGGAATTTTCCAAAGTTTGTACATCAAATCTTCGTGAACCTTCGTTAGCGCATCCATAATGTTATCATCAATTACGCAATTCGAGATAAGAAAAAAGCGCTTCCAAAAATGGAATTGATACATTGGACCCAGAAAAAAAGATAACGCAATTATTTCCACGGAATACAACCCAAGCCAAAGCATTTGCGGTATCTAAAAAAATTTGCGCCAGATTCCATCCCACGTCCACAACCTTCTAGTAAACGCAAAACTTTGACAATTTGCAAATTGTTGCCCAAACCCCCGTGCTGTCAACCGGCATCATCGAGAGACAGCAGTAGTAGGTATGGCAAAATGTTGAAAAGTGAAAGTCTCATGGCGAAAAAAACGCGCCGCATTTTATCGGTTCGCTGAGCTTGTGGCATCAATTTGATACGCGCGGAGTGTGAGGGCTTTATGACGGATTACGGTTCTAGCAGCTGACAGCTGCAGGGACATTATTGGCGCTGACTGTTTGAACTGGATGATACACTCAAACGAAGGAGATCAGACGTTCAATGTCGTGCCTAATTTTTTAATTGATTATTTGCATTAAACAATACTAATCTTAAGAAAAAAAAATTGACAGTTTGTTTAATTTTGAGAAAAAAAGTGTGATAAACTTCGTTTGTTTACCGAATTCGGTAGTAGAAAATCTGAAAAGTTTTGTAAATTTACCGAAGGTTTGTTGTACGACGAACAATGAACAATTAACAAAGTTGGGAAAGATTTTACCGGATTCGGTAGTTTTTAGTTAACCGAACTGTTCAGCAGTTGAAAAGCGCAAAACAAATAACCGAATTCGGTAAAAAAAAATCGCCCAAAATATTCATATTCATAAATTTTACTCATTTATAAACAGTTTTAATAAAGTAAACTGAAAACTTCAGAATTCGGAAAAATCTTATCGGAATTCGGTAAAATCTTATCGGAATTCGGTAAAATCTTATCGGAATTCGGTTATAAAGTTTATCATTGTTGATCGTACACCCGATTTTCCGTAAAATGTTGCTCATTTTGACAGATGATTTACCAATCTAAATTTTACCGATTTTTCAACCACCGAATTCGGTAAAAAAATCTATGTGAGGAGGCTGGAAAAACTGACGTGAACTTTCTTACGAAAATCCCTATCAAAATCAATTTCAAAAATATTTTCAAAAAATCTGCAACGAAAACTGATTTGAATATCTGCAAATTTTTCATCTCTGAACCATGATTGCTCAAAATATTACATTTAAAAAAAACATTAAATTTTCCACATCAAACAGATATTTTTAATAAAACTGACTTTGAAAAACGAGCTAAAATCCCTCAACTTAGGTCAAAATGAAAACGGAAAAGATAAAAAAAAGGAAATTTCAAACCATGATTTAAAATTAAAACAAAAATGGCAAATGCTCGCAAAGATTTCTTATAAATATATGTTCTCACTCTAAGTTTTGACGGAAAAAAACAATTATTTTCATGAAAATGCTTTTGAATAAAATTTCATTAAAAATTCAGAAGAATTGGAATTATTTTCAAATAAACACTAATAAATTAGAAGTGAATATATTTTTAAATTGTTCTTTGTTGATTGCACTTGTGTTTGTGCGGCAATTTTCAGGTTTAAGGAATTCAAATTATTTTCCCCAATCGAGAATTTTGTGACGGTTACATTAAATTTCAGATTTTTTTTAATTAAGGCTTTAAGTTACTTCAGTACATTAAATGGCTTCATAAAATAAATCCGATAAGGTTAGAAAATTGGAATTTCTTATGCTGAAATGCTTATACTGATGTTACCTTTCAAGATTTACAAAAAACAAAACCAAAAAATTCTAAAAAACAGCTTCTAAAACAATAGTTTGAAATTCCCTCCTTTCTCTCCGATAATTTTTACTTTTGGTGTCTAAACAAGCCTTTCCTAGCTAAGCTAGTGTCTTTAGTCTTTATTTACATTTCCTGCCATTCTATAGTAACGAAATGACCAACAAGTCAACACGAAAAGTATTACTTTTCATTACAGTTGAACTTTTAGCACTGAAATGGATACATTTTTTTTTATTCTTAACTTATTTTTATTAGGTCCTTTTAGGTGCTGTGAAAATGATACATGCAGTACCGTTATTTTTGGCAATAAAGTAGGCCAACAAAGATATTAGAAAAACAAGTATTCATTATTTGTAAGAATATACAATTCTTTTTTTGTTCTGAATTCAGAATAAGAGCTTTTTAAAGAAATATTTAAAATTGAATGAATGGAAAATTCACAAAAAATCACAAACAAGAATATAATACATTAAAAGAATACATAAGATGCTTGAATTAGATCAAAAATATAATAAAACGATTCTAAAAATTTCTAATTTTTGATAGGCTTTAGGTCCCTTCCAATAAAGTATGAAAACAAATATTCATTGCTGCATATTTATTTTTAAATTCGTTAAAAACTTTTTAACTGTTCCTCTTACTACTTAAAAAAATCTATATCTTTAACGCTTCTAGAAACATCCAGAACAACACTCATAATCATCACCCGATCCACTTCTCAAAACCAGATTTGCGTCTTTTCAGATGTTTTGTTCCCACTTTTTTTTTATTATCCTTTTCGTTTGTCAATTTTTTGTTGTGCTTGTCCCGCTCGTCTATTTCTGAATGAGCCGGCCACTAAAACAACAACGGGCGAAAATTATATAAATACTTTCGCCCAACCAAATTTCCACTGATTTCGTGCGAAATTAACATCACATGCTACTACCTCCTCCGACCCGGGATCCGGGGGTGACGATCGGTGGGTGATGACTTTGTTATGGTTTCACCGGGTTTGTTTTATTTTGGGTTTTGGGGGATTTTTTTGTGCTGTTAACGCTGATTTTTTTTTTATTTTCTCAAAGTTGTTTACATTTTTTTGCTTTGTTCGTAACTTATGTGCGAAATACTCATTGTGGGGCACGGTGAAGGATTTCTCTAAAATCGGTTGGCAAAATGAGCACAAAGTGATAAATTGTATTTTTCAAAATTGGCACGTATTTGGTGGCGTTCTGGGAGAACGATTCGTAATTTGAAGAATAAGCTGAAGGAAAACGTGAAACTAAAAATATTTGCTGTCGATTTCGAAATGACTTTGAACAGATGTTTAAGTTGTTCCTTGAGCAACAAAGTAGCAATGTACAAATAAAAAAAGTAAACATTCAGTTCAATTGGCATTTGAGCTACACAATCTAAGTAGTATTACATAACAAAGCGCCAGTTCTTCTCAAACAACCTTGCCCTGAACGACTTACCAACCGTCCAAGGCTCGACATAATACCGAGCAAAGTTCAAGGCAACGACGATGGAGCCTCCTTCGCGTACAAGTCATAAAGTCCCCGCTCATTTTCGCCGAGGTCGCCCACAAAGCGGCCAGTCACCGATAATATCCATGAAAGCGACCGCAAAAAAACGCCTTTTCATCGCCAAGGATCAACAGGTGGCACGTGCCATTTTGTGTGATGAGAAGGAGCCACACCCACTTTGGCAAGCCAGACGACGTCGAAAGGACACTTGGGTGGCCTTATCTGCCAGCACCACCAAACACATGACTTGATAAATCGATTTCGGAGTTCTGGTTCGGGGTGGTTGGGTTGGCGTGTAACATAAAACCTTCAAAGGAAGTGCTGGAAAAGCTACAGAGTAATCGACCTTGGAATATGCTGGTGGTTGTCTTTTGATGGGGATGATGATGTTGCCTTGTCAAACAAAATTATGGAGAGCGTTTTTTGTGGGTATGCTTAACTTTGCAAAATATTTGATCGCGACAAACTAGGCCGTCAGAGCTTCAAATATTTTTTTTTGTGTAAGTTTTCCGATTCTTTCAAACATAACTATTCATGTTTGAATAGTTTTAAGACAAAAAGTCTGCATTAGAACATATTTCAAGAATTTTATATTATTTCGCAATAACTTATTCTTGTTTCTGTAATATGTGTGTGAGTTGTTTCATACGTTCCTAGTATTTTTTTGTTTGTTTTCATTCTATTATTTTGTTAGTGTTTCCCTTGATATTATTTTTTTTAATATGAACAGACTAATCCTAATAGACCTCATGAGCAATTCTTTACGAAATCGTCCGATTTCATGCAATTTTTATTTTCGTATTTTTGTTATTTGACTCAAACTTTTTGGGTGAATTTTCTATGACCAAAGAAGCCATTAAAAAAAACTTTTTTGGTGCATTTCCTATGACCAAAGAAGCCATTTTTTGTACAAGGCTCTTTTTGTTGGTTCTAATCAACTTTTTTCACAAGTAATCAATTTACCAAAATCCATTTTTTATGATTAGTTTCAGAGGACAAAATCCATAACTTTTGAGCCACAGAAAAGTATGGACAAAAATGTTGCCGTCGGATTATGAAAAAAATAAAATAAAATAAAATAAATAAATAAATAGTGTCCATGGTTGTCCATTTCTGAAAATATTTTTTTCGAAAAGTTCAGAAAATTGCCAATAAAATTGCTCATGAGACATTAAAGACTGGATCTCTGGTTGCTAATTCTAGGGGAACTATACCCTTTCTCAGCCTATTTCTATTATCGGCCTATCAGCACTTAGATCATGAATTACAGCTTGCATAAAGTGTTTTTGGCTGTTCCAAAGTAATAAATAGCTCTAATAAAAGTGAGCAAGCAACTCTCCATTGTTGATACATCTGAAAATGTTGATTTAATAGCGGAAAACGGCAAAAGTGATGAGAATTGGTGGAACGGCTTAGAGTGATTAAAATGGGTATATTTCCCCTAATACAGCAAATAAAAGAAAAAGAAACAAGAAAATTTAAGCATTTTAAATCTCATCCAAACAGCCTAGTAACAATATTTCACAAACTAATGGTCCTATTTTCGACGATGAAAAATGAAACTTTTGTGAAATTTTCTGATTTAAAAAATAAATAAATTTGTGACTAAGACTAACATTTAAAATATTCAATATTACGCCCTTTTGAAATGCTACAGTATAACCTTCAATAAGTGTACCCATTTTTTTAAATTTTTGTTTAGCCTACAACTTTAACAAGAACATAAAAAGATATGTTTTGCCTTCCTCATTTCAATGAAGAAAGGCTATAAAATCACTCGAAAAATGAACTTCTTTATTCGACCTCGTATACCCACTTTCACGTATACCTATCGACTCAGAATCAAATTCTGAACAAATGTCTGTGCGCGTGTATGTCTGTAAGTCCGTGATGAAAAAGTTGCCCGGATCTATCATGCGACCCATCGTTAGATAGGTACCGTAAACTGGGGTGACTTTGATAGCCCGGGGTGACTTTGATAGGTTTTTCAAATGCCCGTCAAATTAATATCTAAACATTTTTGAGAATTTTGAGTATGTAAGCATTAAGGGATAGCTTATTATCGAACAAATATGCAAAAATGTGACTGTTAAATTGGATGTATCAAAATTAGTGGCAGAATCAAATTTCTATCAATGTCACCCCGGGCTATCAAAGTCACCCCAGTTTACGGTAATCAAAAGACCTTTCCAACGAGCCCAAAAGATTGAAGATCTGACAACCCTATCAAAAGTTATAAGTACTTTAGTGTTTTTAATACACTTTTTTTGAGGCCGGATCTCAGATATTTTGATAAAAATAAGTGTTATTTATACACTTTTTTGAGGCTGTGTAGTGTATTCACTTTATGAATGCAAGGAAGGCACCAACCACCTAAAGGTGGATTAATTAAAAGTTTTTAAGAACCTATTGTAAAAAAAAAACTTTTTCGTATGAGTTTTTTTTTTTCAGAATTGTATGGAAAATTGTATTGAGGAATTTAAAGAAAAAATGAACTGTTGTGTGCGAACCAATCGTGATTACAATGCTAAGTCTCACGAGAAGAAGGTTCAGGGATTAAGGCGGTTTTATAAAAAATCTAAAAAGTAAATAAAAATGAATTCGAGGCCTTTAAAAAATTCCGAATTGAACAACAACTGGCATCAGGTAATATTTTTTCCTCCGCCAAGCTCTTTGTCATCCTGAAATTGGTCATACCTTTGGCTGATACCTCATATTAACCGGGACACAGATATGCTGTATCAGCATAATCCATGTCCGAAACAAAATATTCTTTTTCATAATTTCGCTGCCGGCCTGCGGGAATTGAATTGGAAAAGAAAACAAAAACAAACACAGGCAAACAAATTGTGATTGCGAAGATTGGGTCAATGCAAAAAAACATTATTCACCTTTTTTTTAGTTTTTGAGAATTTATATGATCTGGGAACCCTGGAGCAATATAAGTTCTCAGAAAGCTTTGAAAAAAATATCTTGGAAACCTTGCTGTAAACAAACCGACATTACGCAAAATGTTAACTTGGATTTTGAATTTGTATTATTTGATTTTTTTGAACATGGCAAACCAGACTTCAAACTTGATACTTAAGTTAACCCGGGCATGGTCTGTTATTTTTTATGATAACATTCAATGCGAGAAATTCAAACATTTATAATATTTACAGAATATTTACATTTTGAACATTGAAGGTTATAAAACAATTTCCTGAATTGATTCATTGTCAAAAAAATCTAATTTAACTGATTTAAATCTTTCCCGAGTATTTAATTGATAATAATAAATCAAATTTCTTTGTTGCTCCCCAAAAAAGTAACGATCAGCATACACAATACCTTCCACATCCAGATACCACGCTCAATTATCACCTTTCCTAGAATATTCCACAAAGCAGCACGCGCTCCAATCAATTGGAATCCCCTTATCAGTACGCTCGCGCGCCATTATTTTGATAACCTTGTTTTATTTGCCGGAAATACCCCCCCTTCGTCGTAACCATCACGTCATAGCCCGAGTCCGCTCCTCCAATTCAATTCAATCACATTACCAAGCCAAATTTTTCTCCCTCGTCTAATCAACTCAGAGCTGCTTTGAAGAAATATTCCACACCTCACTCCAACCTCTTATCTCTCCACGGCAGTTGCACTCGTTGCAGTCGAGTTATCAAAGACTGAGAAGCTCCCATTTCTGAAGTGTGTTGTGTACCACTTTGAAATGCATATCTTTCATTTCTTGATTGCGCCCTTCTTTTTCTCACCTTCAAACGTGGAATGCTTCCGGGGGAAAACAAATGTAGATTCCACCTTCTTCTACTTATTGCGTTTTTTTTTCTTTTTTGAACACTTGTTCTGAATACTTGAAGAACTTTGCACCTTTTTCCAGCGATTTCTGCTGCCAAACTGCGCTGCACAAACTTTCGCAAGATTTGCAGCCGACGACGACGCAACGCAACGGATTTGTTTATTTTCGTTTGCTCAAACTCGACTTGTTTTGCACACAATCTTCTTCCACTTCTTGCACTTCTTGGACGGCCAAGAACGCGGCGGCTCTCACTTTCACCCTGCTCAACGGCCGCCGCTCATGTTACGCTCTCCTTGAAGAATGCACTCGGCTGCTGCAGCCACGGCTTGTGATGCTGGCGTGGAAATTTGACCAGCCGCTGGCAACACTGGCCGGTAGCGGTGTCGCAGTCGTCGTACTTGACTTTGGGGGGACCTTGCCGTCCCGCACAGTCAGTCATGTAAACCGGACGTGAGAGGAGCGCTCAAACTGGCCACACTGCCAGGGTTCACAAAAGTGTTTTTTTGTAATCGCTGAAGAAACTTCCGCAAAATTGTTTAAATTCTTGATCGGTTTTCAAGACACTAAACAACCTGTAGACTTCAGCTTGCACTTGGTCCTCAACAGCATGTTCTTCACCAAGAACTTCAAAACCCTTGAACACTTCTAAAGCTGTTTCAAGCAATCAATCTGTCGAATATCACAACAATCACGCACTTGTAACACCTGTTGAATCAACACCCAACTCTTCACAACCCTCTTCCAACTAAATAATTTCACTTCCAAAACTGTTCAACGACTTCCGCGTCAAGCTGAACTCGCTGCGCCACCCGATTAAGCTAGACTGACACGTTGAAGCGATACTTCAACACTGAACCGGGGAGAACGCCCGACCAAGCTCGTGCTCAGCATTCTCGTTCGTTCGAGAAGTTTAGTAGCTGAGATGATCAGCGATTGCTCTCGGGGTTTTTGCTCTCATCCACTCGACGATGACAAGTTACTCAATTACCTTCTACCGAGGGTAAATAATGACCAACAGAACTGGTGTCACGCAAGGTTGCATTACAGCGATAGTTGTGGAGCAAACCGGATCTCATTGCCAGGTCCAGAGTAACTCTTCGTAGTACGTAGTAGTTACTCACTTTACTCACCCGCCAGCGGACGCCAAACTTTGGCGAGGGGGTGTTGGTGAGCAAGTTACGGAGAAAATGATACACTGTTGACTCTGAGTGGCTTTTTACTGGCCGTTGGACGGGTGGGTGGTTTGTAGTGGTGTGGTTGAGAGGTGCGATGGAACGAACGAACGACAAGAAGCTGTGGGGGACGGGATTGTAACGTGACGTAGGTCGAACTTCAGAAAGTAGTGGAGAGTGCCTTTTATGTTATAATTTCACTGTTTTTATTAATAATGTCTGTTAATTTCCGAAGCAACCTTCTTATCAAGTAATTTTTTATTAATTATCCTTCTTAATTTTGGTTGACAAATTTTTAATTTAAGTTGTTTAGAATTGAGGTGAAAAAATTAGGGTAATGGTTTGACCAAATCGAAGTTTTATGTATTTTTTTTTTTATATTATTTATTGAGAAGAGTATCTTATATTTAAACGATATTCTGGAGATATGTTTGCTATTAAAAACATTTTTTAGTCAGGCTTACTTACAAATGCATTTAGGACACTTTTATTATTTTCTTTCTTGTCATTTGTAGAGATTTTATTGCCAACTGCAGACTCTACGTTAATTTAAAATAAATAAGATTGATTCTGCTCATTTTCGCAATTTACTTTAATTTCAAAATACTTTATGAAGCAATGCTGACAAACAAAAATAAAATGTCTGTTGAATTCAATTAAGATTTATTTAAACTTTTTTTTTTCATTAAAGTTGGGCAGTTAGCGAAATATTTTCATAGTTCGATGATACTTAAACAAACATTGTTTTTCTTTAACAAAGTTTTTAGAAAATGTATATCAGTGACCATTTGTCTAATCATCGGAATAGCAAAAAATAATTACTTCAAATTTCATGGTAGATTTCAAATACCGTCATCAGGGGTGACATTGGGTCTGGAGGGTGAAATTGGGTCATACAAAAATGAAGAATTTTGTATGACCCAATTTCACCCCCCAGACCCAATGTCACCCCTGATGACGGTAACTAAAATTGAATGATTTTCATAATTAAATTGATTTTTTTTTATTCTTAACTTATTTTTATTAGGTCCGTTTAGGTGCTGTGACCAGGTTAGGACCGAGGGACGGTTTATAATAATTTAGAATACATTAAAAAAAACTCATTTTCCGCCGTATTTGCCGAGCATGTAGGGGAAGGTGGGGCAAGAGGAACAATCGCTCGTACGGCCGTAATTTTTACAATTTTTGGTATTTCCAGTATGAGGAATTTTTGCTAGCAATGCAATTGGCTGATTCTACTACCACATAACCGCCAAAACGACGTAAACGCCACGGGGCATGAGATTGAATGAAGTTTTTTTCAAAACCTTTGTTTTCTTATAATATTTGGATGGTACAAAATAAGGCTTAGGTTTCGTTTTAAGGCTCATTTTATCAAAATGCTATTTTTCCTAGATCAGTAGTGTCCCTACCAATGACTTGCACCTATTATAAAGTATGATTTAACGTTTAGTTATTTTTAGAGGTGGGCAAAACCGCTCTTTTTTAGGAGCCGCTCATTTTCGTTCGCTCATCAAAAAGAGCCGCTCTTTTGAACGGCTCTTTCGCTCTTTTTCAAAATTTGAATGAAAAGGTTTTTTTTTTAAGAATCGTGTGATTTTATAAGTTATTTCATATTGTACTTTTATAAATTATTGATAAAAAATTAAAACTGGCAACGAGAAGATGCCCTTGAAAACCATAAGTCATGCTGGTCTCTTTGTCAAGATTTCTACTCGAACCGTAGCATTTGAGTTATTGAATGGCATCCAATTTTAAATCTGAGATGCTGAAAAACTTGTTTTAATTTTAAAATTGCGTCTATTTCTGTAAGAATTGAACTAATGCTGATATTTTATTTGGAGAAAATATTCTGTAATTAAATAATGTTAATATTTTATTTGGAGAATATATTTTTTGAACTCTTAACTACATTCTGATTTAAACAATAAAGTCTATAAACGCTAAAGTTTGATCGGGCAAAAGGGTTTATTTTTTCCAAAAATCTCTAAACTATTCAGTAATTTTTTGGTAATATTTTACAAATTATGCAATTTGAAATGCTCAAATTTGTATTCCGGTAATACTTTAATGTACAATCAGTTGTACAATGAAAAGGTTTTTTTTCGTTTTGTTTAGAAAATCATTTTCTTTTGGGATTAATTTTTATAAGCATTGAAATATTTGAAATTGCATTTTCTATTCTCAACAATAAGTTTAATAATTTTTTTTGGTATTCAATAATTATATTTGTTACATAAATCATGCCATCTTGAAACGGTTCTTTTAAAAACCGATGTTTAAAAAAGAACCGCGGTTCTTTTTTTGCGAGCCACGGTTCATTCGCTCTTTTCAGTGAACCGGCTCTTTGAGCGGCTCGCTCTTTTTTTGCCCACCTCTAGTTATTTTTGTTGAGAGCATTTAAAAAATCTTGTTCAGGTGGGGCAAGTGTACCATATGGATTTTTAGTATGGAAAAAAATACGAATTGCTGCAAAAACATATTTTATTGGAAAAAAATACATAAAAGTACTTAAAAATTGATAAACAATTGTTAAAAAAAATTGTCCATGCAAAATATAATGATATTATGAAAATTTCCTTTTTTTCATCAAAGTTATATTTTTGTTCCAAAAACGATCAAATTTTTAGTAAAATATTATTATTTAATCTAAAAATGAAAGAAACGTTTCAAATACATTCTAATCTGATGTATCTAAGTGATAACAGTTCAATTGTAAGCAAATTAACATGTTGTTTCATGCATTGTTCCTCTTGCCCCAACGGGTTGTTCGTCTTGCCCCACTAGTTGAGAAGAACGTACGGAAAATCAAAATTTTTAAAATCAATTTTTTACATTACAAACAAGATTTTTCAAAAACTTGCTCATCAAAGTCTTAGTCAAGACCTGGAATAAGGTGATTATAAAAAAATCCGACAGATTTTTTAACGTTTTTGATGGGTTATAACGAGCATTTCCTTAGCTTGTTACACTTGCCCCACTTTCCCCAAACTGACGAGTCTCAACTGGTCCACGCGGGTCTTGCAGGTCTGGAATCTGGCGCTGTACTCGTTAAAAATGTGCCACAGCTCAGTCAAACCTCCTCTCCTTCCGCCTATTTTCAAAATTAAATTGATTGTTAAAAGCGTTTTTACAATTGGATTGTTTACTGTGTATTTTGAGATGTTCTTTTCCATTGTTCGTAATTGTAATTGTAACATTGAATTCTATTGAGGTTTTGACTGTATTTCAAATATAGGTTAGGCGGCGCCCTTAATGAGGTTACTTGCCTAACATCGTATGCCTTTTTACCGGGTTGAAGAATGAAATCGATTTTTTGTCATGTTTTCCTGCATCAATTAATTAATGAAACTGGTTGCAGAAAGTGGGAGGAACTTTTTTACTTTAATGTTATGAATATCAAATTTCGAGCGTGCAAAAAAATAATCTCTTCATTTTTCTATAAATTTTGCTTTCTTGTATATATTATTGAATTACTTGCAGTTTTTTTGTAAATGATTTTTTCTGCTTCCGTTAAATCTCACCAAGTATAACAAATTAATCTATTCCAATGATTACTGATAATGCTGTAGCTGCAAGGATCTCCATAACTCTACACTAGTTTATAAGGTAAAACAAAATGTATTATGCTTAGTACAAGAAATAAACATGAATTGAATTGAATTATTGAATTATAAATAAAACAGATGAAATTATGTAAATTCAACAACTTTTAGCGAATTAGCAATAGACTTGTTTTTTTTTTTTTGACAAAAAATAAAAATATAAAAATTGAATTAATAAGCTAAAGTGTTTTGAAAAAAATTAAAATTGAATTTTGAAAAATTGAAGCACTGATCATTTTTTGTTGACACAAAATCTGTCACCATTCCCTGATAGATATAATTTTTTTTCTGTGCATAGGTCTATTGTTTTTTTTTTTTTCTAAAAAATAATTTTCCCTAAAAGAGCACTCAGCTAGCAAATTCTTAACTTAGAAAAATTACGCTATGAAAGGTTCTCCAAAACTCAGAATTGAAAATGTAACTTCCTGTAGCAGAACATTCAAAATCTAATAAAAATACTTATTGAAAATATTTAGTTTAGAAATTTTAAAATTGCAACACTTTTCCCATCGTTGCCGTGAGTTCTTCTTAAGCACGTCTTGCAGCTGATTACCGCCATCATTTGACTTCGCTCTTTTGTCAACCTCGTCGCAAAAGCTTGTGCGTGTTCGCGATGAAGCCGTGTACCAGCCGCAGCAGTAATCAGTCGGTGTGGTCTGGTTCTGTTTGCTTGCTTAAACAGTCGTCTTTCAACAGATTGACAGCTGATGACTCAAAATGTACACGAACGCGCGCGTGATAAAACGCTCTCCTTAAGGTTGTGTCGGCGTTATCAACGATTTTGTCGTACTGCGCCAATTTTGCCGGGGCTAATTACACGGGGTTGGCAACACCGATTGGCGCCCCAAATGTCGCGTAAACAAAGCGACATTAAACTAAACACCGTTCTTCGACTTGAGTTTCCGCAGCGGTTCGCGGTTTTTGAGAAACCCGAGACCCGGTTGCCGATTTCTGCCTGCGCAGAACTAATGCACGAGGCGCGTGGCAACTCCGTAGTCTAAACACATCTGAGGGACCGAGCGAAGTTCGTTGTTGAGGAGCGCAATTCTCTGGAAGGTCAAAACTTCCTTCGACAAGCTCGTACCGAAGACAGTACAAACAAGCCAAAAACGTTAATCCAAGAGTTTCGTCAAGATTCTCGTATAGCTATTTTTTGTGAGCGTATTAGTTCGAAATCCCAGAGAACTCCTCCCGGACTTGCACATGTGACATAATCTCAATCAATGGCAGCTGCAGCACCGCTTTTGAGGGAACACCACCGTTATCGCGCTGGGCTCAACTAATCGCGCAACTCAATGCCACACATCCCAAAGGCAGGTTATCGCTGGTTTGCTGGTCGGTCGCGATTTGTCCTCGCTTGTTACCAATGGGCAGAGCGAGACTTGAATCAGCGCAATTTGAGCCAAATGCAAATCGAATCGAACCCTCCTTTGGTAGAGTAGAGACTTCATTGATACCGGCGTGTCACGAGAACCGTTTGTTTATCCCATAAATTTACAAAACAAACTTTTACTGGACGTGGACGGCAATGGGAGGTTAAAGAACCTGCCACGGACGACGTAGATAAGTTCGTTGGCGGCGCACTTCGTTCGTTTATAAATAAATCGTTTGATGAGAGCGACAGCTGCCACGCTTCTCTAAATATATACGGCTTGATTATTTTGGATGCACCCTTGACTGCCCAAAATAGAACCGATTGATTATTTCTAAAACAAAATAGCTAAAACCAAAAGTGTTGTAAATGAGTGATAGAAACAAACTATCATTTGATGACTCCTGCACCAAAAGATCTGAAGGTATAGTGTGAGTTAACTTGTGAGTTCTCTTCTTTTTTCTCGTGATTGCCAGCAAGAGCATTCTCTTTCTATCACTCCTTTCCTCATTCACGAACACTCGCCGAAGATTATTTTGTTTTCTCAGAAAACAGCAATTAAAATACGCGAGAGAGGGATAACGAACTGACCACGAGAAATTGACTTGTTTTAATTTTTAAATAATTATTCAACCAGAAAGACCGTTGCATAGCTCGTCGAGGGTTACCCGGCACATGCCCAGAGCCACCTCCGCGTGCCATCGATAGCACGTCGTATCAACACCATTAACATCACTACGAATACCCAGAACCCATCGATCAGACGCTGTTGATCCGTCCAACCCGATTTTCGCTGACTCGTGCGGCCAGCCACTCGTGGCACTCGCCACCGAGATTCGCTCGAATGACCAGCCAGTCCACGTGACGCGTTGGCATTGAACTTGGGAGGAGAACCTTCCACCACGCTACGGTAAAAGGTTAAAACGCAATCTGTAGTCTTCCTGGCGCACAATGGTATTGCACTTTACAGGGTTTCCACCACCAACTGTTACGGGATGGCGCCAAACGAAGTGTGCGAATTGACGCACCTCTTTGTTGTGAAACTTTGACAATGTAAACTGGGATCAAGACGGTAACTAATAAGGTTGAAACCGACTTGTTTTCTTTTAATGTTTGCTTTGTTGATGGTCCAAAGATTCTATAGAACTTCTTAGCGAGGCATATAAATTCTTCTATCAAAATTCCAGATGTTTTTAAAAACAATTTCCAACCTTTCCCTATACAATCTTGGCAAACACCGAACTTCTGTAACCGCTTCAATACGGTTTCAATGCCAATTATCGGCGCCAACTTGCGTGGCTGATGGTCAAGGTTCTCTCACACCAAGCGAACTGTATCGGCAGTTGACGTAACAAACGGTACATTCGTCCGCAAAATTAAACCGCAAACAAAGTGTGCAAACATTCCAGTTTGACAGCTTGCTCAGAGCAGACGTGTTTCCTTTGAGCGCGTTTTTGGCGGTGTTTTTTTTTTAACTTTCGCCGACGGCCATGGCGGCGGCCGCGACGGCGGAGAGTGAGTGGACGGAGCATAGGGCTGAGGATGGAAGGCCGTTCTACTGGAACGCGGCCATGAAGAAAAGTGTGTGGGAGAAACCGGACGGGTTCCAACCCAAAACGCAGGCGGCGACGGGCATGGAAGTGGAAGACTCCGAAGGAGGAGGAGAGGACGGGGGCGAATTTCGTCCCGTGATCAAGGTTCGGCGCAGGAAGGCTAAGGAGGAGATCAACGACGGCAATGGCCAGGAAGTGGAGAAGCTGCTCAGCAACAACAAGTTCAGCCCGCTAGCGGAGAAGAGCAACAACAACAACAATGCGAACCCAGCAGCAGAAAAAACCACCCCCGAGGTACCAGCACCCGGCAAGTCGGCAGGGGAGAAGAAGCAGCCGCCGCTGGTGGTGAAAGAAACGAGTTTCGCCCGCCTTGCGAAGGTGATGTCGACATGTGATGTCCAGCCGGAACACAAACTGACGCGGTACGGCACCAAAATTACGTGCTTCTCGAGCGACGACTTCGACACGGTGCAAGCTCACCTGAAGAAGAACAAGGTGCAGTTCTATACGCACGGAAAGCGCAGTGCGAGACCGCACCGGGTAGTAATGCGAGGTCTCCCGAACGCGGAACCGGATTACGTCAAGGAGCTGCTCAAGACGGAACATCAGCTGGACGTCTTGGCAGTACACGCCATCAGGCGGAAGCAGCAGCTTCCCGCCATCGATGAGACGCCTTTCATCGTGCTCTTCCCCAAGGGGCACACCAGTTTGAAGGAGTTGAGTAGCAAGGTAAAGAAAGTGGGATCAGTCGTCGTCCGGTGGGTGGCCTACCGGAACAAAGAACCGCACGTGACCCAGTGCAAGAACTGCTTGCAGTTCGGTCACGGAACCAGTAACTGCCATCTCAAGCCAAGGTGCAGCAGCTGTGGGGGTGCCCACAGCACGGAAAAGTGCAAAGCAGAAGAAACGCAAGCCAAGAAGTGTGTCAACTGCTCTGGATCCCACGAGGGTCTGGACCGCAGCTGTCCCAAACGTGCGCAGTTCATCCAGTCGAGGCAGCAGGCGTCCAAGCCGAAGCCGCCAGCATGGAAGAAGGACAAGCAGACTCCGGCTGTAGCCGCGTTCAACGCGGCGGATTTTCCTCCGCTACCTGGAGCGGTGCCGTCCGTCGGGACGGAAGAAAAACATCCTCGTCCCGCAGGAAGAAGTCCAGATAATACTGGCGCCGGCACCGGTGCAACCCCGAAGGCGGATCAAGGCGAACCGAAGCTGTACAGCGAGTCGGAGCTGTGGTCCATTTACAGAGAATACAGAGGTCGCTTGAGGCAGTGCAAGACACCCGAGGAACAGATTGACGTGATCGCACACTTGCTGACACATGGCACGAGAAAATGATAATCTAGATCAGTTCCGGTTTTTATTTTTATTTTTCTTTTATTATTTTTTGTACTTTTGATCCTCGGTCCTAACCTGGTCACAGCACCTAAAAGGACCTAATAAAAATAAGTTATGAACAAAAAAAAAAAAACAAAGTGTGCAAAGTTCTGGAAACCCCATGCGTACCGAGGAGATAAGAGACCCCTGCAATGACTCATCCCTCTCCAGGGTGATAATCGTCCACACAGAGTAAGTCGTTAATGAGAGCTAAAAACATTGTTTGTTTGCAGCGAAATAACAGCGAGACGTCAGAGAGTTTTGCTCCAGGGTGTGTAGTGTGCACATGGCACGATGCGGGATTACCGGTGGTGGAGTGGTCAGAACACGTGAACGCAATAACATCAACAGTAAGTGCACGCCAGGAGTGCACTATGGAGTAGTGTGCTAACGCGCGAGTCACATTACGGCACATGAGAGAATGCTGATGGAAATTGATGATCAACAAATTGAAATCACTTGGCATTCAAAATTCATAAAAGGAAATAAATAATATGACTGAAATTGTCAAACCTAAAAATGTACATGTGACTATGAAAAATCTTTATCCTGAGCGAATTTTCTGGTCGATTTGGTGTCTTCAGCAGGGTTGTGAGTTATAATTAGGAAAAAAAACGGGCACAACAAAACACAGATTTATAGGTATAATCAGTTTAAATTTGAATTCTCAGATTTTTTTTAAACACTCGATTTATTGAAATATGTTTTATGTAACTAAAAAGACATCTTTAACGCAAGTGTAAAGGTTGTTGAAAAATTTTGCATATGCTTTTTTTTGATTTTTGGAAAAATTTAACAAAGCTACAAATCACTGTAAAAATCCAGAAAAATTAAAGGGGTCATACCGTAAACCGGGGTGACTTTCAATTTGTTTTTGGAATATTTTCCAACAGGTAAGGTTTTTCTCAAGATCATTATTTTTAAAACATGTACTGGGATAGGCCAAACAAAGTCCATGCTCTATTTTGGAAAAAAAGTTTTTTCAAAAGTATTTAGAAAAATAGTTACGCTAAAAATTCTTAGTTTAAATTCCGGGGTGACTTTGATAGTCAAAGTTTTTCTTGTTAAAATCATACTTAAGATGTTCAAACTTTATTTGTACGTTGAATGTTCCATCACTAAAGTAGCTGATAAATTTTCAAGAAAAAAAATTAAAGTTTATATTAAGTTAACTAAGTTTATAAGCTTTTAAACAAAATACATTTAAATTTAAGGTAAAATTGTTAAAAAGTCAGAATTTTGCCTGAAATTTGTTAAAACTAGTTTTGTTTATAAAATTATCGATTTATATTGTATTTTATACTGAATTCGAAGCACGAATCACAAGTTTTCTCATTTTACATGAAATTTGTTCAACTTAAATTGCCTATAAATTTTGAGATTTTTTTAAATTATGTTTCAAAAACACATAATATTTATTATTTACAAACTTATTTAACCTTTTCCTAGTGAAAAATTGTCCAAAGAATTCGAAAATGCATTTCGTTTTCCGATTCAAAATAATGTTCATTGAGAAAATCATGACACTTTGAGAAGTTTAAAATAATGACTTTCATCAACATTTTCTTAACTATAGTTAACTAACTTTTTAAACTTTTCAAAATTTTATGAAAAGTTCTTCTTGAGGTACTTTGAACTCTTCTCTACCACGGTCAGTATGATTCTAAACCATTCCGTACGTATTTCAATTCTACTCTTCATTTTGCGGAAAAATCTCAAACCTATCAAAGTCACCCCGTCTATCAAAGTCACCTCGTTTTACGGTACCCATGTAACAAAAAGTCTGTTTCAGAAGTTCTACGAAAACTTTTCAAGATAGGTAGCTACAGTATAGTAATTTGAACCGCGGCAGGATAAAACTCCCTTGAAGTACTCTTTCAATTTCTTGAAGAAGGTTTGAAGGGGATTGTATCCTGCCGCGGTCCAAATTGCTATGCTGTAGCTATCGTGAAGAGCTCTTGTAGAACGCCTGAAATTTGTTGTTATTTGGGTACCGCCCCACCGTCACTGGACATTGAAAAATAGAACTCGGCTTCGTGAACAGGGATTTTTTTTTAATTTTAAATACCGTTAAAAAAAAACCTGCAAACAAATATTTTTTAAATGTTGAGAAAATTTCTACAATTTTTCTTTCATTACTTTGTCGATTGGACAGCTGCTATAAATTTAGAGATTTTTTTAAATTGTGCTGCTAGTTGAAAACAACCTCTAATGTTTAAATTTTGTTTAAAAAAAATGTTTTCTTTTACTTGGATAGAAATCCTCTTGAATTTGAAGCTTATATTTAGAAATAAATTGGTCCTTCAACGTAAACAAATAAAAAATTTAACCATTATTTTCCGAGTTATCCCGAGTTGAAAAACTAGGGATTAAATACTCATTTTTTCAAAAAACTTTAAGAAGCAGAAAATTGTTTGTGTCATTAAATAGTTTTAAATTGCAAAAAAAAAGAAATGCCTTAGAATGCCTGAAACTAAAAAAAAGTGCACCTTAAAAACATTTATAGTCATTTGCGATTGAAAATTTGATTTTGCATCGAATTATTTTTGAAATTTTATGCGGAAATTTTAAAAATGTTTTCCAAAAATATATAATTATTTTTAAATAATATTTGAGGTATCACATTTGCACCATACTTTACTCTAGCGAAAATATGCTTTGTACTACAGTCCAGACTCGATTATCCGAAAGCCTCGGAAAAATTTCACTTCGGATAATTGAAACAGGATTTTTTTGTTGTTGTCTTATTTTTAATGGTATGTACCAATGTAAGTATGAACCATAAACTACACTAAAGCGATTTAGAATTTTTAAATCCAAGATGGCGACCAATATGGCGGAGACGAAATGTTGAAAAATCGCAATTTAAAACAAGAAAAAGAAAAAAAACGTTTTATTGTTCGTGATTTGATTATCCGAAGTCTCGTACTGGGATCATTCACCACAAACCACGTGGTCAATTTTTTGGACATCAAAAAAGTTTTTATACAAAAATATCTTTTTTTTTTTATTGCCAATTACTTTTCAGGATTCAGTTCTTAAGCTTTGGTATGATCTACAAAGTTGTAGAGCATTGAATTTCAATGAGAATCTCACTTTTGGAAATATTTGGATGGAAGTTTGGTTTTTCATTTTTTTTTTCTTTTTTTATAATAAAAAACTTTACCGTCGAGTATCAATGGACAAATGTTGACCAAATTTGCTTATATTTGGCCCAGAGTCCTTAAATAGCTCGAGGAACAATATTCAGCTTGTGAAGCAAAGTTTCGCTTCGCTAGGAGACGGTGATTTTAGCGGATTGCAGACTGGATTTTCGCCATGTGATGTGATGATTGTCTAAGCCCAAGTTGCCTAGGAATCGATAATTGGGAATAGAACCAATTCCACCTGAACCAGATTCTCACCACCATGGCAGCCGTCCATTGCCGGCCGCTCTCATCTCCACCGCGCACCAGGGTCAAGGATAGGGGATTTGGAAGACGGGAATTGTTGATGCTTCACTTTTTCAGAGTATTAAGGGAAAATCTCCACGGTATCCTCAAGTAAGTTTCGCTTGGAGTTGGACGGTTTTTGGGAAGGTGAATGGTCTGAGGAGCCACCCTAGGCGAGTGGTAACGACCGTTTGCATTGTTGTTCGAATTCTTCGTGTGTTCTCATTTCTAATGGGAAAGCTTTCAATTCTTCTCATCTCTTATTGGATGAATTCTATCAGTCGCCCAGGCTATTTATAGCGAGGTATTTTTAGATTCAATTTCAACTGTGCTTGCAAATCTTGCATGCAATCTTGTTTGAGTTCTGATGTTCAGCTTGCATTCAATTTGATTTTTTGTCCGATTCTTGGATTCAACTATACCAGTCTAATTCCTCCTCAAGCTACTAATGCTCCACGGTTAAGTGGAAAGCATTTTGTTTGCCAATCCTAAGGACAGGGGATCGAACCCCGCCGTGAGCTTCATGTTTTTTCATTAATTCCAAAATTCAATGAGTCCAGAACTTTCTCGTTGGGAGCAGATGGGTATCGAACCCAGAACCATTCGCTTATAAAGCGAACATCGTAACCATTCAGCCACGACCGCTCCTTCAGCTTGTGAAGCAAAGTTTTGAAAAAAAGTCTCATATTCTGGCTGAAGACTTGTATTGCAATCTCATGAAACAAAATAGTCTCTTTTATACGCTGAATGCATGAAGAAAGTTTCATCAAAATTAAAAATTAAATATCGCAAAAAAAAAACTATCAAAATTCAACTACTCAATAATTTAAGTTTAAAATAATACACAGATAGTTTTCGGTGAAGGTGCGGCTGGCTCTGGTAGAAAAATGACAGTTGAGCCAGTCCGTTTTGCGATGCCTGTCCGACGGATCGCATGTTTTCTCGCGTCGTTCGTCGTCGGTGAGTTTGTCGGGTGAGTGCGCGCGTGTGTGTGTGTGAGGGTGCGGCTGGCTCTGGTTGAAAAAATGACGGTTGAGCCAGTCCGTTTTGCGATGCCTGTCCGACGGATCGCATGTTTTTTCGCGTCGTTCGTCGTCGGTGAGTTTGTCGGGTGAGTGAGCGCGCGTGTGTGTGTGAAGGTGCGGCTGGCTCTGGTTGAAAAAATGACAGTTGAGCCAGTCCGTTTTGCAATGCCTGTCCGTCGGATCGCATGTTTTCTCGCGTCGTTCGTCGTCGGTGAGTTTGTCGGGTGAGTGAGCGCGCGTGTGTGTGTGAAGGTGCGGCTGGCTCTGGTTGAAAAAATGACAGTTGAGCCAGTCCGTTTTGCAATGCCTGTCCGTCGGATCGCATGTTTTCTCGCGTCGTTCGTCGTCGGTGAGTTTGTCGGGTGAGTGCGCGCGCTTGTGTGTGTGAAGGTGCGGCTGGCTCTGGTTGAAAAAATGACGGTTGAGCCAGTCCGTTTTGCGATGCCTGTCCGACGGATCGCATGTTTTTTCGCGTCGTTCGTCGTCGGTGAGTTTGTCGGGTGAGTGCGCGCGTGTGTGTGTGTGAATATGCGGCTTGCTCTGGTTGTCACGATGACAGTTGAGGCAGTCCGTTTTGTGGTTACCTGTATGTTTGTCTATTCCTTTCTATTGACGTGGCTTTTTTTTCTTCTTAGTTAGATTGTAAAGTTCAAATATCGCGATCGTCTTTCTCGTTAGTCAGTCGAGTTTCTTTGTTCTATGATTTGCGATTGTTTCATGGGAAGATTCGTTCTTAATTGCGTTAGCATAATATAAATTATATTTGACCTTTCGTTTCCCGCGAAATCACATTTTAGCATTATAGCTCGTAAAGCACGGTGACAAATATTGTTTCAACGCGATTGTTCAAGTCCTTCAGATAACTCATAACTCATCAGTAATTAATTGGTCGCTCATCTTATAAAAACTTAAAAGTATAAATAGTCTCAGGTCAACTCTACGTAAATGTGTTACGCTGAGTATAATATTTCACCTTTTAATCACACACAATTTTGATTCTATCTTTCCACAGCCGGCTGTCTAAGATAAAATCATTTGTGCTAAACTCAACACCAAATAACCGGGAATGGTCTCATCCGCATCATCCGATTGTTTGCCTTGAGAATACATAATACATCGCCCTATCACTCAACGAAATTCATTGATTATTGGGCCACATCATCATCCTCAATGATGAATCCTGGCCATTACCCTTTCCCACTAACAAAATCCCAAGTAGAAGTAGTTTTCCGGCACACGCGGGGGTGTGGATATCGTATAGAACCCACCCTTGGTAGCAGCCTGTGCTAACTAACATTCCCGTCCCGTTCCCTCGAGATCTACAAACTGACATGGCGGGCGCCGTTGGTGGCCAATGACTGTTTCCTATTAGCAACGGCTCTAGTTTTGATGACCGTGATGTTTTATCTTTTCAGCGCATTCATGAATGCTGTTGATAAGGGAAACATTATTTGATCGTTGAAGCGTATGACCGGTTGTGTTGATAGGATATTACGGTCCTGTTCAGCAACGGAGAAGGACAACCATGGGTGGTCTCTCATGCTCATGCTCATGCTCAAAATAATACACAGATAGTTTTCAAACTTCAAACTGCATCATTTCCGTGCTCCCAGCCTACACCGCAATTCCCACTAATGTTTTGTTTATTATGTTTATTAGCGTTACGCCGTAATTAGCACGGAGCAGAAGCTCGGCGATAACCACCCAAGCGCAAAAAGGAGCAACAGAAAGTCACCCTGCGTCTGTTGTGTGTTTTGTAATTTGGCGCGATGCGCAAAAAGCGCGATGTCACATGAGGAAAATCGACAGACACTGATGAGTTCATACCTCCTGCCCTCTTCTCACACCGGTAAATCGGAAAGAAGGGGGGGGGGTCTTGATGATTGGCGTTTCTTTCGCTTTTGACCCGTCTAAAAACAAACCCCCCGCCACGTGAGTCCCCGCCCCGCCCAAGTCTAATCAAGTGGTTTGCCGAAAATAAGCAGCAGCAGTGAAAGTGAATGCATACCGGGTTCGGATATAACTCGATGATGTTCCGAGGAGTGAAATGTAGTAAAACGTGATCAAAATTGGTAAAAAAAACGAAAACAATCAAAATGTTTTATGAATTGTGCACAAAAGTAAATGAAATCATCGCAATGATTTCTTTCCGTGCCTCTGTCAACTGCGATGCGTCCAGAATAAAGATGTATTGGTGACCTCGTGATGCTCGGGACGCTCCAAGGCGCTGTCTCGTGTCAAACCGTAGACCAAAGACGACGATGGCGCAGGACGAAATGCCATGATTGGTTTTCGACAGAGAGACAGAGAAAGTGACCTTTGAGAGCGCCGCGGATGCTGCCGGTCGTGTCACGGAGAGGAAACTACGTTTCAGTACCAGATTTTTACGTGTGTATGTACGTCTCGTGTGATGTGTTGTGGTGTTACCACGGAGATTGATTTGGATGATGAGCGTGTGCAGACAGGCAGTCCATCATCCATTTTGGTATTTAGAAGCTGTCGAGTGAGTGGTAGGTTGATTATCTGGTTAAATGATGTATTGAAGCGACTGCATTGGAGTTTTGAGCATCCACAACATTTCAGTACACGTCGTCGAAAATTAGGCGATTTCAAAAAAATACTTCGAATAATTGCTATTACTAATTTCAATTCAAAATGAACTGATTATCTGATCTAAAATTTATCATTACTTGAATATTTATTTCTTGATCGCACAGGACATTTACCCATAAAAATAGTTTTTTATTTGCGACGCAATTCTTCTTGGGGAAAAAAAGGCAATCGAATTGTGTTGATCAGCTTGTTTTGAACTGATTTTATTTTTGCATTTTGCACTTCATGAGCCAAAAAATCGTTGCTTCATTACAACACCAAACATTCCATCACGAACTACATTCATTCCCAAGTTCACACCAAAAAACAACAACAAAACAAAAATCATTAAACGATTCAGTGAATGGATTTGCTTGCCTTCTGAGCAGCTTCACGTTAAACCGTTTGTGCGAAAACCGATGATGATGTTGTTATTGTTTTGCTAAATCAGCCGCGGTTTCGACGGTGGCAACCGTCCAAAGGGGAAATTCCTCCCAAATTGCCTAATATCACCGGGAAACCACCGTCGACGGTCTGAGGAGGAGGGCAGAATGATGGTTGTCACCGTGGTCTGCGCCGCACTAAACGAACTAATTAACTTGGCTGAGCGGTCTGTGCTCGTGTAGAACTCGGGAAACTATCTCTAATTATCCTTACAGTAGAAAGGATTACCGGTGTGGGGTTTGAGTACGAGTCTGAGATGTAGCAGCATGCGAAATTGGCCGTGTCACGTATTCGCATGTAAATGAGCTGCGATCTAATGTCATTACCTGTCAGGATGTTCCGGAGATCAAATTTAAGCTGAAGATGTGTCGATTAAATAATAATACAACAAGTAAAAAGTTCAATAATATATTTTAAAATTCCGTTCCGAGAACACTTTAACTCTCTTTTTCTGTCATTCTAAAGTGAAGAAATTGCCACTTTAACATCAACAAAAATAAAATTGCTTTAAATTAAATTAAAGCACTCGTTTCACAAAGTAAAACTTTTCGACAATGTTTTGAAAAAAATGATTAAAAAATGTTTCACAAACACCCAAACACGTCTGAAAAGTATTTCAAATATCTTTCTAGTGATTTACGAGAAAGTATAGCGGCCCAAAAATTTTAATAACCTATTGACTGCTTGTTTTCTTGAGAAGTTCTTGAAAAAAAACATGACCATTTAACATTTTTATCTTTTGACAGGGTATTCATTTTTGTTACCTTCATCCAAACAGTCGAAGAATGGGCTCCCTCAGAAAGATTTTGATTTTTTTTTTTGGTCAAAAATTACAGCGACATTAAATGTTTCAACGCATTTGATTTGATAGAGCCTAGTTATGATTTCAACATTCGAAACAAAAAAAGTGTTTGAAAATGCATTTTACATCTGTCCAGTTTTTTTGCAATTCATCAATCAATTTCTAAAATATCTGAATGTATGGCAAAAGGTCGCAAGACAAAAGGACTTTTTGATGAAGAACTGCTCATGAAAGGAAAAACTCACAAAAAATATATAATAATCAAGAATAACTTCATTTAAAGAGTGGAAAATCTCTTAAAATATTTTTAGAAAGCAAACTTTTTCTACTTTAAAGAACTGCTCATGTATTTAAAAATGGAACAGATCAAAATATTAATTTATATTATTTTTTTAAGGAATGGAAAAACTCTAAAAAAATATTTTGAAACTATTTTTATCTATATTTAAAAGAACTGCTCATTATTCAAAGAATGGATAAAATAACCGAAAAAAAACAGAAATGTTTGAATGAAAATAAATTTTACACCCAAAGTTAGAGAACGAGGGGATAGTCCTCACGAAAAGAAACGTGAGGAAAGTGCTATTTTGCGAGAGTATAGTCCTCTCGCGTGTTCATTCGTTTATTTGAACAGTTCATCCTATTGAGTGTCTTATATGGACAAATGACCGCCACTTAGTCAACGAACCATGGTGGCCCATACGGCAAAGGCACGGTTCAATATGCCGAAAGTGTTGGGTTCGAGTCTCGGTACCGGTACTTTTTTTTTGATAGATGAACTTTTTTTTGAAGATGAACCCATGAGTAAAGTACTCTCGGTAATTTCGGGATTTATCCTCTCCGTCCGCACACAGTACCATTTTACTACCGAATCGTGCTCTTTATCCTCTCGTATGCCGATGCCCAGTTCTGGGTGTACAAAAATCTTCCATTCTGACTATTTCTGCAAATGTTCAAAAAATGAAATCAATGTTAAAAATATTATTATTATTATTATTTGTTTCAATTTTTCTCATTCGACAATTAGACTATTTGTCTATTCGACCTTTTGTCCATTCGACCTTATGACCTTCAAGCTTTTGTAGCACATCCTTTGAGTTTATTAGGCTTCTACTTTCAGTAAAAAATCGAATCAACTCTGAAGGAGAGGCGACATATATATTTTTTTAATTATTTGCAGCGGCCTAATTAAAAATATGATTTAAGGCTAAAGACGTTTGACTTCAGGCCATTGTTTTGGAAGCTATAGGTTTTCAATTTGAAATTATGTTTATTTCAATTCAATTAAAAATCAAATAAAAATTTTAAGGATATTTTTCCAAATTTGTTATTATAGTCCTACTCTAAAAAAAATCGTAGAAAAGACTTAAAAAAATGTAAATAAAGACAAACTATTTTTAAAGTTTCTTTTTTATGATTTTGAGTAATCATAAAATATATTAAGTGCTCTCGTTAAAGTTGTTTCTGCATTCAGGAATTGAAAAAATGTATTATTTTAAGTTCAAAGTCTCCCCACACACGATTATTTTCTACAAAAGAGTTTGCGTTCATATGTCTGGCTTTTTTACGCAATATTTTCAATGTAGTTCGATTTATGTTATCTGAAAGTGTTTTATAATGTGACCTTATTTAGCTGAATAAATGTATTAGTTGTAGCAGTTTCAACATAAATTTCGATGTTAAATAAAGTTGAAAAAAATACAAAAATTCTGATAAAAATGCAAAAAAAATGAAACTTTATTGTTAACAAGTCTCATGAAATTCCCTATTTTGAAGAATTTTGTTCAACCCTCAAAAGCCAAATTTTGTTATGAAATTTTGCCCCGTTTTTAGGAGGACATTTGAAGCATCTTTTGCCCTAGTAAAAACTTGATTCCTCTGGTTTTATGTTCTTCTTTTCTAATTTTTGAGTATTATAATTTGCATTTTTGTTGATACGTTGATGTTTGTTTCTGATAGTATTTGCCATTTTATTTATTTTTTTGAAGTCGTATTTTTAATTTATTGCACATTTATCAAATGTTCTATTATAAAATTAATCCATTATCATGTTGTTTAAATCGAATAGGCTTAGTCTAGAACATCATGAAAATAACTGATTTTTTTTCACAACAAACATATACAAAAATTTAGTAAAAAATACAGCCAAGGTTAATTCTTGAAAAAAAAACATTTTAAACGCACTGACTTAAGGGGTTACATACATGTAAATCGTCAAAAATGTCCGAGGTTGGTGTGAGCACACATTTAAACTTTTTTATAATCTTTTTGCAGGGCATTTAAATGTACATTTTCATCTATTAACAAAATAAATATGAAGACATTTGGATGTACCATTGCCGAGATATAGCTAACTTAAGTTAACAGTTTCAAAAAACGGGTTCCACGATATCTCAACACTGACCTGACCAAATCAGTTCAAAATTTTGGTGAAGACTTGTTAAACCGGTCCTGTGTGCATAACGAAGGCTGATTTTCAAAAACTTAATTTAAAAAAAAGATAAAAATATTTTTATGTTTTTCATTTAAAAAAAAAAACCTCTGTTTTTGATTTTTGTATTTTTCAAAAAAGCAAAATTTCAAAATCGGGATTCGTCATGCACACGGGATATGTCAAATTTCAGCAAATTTCGTCCATCCCATCTCGAGATATCGTGGCACCCGTAAATCAACTCGGTGTTCAGAGAAAAACGCTCGCAGATTTTGACAGTTCGCTTTGCGCATGGCAACATTGTGAACTTAAATCGTCTCTTACTCAGTTCAGTCATGAAATATCTTCGTGAAACTTTCAGGAGTGATTGAAAATCATCTTTTTAGTAAATTTAGTGAATTTTCTGTAATATGAAATTTTGTGATTTTCTACATTTATGTAACCCCTTAAGAGACTTTGCCTATGTGTTTAAAATTTCTTAAATTTCAAGAGTTCTTTTTTCCAATTGAAAATTTGTCTTGATTTTTTGATAAATTTGAGAAAATTTTTAGAAACGAATGCATTAAATAAACTTCTTTTGTAAACAATCAATATCAGTAATAAATTTGATAATTTGAAATTCGTATCACTCGACTTTTTTCACATCTAAGAACTGATCATTGATAACCCTCTAATTGTACCCTTTTTTGGGTTGCACTGGAGCTAGAGAAAGGTTTCACTTTCTTGCGTCGCAAATGATTTCGATACGACGTCATCTGGGCCTCTTTTTGATGTATCAGCCACCACAAACCAGGGGGTACTTTTTCCCCCTTTTTGTTGGGTTTATTGCGAGAAGAGGGAACGCAGCGACGACGTAATAGTGAGACGAAGAGTGCGAGTTGATGGAATTAGAAAGTCGGTTCATGCACGAACAAAGATGATGACATTTCGAGATAAACCTGGGAGGAGGGTTTGGTTTTGCATATGTTTTGAACTGTCAAAAGTTATGAGTTTTGTTTGTTTTGAATCAGTATGGGGATGCCAACATTTCAACTAGCCCAATCACTCATTCGTCAATTTAAAGGGAGGGAGCATCGCCATGACCTAGAACTCCTATTAAACACGATGATCGACGTAGAAATAATTCATTTATCATGGTTGTTCCCTTTTTGTTTTCCAAAAATATCACATATGAAAATTTTGGCACAAGTTCAACATAGACTCTTTATTTTTTATTATTTTTTTTTTTTTGGTAATATTTATCAACCTATTTTTTGTTGAAAAGCTTCACCAAGAAGAAATGATTCGGTAGTTTAAAACCATTTTTTCGCCAAATTACCTCTGCTTTGTTTGCTTGGCATTGAAATGCATATGTTCTCAGCTGTACCAGTCGAATTGGCCATATCGTCGAACGGGGACGATTGCCAAAAATTAATCATTCAAAATGTACTTGCTCTGGCGGGGGAGGGGGAGGACCTGGGAGTAAAACCCCTTATTTTTGGCAGCCGATATGCGCCACTTACCTGAAAGAGAGAAAACAAGAAAAATATTAGGTTTAAAAAAACTAAGTGAATTTCCATGTACGAATAAACCGGATAGTGGTAATTGGGAGAAATGGCTTGATCTATAGAGCACTTTGGACACGAAAGGTGGGAGGATTATAATTGGGAAAATATGTTGCTCCAAATTGGAAGCTAGCCATTTGAACGTTGAACTTGGAAGCAGATTCCAGGAAGCTGTTGAAAATCTAGATTCGCTGCTATGAATGTCAACGAGATGCATTGCTGTTGACTTCCCAAAATCCACCGCATAATCCAGCTCTTCCCAGTATTCAAATACGTTGAAGCTCATAAGCTGTCCAAAAAATGCACCAATTTATAGTCATTTTTAATCTTCTCCAGAACAACACTCCAAACGGGAAATTCCGCTTCCGGGCAGCATCAAGTACCCGACCCGGGAACCGAGTCCTAGAAAAGCACTTACGGTCGATGATAAAACCACAAACCGAACCAACCAACCAAGCTGCTGGAAATTGGATGATGCCGACGATACACGCGAAGCAAACAGCACCGTCATGGAAATGGGGGAAAAATTCGTCGTCGTCCTTCTTGGAACGGATGGATCCTTGGAAAACCCCAGCCAGCACCGAAATGTCCTGCGCAACCAACCGGAAGGCAAACAAATGAAGTGAGGCGGACTTCAATTGCGGGACAGGGTTCATTTTTCAACGTTGTTACCCGGGGCACGGAGGGAAATGGCGTCGTCAATTTTGATTTTTTTTCTTGTTTAATTTCAATGAAATTCTAAAATAAAGTAACTTGACATCACAGCTTATAAGGAAATGACATGGAATTTACTGTTGACATTTCTCTCAGTGCTCAATATCTATATCAGTCTGCAAGGTATTGATCCCAGCGGCAACAAGACATTGAAAAGGAGCGTCTCAGTTTCGTAAATTGATTGGTTTTCTTTCCGATTAAGGACATACCAGAAATAGAAAAGTATTGTTTACACTTGCAGAATTCCAATGTCCAATTGAATACTTTGGGATTTCTCGATATTTTCTGTGAAAACTTCAACCTCTAGAGACCATCAAGAATCTACGTGCCTGCGAAAGACGAAATACTTCCATCAACCATTTTTTTGCCACTTTCGGTAGAGCCAGTGCACGACGAGATGATGGAAGGCGGTACACGTGTGCTGAATACTAGAGTTATGACACGTTTTATGAGTTTGACCTCGAAACGTGTCCACAACTGGGGCATCAAATATGCAGTGGGTATAGCTTCCACGGAACGGAGTATATTTGAAATTAAATTATTTAACCAGCACTCAATCACTATCCCAAGATGCACTTATCTGGGATTCATCCTCTGAAGAATAGTTCTTCGAACGAGATGATCTCCATACACCCCCACAACCCAAGACAAACTGCAAGAATTCAATCAAAAGTTTGAACTTCTCGTAGAGTGGTTATACCCGTCACATGTTCCAATCTATCCCCCGCACATCCATAGTTCGAGCAATGTTCCACACCATCACGAAGCTTGAAACGTGACCGTGCATGCATTCTCCGACGATGTGCAGTTACCGCCGCCCCCGTGAGTGGAGGCCACCCACCTTCCACAAGTCAACCAGCCAGTTATCGGGAAAATCGAGCTTTATCAGGATCAGGATAATGCATTACGTAAAGCGTCCTCGAGAGACGAATTTCTTCCCTGGAAATGTGAAGATTGATTGAAGAAGATAGAAGAAGTCCCGAGTAAAATGAATTTTGGGAAATTTGAAAGAAGATTTGATAGGAGCGGCCGTGGCTGACTGGTTACGGTGTTCGCTTTGTAAGCGAATGGTCCTGGGTTCGATTCCCATCTACTCCCATCGAGAAAGTATAGGAAATATAAATCTTGAAACTCTGAAAATGAACGAAAAATCAAAGTCGCTTGAGTCGGGGTTCGATTCCCCGTCCTTTGGATTGGTAAGCAAAAATGCTAACCACTAGGCCATCACGGCTTGGTGAGCCATGAGTGGAATTTGGAATACTGTTACTATCAACTATATACGTGCTGGGTCCTTGTCCATTTGACAAGGGTTCGGAAGTTCTAAATAACGTTTGAATCGGATTGGTGCAAACGTTCTTCAGGGCGGGGCTTGTCGATAAAAGCTGAGGTACCTCGCGCTCGGCTAGCCAGCGTTGAAATGGGTCACCGAAGCTCGGCAGAGCTAACACCTTCCAAATGCCTATGCGAGTTATTTGCATGTATAGAATGTAGATCTAAAACTACATGGAAACAACCCTAATCGTACACTGTCATGTTTCAGCATATAATTATTTGTAAGAAGTGACCGCGTGGTCCCGTTTGGTTGGTTGCACACACACACATTTGAATGAAGATTTGATTAGAAGATTTTGTAGCCAATTTCACACACTCTAAGGAAAAAACTGTCAGATAACACAAACCAAGATGAGCTTATCCATTTAAAAACGCAAACAACAATTCAAAAAATCAAACTCAGATGAACTAATCTTATCAAAAATGCAAAAAAAAAAAACAGTGCATAGAAGGGAACAGCACGTAATTCCATTGTGCACGTAATGTTGGCAGATCAGCACTATGACGTTCAATTACAGCTCCTGAATAGCGTTTTCATTCGAAAGCTAGTAATAAATTGCTTAATGGGGAGTGAGCAAACAAGTTTATATCAAAAGTTTTGTCAAATTAGTTTTGTAAATAGATTAAATTGTCGAAAAGGACGGAATCAGGACCGAATCCTTAACCTGCCAAACATACGAGAATTTCCCCTAATTCCCTCTACTGCCCCATTTTTTCATTAGTTTTACCATATTCAAGTAGATCAAGTCTGAGCAACTTTTGATCTACGAAAAATGTGGTCTTTATAAATCATTTTTCAGTCACTTTTTTGATTCATTTAGTTTATTTTTTCAAGTTTTGAAATTGTAAAAAAACATTCTGACAATGTTTAGATCGAAGCACGTCTAGAGCATTAATGTTTATCTAAGTTCAAGATATTTGTTGTAAAAACAACTGCTCTGATCTTAAATGTTTACCTTGTGCATCGCTTCTACTTATTTTGAAACCCTGCATTAACAAAAAACATGTTTTTAAAGATATTTTGCATTGACTTGGAGAAAACGTTTTATTTGAAATTTATCAATATTGACATTATATTATTTCTGAAAATGCAGAATAATTTCCTAGGACAATTCAATAAATACAATATAAAAGTAATCTTCTACATTTCAGCAAAAGATAGCAAAGAATTTTTTGAACTAAATTTAAATATGTTTATTTTTAAAGTAAGACAAAGAAGTTTTAATAAGAAATCACCATTGTCGAGATAGAATTACCTAAAGTTAAATTTAAACGAAAATGTAATGTTTTGTAAATTAATATGGTTATTCATGATATTTTTATTTAACAAATTCGCCAAATGCTGCGAAATAGAAGTTTTTTTTTCATTGAACATCGCTAAAACACGAAAAAAATATAAAAATTTAAATAACAAGGCAATGTTTCAAAAACTTCATGAAAAAAAAAGTTTTATAATGCATATTACACTTGTTCAGTTGTTTTTTGATCATAAGTGTTCAAAAAATGTAAGATTTTACGAAAAACATACATTTTAGCGGTTCTGTACACCGAAAGTTTTCAAAAATTCATTTTTTTCATAAACCCAAACATGCTTAAAATTATTCAAAACGCAGGGGAATGTGTTTGAAATTTTGAAGTTTAAAAAAAAAAACATTTTGCCTCCTGAATTTTCGAAATGACAAAAACCTTTTAAAAATATTTGCACTAGCCTTATGTGTGATGTTCAAAAAAGTAATGTTTTTAGAGTGTAACAATTGTCTTCTGGATTGCCCTAATCATCACCTACAACATCATATCAATCAGAAAATACCTTCCAGAATTACAGATTTTCGAATGTTCACAAATGTATTGTATGGAGACAAAAAATAAAACGACGCTAAGCAACATTTTTTTTAGCAAAAAAAATATAATCAGAACTTGGTGTTATTTTACCAATGATTACTATGGTTACTATTGCATTTTGCAACACTTTATTCATTGAAATGTTAGAATCGTGGCCTGTAGTTTCAATTCATCGTTTTTTAATTTTAGAACGATTATGTTAAACTAAAAGTTTGGATCAAAATCGGTCGAAAGTGGACATTTAAGCCTGAAAACGAAATCTGATATATTTATTTTCGTTCTAAAGTTGGAATAAATTCAATTAAGAATACAAACATAGCAATTTTTAAAAATGATTTAAATGAACACTTTGCACCATTCACAAATGATGGCACATTCTCAATTCAAGCGAAGCAATAACTACAAGAATTTTGATTTTTAGCATTTAATTGCTTTTCTCCAAAGTTTGTATTGAGAGTTAGGGTGGTTCACCGCTGTGGCATACAACCAAGAAATTGCATGCAATATGTACAAGGAGCGAACTGCAATAATTTCCCATACAAACTAAAAACCAAAAACTTCTAGTTTTTTGAAAAAAAACCTAACTAAATCCACCTTTAGGTGGTTGGTGCCTTCCTCACATTTATATATTGAATAAAGAATTACATCATCCATCAATCTTACATGAGATCTGAACCTGAATGGGAACGACGGGTCGCATGACAAATACGGACAACGTTTTCTTCAAAATAAGATCCGGCCTCTATAAAGTGTTTGAATAACACTTAAGTGCTCATAACTTTGGATAGGGTTGTCAGGTCTTCGAAATTTTAGGCTCATAGGAAAGGTCTTTTAATTATCCAACTAACGATGGGTTGCATGACGAGTCCGGACATCATTTTCATCGTAATATCTGAGATCCGGCCTTCAAAAAGTGTATACATATCTTAAGTACTCATAACTTTTGATAGGGTTGTCAGGTCTTCGATTTTATATTCTCATGGGAAAGGTCTTTCAAATACCTTTCTAAAAATATATAACAAACAAAGGCAAAAACTATGAAATTCAACTTCCTTAACTCCAAACAAAGAATGTTTAGTAAAATCTAAAAGTATCACAATTCAAAAGCACATTCTACCATACAATATGCTTCAATCTGTTCGGGATTACCCCCCAGAGCATTCCACGTCTTCCACTGCAGCATTCACATGCAAGCTCCCTGCACCACCCACACAATGCAAAGCCATCAAGCATGAAAATGCAACAAGTACCCGTGTGCAAGGTCTCGCACACGTTAAGGGAATTTCACGGAAACCCGGAAAATGGAGCACCGCCCCACCAGCAACTGCACAGCTGAAGCTAGATAATGACGCTCTGCAAAACTATTTTCGTCCCACACGTGCGCCATGTGCGTGTCAGAGCCGTACGTCTTCTAGGGCATCGTTTATGGAGAAAAACTGAATGCAAATTAATTTCCGTGTAGAGCGTTAAAAATAGCCCGTGAATGCGGGTTGTAACGAAACCCGCCGTGAATAATTTACGTGACAGTCAGCTGACAGTGGAATTTTACCACAGTTTGATCAGGGTTGATCAAAAGGTGCAGAGTAGAACTGGCAACCCTGGCGGTTCAGCATTCCAGGAAACCCGTTCAAGGTGCGGTTTAGCGGTTCATCATTTTCCGCTCCGGTAGATCAGTGGATCAGGAATCGTTTTACAATCAACTGCTCATCGTAAAGTAACGTACTCGCGGTTGAAATACGAGTTTAAGACAACAACTTAAAGACGTGTACAGTAAAACCCCGGTGGTTTGACCGTTGGCAGTTGGAACAAATTAAATACTTTATTCTGTTGAGTTATCGGGGTTTAACTGTAGTGTGACATTTAAGGCGTGCACACACATACAATATAGTCATTCAGCACCCGGTTACAGTACTCTAGAAGGCACGTGGAGCGTCAATTGCTGATTTTCTGGAATCAGCTAATGTGAGCAGACTTGAAGTACAGAACAGAATCAACAAAAAGTTGAACAGCTAAAGCTATACTATATAGCTAGCGTTATAGAACATGGTAGAAAAATCCAGTAAAGTTTGCGAATAAAAGAGAGTGTGTGTGTGTGTGTGTGTGTGTTCAAGTGTGCGCATGAAGCGTGCATCTAACAATAGCAAATAGCTTCCACAGTGTGTTTGGCAACGTAAACTTCCAGTCACACAAACACAGACTTCCACCATGCGCTGCTTATCAAATAACCCACAGCTCATCAAACTTGTTCAAGTTACCAAATCAATGTTTTTAAAACAAGGGCGTCTATATGAATGAAAATCATATAGTTGTAACCCAACCTTAAAAAATAACAATTATTTGCAGCAAAGAGTTGGATTCGCAAAAAAACGCGTTCAAGTTTGTGCTCTCGAACTTGATACCGATCCACTATGCCTACTTACCAAACAACCCCCCTCTCAACCCTCCAGGGACCGGGGGTTCGGAAAATGGCTGCAATTAATTTGTTTATTCCGCGCTGCATACACTCACGTACAAACACACACAAGCGCACTTTGCGCTGGAATCTAGCTTTTATAGTTCGATTGAAAATAGTAGAACAAAAACAAAAGCGAAATGGCATTTGTGCAGCGCACTTGGGTGTGCTAAATACGGCATAGAATGTGTTTTTATTTTTGACGTAATTGATTACATGTCTGAAAATTGATTTATCGAGCGTTCTATTTGATTATGAGGAACAAAAGGTCGCACTCCAGTTTTGAGAGCATCATAATTGTATGTAAATCTCAACTACACAGAAAAAAATATGTGAATTTACTGGACACGGAAAAAAATAATCACATGTAAGCTCAGTTCATGTTAACTTGAGATTTGATGAAAACGGTTGAATCACACGTAAAATCATGTTTTTACGTATAATTTGTTGCAAATTTACATCAAATTGCATTTAAATTTAAACGTTTAATGACGTGCAAAAGTGTTACATCATAAATGATGTAACATTCGGAATTATTTTTTTGTGTGTAGCTATCATGTTGAACATCAGTTCTAACAACCATTGTTCAACTAACTTTAGTCAAAAAACTGTTAAATGAAAAGCTGTTCAACTTTCTGCTACATTTATTATTTTAATGATTTTCAACAAATCAAAATAAATATAAATCAGAACAATACTACGCACTTGACCATAAATGAAAACATGTCATAATTAATAAAAATGAATTAATAATACAAAAACAAAACAACACATGTTAAAATAAGTGAAGAATGCAATACTTTATTAACACCAAGCATGTTAATTTCCGAACAAACTAGCACATAATTTCCAGAATTTTCTCATAATTGAATACTTCTGAATGTAGAGGATTGTATGATTTTTCATGGACTATGTGGAATCTAACAAATGTTATGGATACCAAGAAAACATTGAAAGAAATCTTTGATTTCAAAATTTGCTGACTTTTGAGCTAACTTTTGAAATCTCGCAAAAGTTTCATTTTTAAACATCGAAAATTGAATGAATACCTAGTTCCAAAATATCGTAAAACCGCTTGTTACTTTTTACAAGAATTTTAAATTAAAAAAAAAGTATCCTGAAAATGCGTATGAAAATTAAAAACAGTGCATTTTATAAATTTTCGATTGACGAAAAGTATGACTATATTTGGGTCGTTCTCCGCAAACTCACTCAGCAGTTGCCCCGACCACACTTAGATTTTCGTGAAACTTTATCCTAAAGGGTATTTCTGGTCTCTGATCACGAATTCGAGGTCAATTTTTTAATATACCCTTCTATTTCTGAGCATGCGAAAAAGGCCTGTTTTTCAATAATTTGCAGCCTGAAATAATATGATGATTTGGAAATTTGGTGTCCAAGGGACTTTTATAAAAAATTTACGCCCGATTTAATGGCCACAAAATTCCGAAAAAAAAATCCGAATCTGTAATAAATCATCCAGAAACCGTCACCATTTGAGGCTGCGAATTTTTGAATAGCACGTCTTTTTCGCATGTTCAAAAATGAAGATACAAAAAATGGACCTCAAATTCGTGATCAGGGACCAAAATTACCACTTAGGTCGGGGCATTTTTTCGAATCTCGTATGAGTTGGCAAAGAATGACCCATTTCTTGAAACGCAACAAAATTGAGGAAGGTGAAAAAAAATTCAATTCAACAATTTTCCCACCATAGATTCCGTACATTTTTTTTAAACAGTAGGACATTTTTGCGATTATTTTCTTATATGGGACAATTTTGCCTTAGTTCTAGTTTTATAAACACGTCTGTATCAAAAAGTACAGAATAAAAATAATCAGTATATCGAGTGATAAATAGATACACAGCAAATAAAGTAGTAATCCAGCTGCGTGTAAAAAACATGGGTGTGAAATAAATTTTGCATTATTTTATGAAATTCTGTGTAATATTACACCCTGAAATATGTAGTCCATCAGTATGGGAAACTTACTTGACCGAAATGACAAGCACACATATACGTTAATCCTTTCCATTGTTCATCGGTCTGATGGCCGAGCGGGCTAAGGCACCAGTCCTTACTGTAGGTGCTGGGTTTGAGTCCCGTCGGTTGCAATTTTTTTTTTGTGTTTACAAAAATTTTATACGCAGCGTGTAATATTAAGTGCCTTTTTTTGACGAAGGTGATGTGCATGCTTTTGCATGCGATTTTACCATCGGATTTTTTGCTGTGTAAGTAGAAAGTGAACAAGCTTGGTTTTATAAATAGTTTCGTAAATAATAATAAAAAGTAAAAATCATCACATTTTATAAAATTAGGAACGAAAACATAAGTTGCCAATCAGAACACAAAAAAATGATGGTAATATTCATTAGGGAATGGTGACAGATATTGCGTAAAAAAGTGTAGTATTACATCAGGAACTGGTTAATTTTTTAATAAGTGTTTGATAAATTTTCAACAGGTTCACATTTTTTAGGTAAAATTACTCAAAAAAGAGGTAATAATCAACTATCCAAATTTGAAACCTTCCAAAATTAACCTTTTTATGTGTAGCTGAAATCAAACATTTGATTGAAATGTATCAAAAAGTGTCCAAAATCCAAGTGAGTCAACTTATCAATTATGGGCAGTTGTAAGATGAGAATTGAAGCTCAACATGATTTTTTTTTAAATATTATTACTTTATCCCAAATAAAAGGTTGAGATAGTGACAAAAGCAACATACATTCTGCAGACTATATCTCGAAAACTGAGCACTGGACATCTAGGCTTTAAAAAATTATCAAGACCAAAAATAATGCAATTTTAAAGTGTCAGATTAAGAAAACGAAAATTTCCGGGCAGAGTTCAGGAATTTGAAAATCGATTTTATCTCTTTTTTGAAATTTGAAATTAAATATGTCTTTATTGAACATTCTTATAATAATTACATTTCATTTACATGCTAAGTGGTATGGCCTAATGCTCTTCATCTTTGTTGTATTTTACGTTTTATTATTAACTGATCACATTTATTTTATTTACTTCAAATTGTTTTACATTATTGCATTGAATCAAATACATTTGGGTAAAAAAGAAAAAAAAATAACATTTACAACTAATCCTAAATTAAAACTAAAAAAAAATAATTCATTGCAATATTCAAAATCACTAGAACGAGTAAACTACGAACTGTATTTTAAGATGAATGCTCCAAGAGTTCTCACTTGTTCCTGACGAGTTTTGCAACCACGCAGTGTTGTTGTCATCTCGATGAAAATGTTCAAAAGTTCTTGTGGTGAAAACAGGTCACTACTGCCTTCACCCGTTGATGCTGGTTGGTTTTCCCTCGGTTGCTGACTGAAGCCTGGAGGTGTTGTATTCTCTGCAACTTTTTGCCGCTGATTCAACGGCAATGGCTGCAGATTTGGAACCACTCGAACAGATCCTGCTCCAGGTGACGCCAAAGCAGTAAAATCCACGTCCGTGTATGCTGGTGGTGTTTTGCGACGATTTGGTTGGTGCCTCGTCGTCGCTTGCTGCCGAATTTTTACAAACTCAGCACGTTTTGGGCAGCTTCGATTCTTGGTCGAATGGTCGCCGCCGCAATTGAAGCATTTCGCTTCGATGTTCTCGTTGATTGTTTCGCAAGCTTGAGTTTTGTGCTCACCTCCGCAGGTTGCACAACGACTCTTGATGAAACAGTTCCTTCCACCATGCCCAAACTGCAAACAGTTCGAACATTGTGTCACGTCACGGTGCACTGGACGATAACGTTCCCAAGTCACGATGATGTTGAAAATTGCCCGAACTGCTTTCAGCTCAGACGGCGTTGTCGATCCTTTCTCGAGATGAACCAGGTACAGTTGATCACGATACTTGATGTCCTTGTTGTGTCTCGTCATCTTGAAGACTTCGATCACGTTCAACTTAAGAGTTTTGAGCTCTTCTTTCAGCACACTCACATCCATATCGTACAGGCCTCGGAGGACCTGTTTTATGGGGCGTTTACCTGGATCGTCATGGCTGTAGTATTCAATCTTTGTGTTGTTCAGGAAATCCCGAACGTAGTTGTAATCCTTTCTGGTAGGTAGCAGAATTTTGAGTCCATCAGCACACAAGCGAATGGAAGCTCGTAAAGCACCAGATTTGATAAACCCGGTCAGCCACTTTCGCACCGAATCCGATGACGATGTTTTCACAAAAATGGGTGGCAACTTTTCCCGTCGTTCAAATTCTTCCTTCTCGCTCACGTCCACAGGGAGGGTAGCGAACTGGTTTCCAGACGAATTTCGAGCGTCCTTGCTCAAACTGCCTGTCTTTGCAGGTAGCGCTTCGGCATTCTTTAGCTTCTTCAAATCTGCCGATCCTGCTGGTGAGGACCGCCGCTTTTTCTTGCCGTGAGGCATTTTTGCACTTTTAAAGCACTTTTCAGGAGCTAAAATCCAGGAGTACCTCACCTGATTGGTGTTCCACAAAGGAATGATTTTATCTCTTATTTATGATAAGTTTATGAAATTATTTATTCAAATAAAATAATCAACATTTAAGGCTCGAAACGAAACTTTTATTTGAAAATGTTATGAATTTTTAACTGATTACTAGTTGAAATTTAAAAACCAATCGGAATGGTCTCAAATTTTCACAAATACTTTTTTTCGGTTAAGTTCAATAATTACAAGAAAAAATAAATTTAAGAAACGCTCAGCTGCTAAGCTAGTGGGAAATTAAAACTCGCTTCAAATTCTGTAACAACAACTGTCCACATGTCTTTGCCTTACAAAGCGTTCCCACACTCATGTGTGCTGTGCTAGAAAATTACTTTTCCAGTTTTCGCCAACAATTTCCCTTTGGGAGAGTAGCAGCGGCAGCTGAAAACCCGTTTCAATATTGTATGTGTCCCAGAGTTTCGGTCTCTCTCTTTAGCTTTTCAACACTCAGCTCAGCCCGAAAGCAATTTGCCGGTTTTCGTTTGCCCAACATTAGGACCCCCGTAACCCTCTCTCCCACCACCTACCATAATTTTCCTCACAACAGTTTTCATAAATCTTCTTTTTGGGGAGGAGCAGACCCTTTGGAACTGTTTCACACACTCACATATTTGATGGTGGTGGTGCGTGTGTGAGTGTGTGTGAGCCGTGTGAAATAGTCCCAGCATTTTTGGTGTCGAGAGTCGTGGAAGAGTGCAATAACCTTAGTTTTTCATGAAGTGATGGTGTGTGTTGCCAGGGGGGCTTTTCCCTTGTTTTTGTGATAATTCTAAATCGAGGCGCCACCAAACGACGACCGGAAGTGAACTAATTCAAGCGGATGACAGATTGGAGAGAGGGGGGAAAGGGAGCAGAATGTCGCTGGAGCTTTTGAGGAAAAACAGTCTATTTTTAAAGTGCTTATAAATGGATTTTCTCGGTCGAGGCTTGAAATAGAACCGATTAGCTATCGGAATTTGCTTTGTGCAGTGTTGATCCAATTTATGAGGTGGAAATCAAAAGGAGCAATAATTCAGCGAAAATACATATTAACGTAGTAGAAGTTCGATTTGAATTTTAAAATTTAAAACCTTAACAAAAAAAATAATAAAAAACCAACAAATCTATATGCAAACGGCTTCATGTCTGATTAATTGATTTTACTTCTTCATTGTTTATCTTTATCCTATACAACCTCAATCATGCTTAACCATCCTTTCAACATATTCCATCCAGTATTACCAATTCGACTCCATAACTCACCACCGAGAATTGAACACCTCTCACTTTTTCACTTGCCCCAACCTGGAAAAGCCATTTTTCGCCGCGCAACCTTTGGCATTTTGGATCCTCTGCGCTCGCTATTCCTGGCCACGACTACGACCACAAGATTTATGCCAACAGCCAGCATTCTTTATGGCTGTGCCAGCCACAGAGAGCTAAACTTGGTCGCCATCAATTTACCTCCCCTTATCAGCCACCACCCCGTTTAATCCAGGATCGGTTGCGATAAAGCCCGCTCCACCCCGGGTGGCAGAAAAGCTTCGAGTTCAACAAGTAGCTTTTTCCCCCGGCTTGGGGAGCAACTTCAATGATTTATAACGACTCTCCCGCCAGGACACACCAGACATCGATATTCTGGAAGAGTGCGTTTCCAGCTCAAAGAGGCGTGGTTCGGCGCAAACTTTGCCAAGGTCAGTTTGAGAAAAACGGATCATATTTTCCAAGTGTCCAAGCTTTCTACCCCTAGAAGGACATGGTTCCGAGAAGGATCCAGAAGACATAAGGTCGGCAAACAAATAATTGTAGGCTGCTTTATGGCGGTCACGCGATGTGGATGAGTTCTTCTCACGCACCTCGAAAGGGTTGCGCTGTTGTGTTCTTGAAATAAGAAAAAGAAAAACAATGAGGAAAAGCATTCCGGAAAAGCAGGGAAAGCCTTCCCGGGAGAGACTGTTGAAGACGATGGCGACGAAAACGACATCGAATGGGTGGCACGTGTTCAGTGATGGATAGTTAAATGGAATTTCAGCACGTTTTCAGATTTTTTTTTAACAATCGAATTATTTTTAAATGTTTTACCGAATACGGCCTATTTAAAATTAACAAATGTGGAATGCAATTAATCTTAATCTTAACGAGAAAAAATTAAACAATCGAGATTTTTTTTAGTAGTTCCGATTTTTTTAAATTAACAACAGACGAATGCTTTTGAAAATGGTCAAAAATGTGGAAAGTGTTTAAAAACATTGGAAAATTTTCTACGTTTTTGCAAATCGATTTTTAAAATGCATTTTTCAATTTTTAATGGAACTATTTCCAATGTTCTAGTTCAAATAATCCATTTTGCATCATTTGTATACCCGTATATATTCGAAAATTTGTAACTCGAGAAAGGTTTTTCAGATCAATTTGGAGGCTTCGACAAATTGATCGATGATTCGACTTGTCCGCTAAATTCTTGAAGTCTTGAAATTAACTTTTAAATACAAAAATAAACTATTTTGAAAAATTCTATCTTCTGATATATTTTTTTTCAAATTCACGTGTTTTAGTGAATTTTGAGTAAACAAAAAAAAACGAATTATGTTCCATCAGTGCGAGCGGATGGTCGTGTTTGTTTAAAAAGTGAAAAAACAGGATTGTGCATGCAATAATATTGAGTAAAGGGACGCGCTGGACGGGGGGGAATCATTCAGTTATGTTCCATCAGTGCGAGTGGATGGTCGTGTTTGTTTACAAAGTGAAAAAAAAACAGGATTGGGCAGAGTCCGATTTGCGATGCCTTTCCGTCGGGTCGCAAGATTTTTCGCGTCCGTCGCAGTGTGTTTTTCGTTTTTTCCGCGTGCGTGTGTGTGTTAAGGTGCGGCTGGCTCTGGTAGTCCCGATGACAGCTAGCCAGTCCGATTTGCGATCCCTTTCCGTCGGGTCGCAAGATTTTTCGTGTCCGTCGCGGCGTGCAACATCAACAAAACCCTATCATACCATTTCATCTCGATAAACATCGTAACTCGTCGTTCGCAAAGTTAATCAGTACCTCACTAAACATCAATCATTTAAAACTCGTGAAATCATCTCAAGTTAAAAATTACACTGTTTAACCCTTCAGTTTTAATTACAAATGATTTTGGTTCTATCTTTCCACAGCCGGCTGTCTAAGACTAAACCATTTCATTTAAAATTTAACAACCGATAAACGGGAAATGTCTCATCCGCAGCATCCGATTGTTTGCCTTGAGAATAAAATATAATACCTTTCAACAAACACTATGATTTTGGGTCGCATCATCATCTTCTATGATGAATCCTGACCAAACACCCTATCCTACTAACAAGTTTTCAGGTTCCTGGCGCTCGTGGGGTGTAAGCACAGAGTAAATCAGCTGCCCTAGTAGCAACCTGCGCTAACTAACATTCCCGTCCCTTAAAATCGAGGTCTACAAACTGACATGGCGGGCGCCGTTGGTGGCCAATGACTGTTACCTATTCGCAATTGATCTAGCTTTAGCAATCATGGTGTTTTATCTTTTCGGCGCATTCATACATGCTGTTGATAAGGGAAACACTACTAGATCGTCGAAGCCTATGATCAGTAGTGCTGAAAGGATATTACGGTTCTGTTCAGCAACGGAGGGGAAACCATGGGTGATCTCTCATGCTCATGCTCATGCTCATGCTCATTTTGAGTAAACAAAAAAAACTGAGTGATCATTTTATTAAATCACACCCAATTTTGAGAGTTTGAAGAGAGTTTGAAACGCTTTATTAGATCCCTTTAAAAGCCTGGCTTAAAATTCAAAATTCCGGAACAATAGTACACAAAAAAATTCAAATTGTCGTATTTCCTAATTTTTTTTTTCAAGGCTCTATTTACCCACTGTAATATTTTGTAGGGTGACCACCCAAATCCCTTGTACGATTTCCTGACTTTTCCAGCGCCTAAAACGATAGGCATTTTTTGCTAAAAGGATAATTTTAAATTAAAAACTGAGCATAAAAATAGTAAATATCAAACAAAATTTCTAAATTTAATCCAAATAAATTAAACCATTGTCAGTTATAGTTAAAATAGAAACGTAACAATACATTTCTACCAAAATACTTCAAAATTGCGAACATTATTTCGATTCAGAGAGAAAACAAAATCAATCCGTTTTTTTTAATCAATGCATACATTTTCAAATTTCATTTTTTAAATTGACAAACATAGCATTTTTGTTTCTCTGTTTAAACTGGTAAAGAAGGATGTAAAAATAAAAAAAAACAACATATTTTTATTATTATTCCTGATTTTGTTTTAAACATATTTTAAAAAACACTTAAAACATGATTACAGCCATATTTTTTTTCAAAAAAAAAATTAAAATATTGAGGAATTTGCTTGAAAAATGTTTCCTCCGAGTTCCACTTTTTGTTTTGTAAATTTTGATATTTAAATTTTTATATCAATGTTGGTTTGTCGAGTTGCCAGTATTTAAGTGTTTTAATTTTTTTTAATGCACTTCATGCTTTGCGTCTCCTTCAATGTGATTATTTTCATGAAATAAACTCATTTAACTTTTTTTTTAACATTTCTTTAATTTATTTTGTCTTTTATACAATTTCAAATTACTTTCACATATTCAAAAGATACAAAATTTTTCCTTTTTGCTATTCAGATAAAAAAAAACTTTGGATTTTATTTCAACAAAACACTTTGGATTGAATATTTTATTTAAGTTTTTTTCCGATAAACGAAAATAAATCTTTATCTAAATTGACGTACCAATTGCTCACAAAAAGTGTTCACATTAGTCAGAAATTTGGATAAATGGTTTGTAATGACAAAGTTAATTTATTTTAGCATTTGAAAATATTTACTAAATTATTTCTGGAGTTTTGTTAAATTCCAATAAAAATGAATAAATATGAAACCGCCTTGAGGGCGATAAAGCAAAAACATAAAATTTTGGTTATACGACCTTTTCAAAATAACTCTAGATTTAATGTACTAAATATTTACTTAAATGTTTAAAAGTGATTAAAAAACATTTTCATTCTCAAATGAATAAAAATAAAGAAAGTAATCTTAAATTTAAAGTTAGTTTTCAGGACGAATTGACAGAAAATTATGCGAAATTTGTACAAAATTATACGAAATGGTCAGGATTCTCGACTATTCCCAACTTTTTAACAAAATCGACTTTACCGTTTTTTGTGGATTCCTGCAAATTTCTGACTTTTTCCAGACCTGTGCGGCCACCCTGTTAACATTCACAGCATGAAAAAAAAATCAAAATGGGTAAAGTTCTTTTTTAAAAAAGGTGTTAAAATATGAGTATTTTAATAGAGTTTACCCTTTTGTACTGTACGATCAAAATTTGTCTCAAAATACAGATTTTCGAATATTTGCATAGCACTTTTACATGGAACGCATCTAAAATTGTAGATTTTTTTTTGGAAACAGAAATTGATAGACCAAATTTCACGTAGATACCAAAAGAAACAATTGAGTTTGTTTAATTGTTAGTTTATATGATTCCAAAGAAATTATTTTCAGGATTTCCTAAAAAAGTCAAATTTGAACCACTCTAAAGCATATACAGTAAATAAATTAATTGTTTTGTTTTTTCTTGTTTTGCGAGTTTTAAATTTGGGGATGAAAATTTTCGATTTAATTTTTTGTATTAAATTGTGATTTCAATTTAGGGCAAAATTATTATTTATTTTAAGCATTTTTTCTAATGCAAAATCTGTCTGCATTTTGGATACCTAAACCTGAAAGTTGCAGCTATAACTAACACCACCCCCGGGACTGTGATAAGCTGTATCAGTTTAACCACAGTCTTATAAAAACTATATTTTCCCATAATTTCGCTGCCGGTCAGCGGGTATTTGGTTGGAAGCACACACACAACAATTCAATGATAAGAACTCATCGAAAACTTTCCCATCACTGATTCCGTCTGCAAGGAAAGGACCTCCTCAAGTTCGACCGACCACACCACAATCATCAAGTTGGGAATGAACGGTGTAATTTTAGCCATTTGCCATCGGTACGTGACCTGCAAGGCTGAATAGTGCATGTGACAGCGTGCTGCGTTTTTTGCTGTTGTTCCTGTTCCTTGATGGGGCCACGTGGCCACACAACTAGTCGAAGGTGACCTCGAAGGACCTCGGGGGATGATTTATTCATGTCGTCGTTCGAGGGATAAGACCTTTTTAAAGCTGACGATTGGTAGGACATTTCGCACGTATGCTATTTAGAGAAGGATAATTCGGTTGACCTTTCGCTCCGACAAATTGTCCTTGGAGTTATCGCTTTCCCAAGATAAAGCCATCATCATCATCAGTGGGGAGGGGATCACGTCAAAAAACTGCAGCGTCATGCTTACCTGAAAGTAGAGTAGAGAGAGAAAAATAGCTTCGATTAGTATCACGAGGATAATTACAGTTGTTCATTAAACAATCAAGCAGGTTCGCTTTGTGCCAGACTCTAATGAGACCTTTTCGTGGCAATAATAATGTCGGTGCTCGCAGTTGTCACTCATTTGTCGTTAATATCCATTAAGGTGGGACGTCTTGTCCACTACCGCTCGTCAGTGTCACACTGAGTGGTCTAAAAAAAGCTTTCCGTGAGCAAACATGATGCCCCCGCGCGCTCGGATTATTGACGGTTATAAAAATTGAGCGCATCTCAACCTCTACCGAGTGTCCTGTCAGCGAAAATTTGCGTCTTCTACGAACAAGCAAAGCCGTGTAGTACAGCAGATGTTTGTACAGCAGCCGGTCGATACTCGGGTCTAGACGTAACGACTTATCTGCTGGGGCAGAATCCCTTCTCGGGGAAAAAAGTCGTCGAAATAAAATGTTCATGTAATGCAGGATTTGTCGAAAACGACTGTCCTCTGTTGCGAAAGCAATGCTGGAAGCTGCGGATTGTGTGGGTTGAATCGCCTTAGGCCAAACAAATTTCGTCCAAATGGGATTTGCCGAATCTACCTGTTGGTGGAAGCAGAAAAAAGATTGGATCCAGCTAATCTTGAACATCCAGAGAACATATCGTGTCTTCCAATAAAGTTATAATCCCTTTTTATGATTGCACGATGAGCTGCGACATCTGTCACATCTGCGTCTAATGTGCTCAACCGCATAAAACAACCACACAAAAAATAATATCTGTCATTCGAAAGACAAAGAACAACTTCAACACTTGAACGAGCTGGTATCAAGCCGACGCAATCACTCCGATGACCGTCAGTTGGAGTAACTTGATCCAGTCGTTTCACGCACTCGAAAGGTCCAAAGTCACAACCTGGACAGTAGCTTCGGGCAAGAGGACGATGCTATTTGCTGATGTGTGCCGGAACTTAATTGGAAACAAATATCCCTTTCCAGTACACCCACCGTGATGGCTACCGACTGGGAGGAAAATGAACACCGTAACGGGGAGTGTGACAGAGTGTGTGTGTGTGTGTGTGTGTGTGTGTGTGTGTGTGTGTGTGTGTGTGTGTGTGTGTGTGTGTGTGTGTGTGTGTGTGTGTGTTACACGGGATGGAACGTAAAGACTTGGACAAAGGACGGTGATGGGATCATGGAATGATGGGAGGAATGTTGTAATACATTGCTGGGTTATATCCGCTCCTGCAGCAGGTCACATGAGGTCAACTTGTTGGTTAATCCGGAAGGGATGGAATGTGTCTGTAGTAATGCAATGACCAGCAGGGTTAATGTTCGAAAGATGTGCAGATTTACGGATTCCAGATTTGTACGAGAATGTTTTGTAGAGTCTTGTAAAAGTACAGTCTAGATTAACCAAAATCCTCGCAAAATTTCACTTCGAAGAATGCTGTGATGTGATCTTGGAATATATCAAACTTTCAATTAAGGCAGTTGCAAACAATTTTCAATTTTTTTCATAAATCCCGCCTTCAAAATCGGCTCGAAAAATCAGGGGGCAAATTAAAAATGCATTCCTCCATGTTCTGGTTTATTCCAAACATTATCAGAATTTTAGTAATTTTTTTTTTTGCGATGTACAGTACTTCAAAAAGTTTTATTTCTGCTACATTTTTTTTTGTCAAATCTGACTTTTTTTAAATGCATTTTCCATCAATTTAAATTTGAAAAAAATGAAATTTTGAAATCCTGATTTTTCATTTCAATTTTTATTCTATTTTATATTTGATTTCATTTTTTTAATTTACATTTTTATATTTAAAAAAACTAAATCACGGCTTAAAAAAGCAAATTTATACGATTTTAACTTTTTTCAATTCGGCCGTTGCAAATATTTTTCAAATATTTTTACAGGAGCTTAGAGTAGCACAAGATACTAAACTATTCCAGTATCGAACTCAGAATCGTCCAAAATGCATATGGGACATTTATGCGAACAAGTCAACAAGTCTTGCAACATTTTCGAAAAAAAAGTCATATCTCTTTCATATTTTTTTTAAATCATATGGGACGAAAGTTGAATTTTTTGGTCCACAAAAATATATGTAACATAACATTAGAAAAAATATGGTTTTTGGTAATTTACTTTTTGTGGAAAAAATTTATTTAAAAAAATGAGAAATGAGTTAACTAAAAATAAGTGTGATTTTTTTTTCAATAGTGTAATCCAGTGTTGGAATTCGAGCGAGAAGAAGGAAAGCATTTCTCGCTCGCGAGCGAGGAAGAGAACTTGTAGTACTTTTCTCTTCTCGCTCGCGCTCGCATTTTCGTTTGCGTTCTCGCTCTCGCCGCGTGCGCTCGCGAGCGCCTCGTGCTAGCCGTTCGTCCTACGCTAGCAATTTGTTTATCAGGTTTATGAATGCGAACCTAGCGATGGTATAGAGGTGTAACTTCAATCGCTGTGTTGATTTTGTTCGTTTCTACACGTTCAACTTCTCGCGAACGGGCATTTCTGGCTCACGAAAAAGTCCGTTCGCGAGCGGAGGAGAGCACGGGCAATCAGTGAGTTTCTCTCGGAAGCTCGAGACTCGCGGCTAGAACTCGAGAGAGAGGAATTTTCCTCGCGAGACGCGAGAATACCAACACTGGTAATCATGTTTCAGGATTATCAACAACAATCTACAACTTTACTGAAGACACCAAATCGAACCTTTAAAAAATACAGTTTTTCGAATGTTCTCATATTTTTTTAGGATGAACAGCTATCAAAGTTGAATGAAGACTTTTATGGTCAAACCAATGATGCAAAATACCGTTTTAGTCGAGGAAGTGCCCTAAAAAGTTTAAACCTTTGAGGCCTGATGATATATGACCCAAAAATCAAAATTTCCAAAACTAGCCCATTATTTTCGTTTTCCCTTCGTCAATCAAATTCTTTTTTTTTAATTCAGGCCTGAAAGGATAAATCACACAATTCAGATCAACGATGTTTAAAAAAAAAATGCATAGAATTTTCTAAAATAATGAAAAAGTAGAAGAACACAAAAGGACACCTTTTTAAATTGATCTGAAAAGCTTTCAAGGAATAAGATCTAAAAATTTATATTACTAAAAAACGGTACACTTTACCAAAACTCCACAAAAGTTCTTATAGTTTACAATACAATTTTTCTTCTCATACAGAAGATTTTTAAGTTTTTTAAATTTTTTAAATGCTCAAAAAGGTGAGAAATAAACCAATGTTGATGGACAAGAATTCATTATTCGGTAAATTATTTGAATTTTGCGGAAATATTACTGAATCATGACTAAAATCAATTGAGAATCAAATTTGGGCAATATGTTTTATGAGTAATATATATTTTTGTTTTAGATGGTAAGAACAGAATTGAACAGTATGAACCTAAAATGTCCGAGAAATTTGTCACATTTATCGCAACAGAACAATATAAAAAAAGAAAAGTAATACGAATGCATGATTCCTTGGAAATAATCATTCAGAATTAATTTGATGTAAGTTACCATGAGCTTTACCATTTCGGTCATGTCTGTAACATAACACCTTGCACTTTTTTCAGTTCAAAATTATCTTAACCCTCTACAACCCAACCCCGCCTCTAGACGGGCTTCGATTTAAAAAATCGCCAAAAATCCATTTTTCAACCAATTTCTGATCTTCAAAAAGCATTGGAAAGAAGAACTTTTAAAATTTTTGAAAATTTTAGGGTTGGAAGTTTGACTTGACTTGTGACTTTGCCTATGTTTTTAAAAATGTAATTTTTTTAGGGGTCAACTTTGGCTGTGTTTTTAACTAACATTTCCTATATTTAAAGTAAAAAGAAGTATGCAGTAATTTTTCTAGTTCCCTAGACTATGCCTCTACGCATTTATTTACAATTTAAATGATAATGGTTCCATTTTATAGCAGAAAATGTGAAAAACATGCAAAAAATTGAAAAAGTTACTGTAAAAACATGAAAAAAATTAGATAGGCAAAATGTAACGATAGGAGGTGGTAGAGTAGGCCAAATACTATCAAAAACAAACATAAACTAAACAAGATAAATGCAAATTAAAATACTAAAAATAAAACAAGAACAACATAAAACAAGAGAAGTAAAGTTTTTCGTAGAACAAAAATTGCTCAAAATGACCTCCTGAACACGGGAAAAATAAAAAATTTCGGAAAAAAATTAGGGCAGTAGAGGGTTAAAGCAACTGCAGTTTTGCTCTACAAAACAACACATTTAAGCCTCACAGCTTCGCAACACTTTCCTTAACTGACCTCAGCCAACAAAACCAGAAGCACTCAAAAACCCACTAATCGTCGCCGCTCCAGATACTGTGCTGCCGTTTTACTTCCATAAAAGGACACCCTTGATGAGCTCTCTTTCAGCACAAGTGTGCCGCAACCGCGCTCTGTGGAGTAGCGCTCCAGGATAAGATAGAGAGTGAAGGACTTCTGCGAAATGCAACAGCAAAAAAACGAGTTCAACTCGACTATTTACTGGCAAAGTTGTCCTATATGGAAAGAAAATATGAAACATTACTGGGAAAGAACTTTGTGCTTTCTATTAGCTTCACTAAAAGCTTTAGGCACTTGGAGTTGCTTAACAAAGTTGTAAGTTGGATCGGTTTGCGGTCAAACATTGTTGGACTATCCATCAAGAACCCGCTAGAAGGCGATATCATTAAGGTCTAGAAGTTTTTTTTTTATTCTGCGAAGAAGTTATTTAGTTTATTTAATAATTGGTCTACTTTAAAGCGAGATATCGAAGTTATTGTTCCATTTCATACAATACGAATCAACCGGTTCAGACCTACCCAAGAAAATCAAGCTTTGTTCCTCAGGTGCATGAATAGAAGATTCTCCACAATGGTTCCTACCATACTAAATCCCAGTCAGGCTGCATCGAGTAAGTAGAGCACGTCAGCTATCTTGAAGAGAAGTTTAATTTTCTCCAGGCAACTAAACCAACCCGTGCATAATTGATTCAAATCTCCAGCTCTGGGAACAAAAGCTGTGACAAACCGCTTTCTACGGAGCCGGTTTAGCTCTACTGCTCTTGAACTTCTGGCCCGGCATCAAAGATCTTGAGATTTTACGGCCCAACCAACTGTCTGCGTGTCCTACAATAGACTCAACGAATTTATTTACTGCTGCTTCAGCTGCCAACACACAAACGAAAGAGTTCAAGAAACCCCTCAGCGACGTGTGGTCCTAACCTCAAATTTCGTCAAACTTCCCGCAGAAATGTGCGAAACGGACCCGCCCGAAAGCCGGCACACAGTTTGGAGGTATTCGCTGGTATTGAGGGGACGCGATCCTATTACTGTCCCACTTCTCAACCAAAATCTAGTTCCGAAGCAATCGCCAAACAATAGGACCGGTTACCCACGCTTAGCAACCGGGTCGTCCAAAAAAAGAGCCAAAACCACGACTTCCCCCCGACTCAACTCTCCAGCGCGAAGCGCAGAGAGACTGGTTTGTATTACATCACAAACCGATTTTTTTTTCTCGTCGGTTCGTCTAGACATCGCAGACTGCTCTTCGGAGCACCACCTCCTTCCCCGCGCGCTACATCCGCCAATTTTGGAGTTTTTCGCAAACTTCATTTGTCGGCGGGAGGGGTTCGCAACGAGAGCTATTGAATTGGCCCCGAAAAATCTCTTTTGCCTGACTGTCGTGGAGAGGGTCGTGGAAGCATTGTGAGCAAATCGAGGTACACACTCGTTAATGGAATTCAAACATGATGCCGAACGCGAACATCGGGAGGAGGACTTTTGGGGAGGACAAAGTTTGTTGTATGGGCGGCCAGGCTGAGTTGTCGTTGAGTTAGAGGGTGACTATCACACTGGAAGTGGCCTGCCTATCTGTTTGCGATCAATTAGATGTGGGATGCTGCAGTGATGCGGATTTTTGTCTGAAGAAGTAATGGTATTTGTAAAATTTTGGCTGATCTTAAATTATGGTTTTGATAAAAACTCACAAATTCTACTTTTTGAAGTTTGAATATTTGCCATTTGTCTTCATAAAGTTGGTGAAATCTTGCTAACTTTTTATAATATTTTTTAATTTTTTTTTATCACGAAAAGTTGAATTCTTAAAAATTTTATGGTGATTTATTTTCTTTGAATTTTTTTAAAGATGATATCGTTTAAAAACAAACTGAATTTTATCATAAAGAACAGAATTTGCATTCTAATCTAATCTAATCTAATCAGACCCTAGCGCAGCCAATCTTTCGAAGGGATCCTGGAGAGTGCCTTAGGTTTGATGACGCCTAGATAAAGAACAGATTTTGCGTTCGAAAAGAAACTAGCATTTTTTTTAATAAGATACGCCTTCATTAAAGTATGGCAACTTAAATTTGATTTTAGAGATAAAAATGTTACTTAATCCATTATAAAGTGCTTGGTGCCTTCCTCATATGTATATAGCACTAAAATTCGGCTTGTGAGCAGTGATAAATAACAAGGGAAATGTGTAATAATTCCTTTTTCTGGTATTAATGCCAAATTATGATATTGAACCCTTTGAAATTTGTGAAATGCTGCCCCAACGCGAATGCTTTAATTGAAAACCGAAAATCTCAAATTTGATTTTTTAAATTATTGATATCCCCAAAGGAAATGACTTGAAAATGTTGAAAAACGGATTACACGGAAAAAAGTCAATTCTTGAAATCGTGAATTGTGTTCTTGAATTTGAGAACCAGGAAAGAATATATCCACATTTATAGTGCAAAATGCACCATACTCATGAATAAATTCCTTCGTGGTTCTCAAATTCATGAACATAATTCACGATTTAAAAAAATGACTTTTTTCCGTGTACAACATTTTGTTTTTTTTTTTTGTATTACAGTGTTTTATCAAATTCCTCTGATCGGTTTGGTGCCTTCGGCAAAGAATTGATTGGTATTGGTAATAATAAGGACAATTCAAATAAAAATGGAATACGGGAAAAAAATGTAATTAACTTCAAATAATCAATTTCTCAAAAACCATTTTTTTTTATTTTTTTTCTGGAAATAAAAAACCGGAACTTATGAGCCATAGAAAAGTATGGACAAGAAATTTGCCGGCAAGTTATAATTTATTGAACAAAAAAAAAGTTTTAAAAATGAAAATCATTCAATTTTTTTTTTTTTGTTTCAATGTACCTATAATGTAAAATCAAATTTTCAATCGAAAAGTACTTTACAGATTTTTTGAATAAGTAAATTGTTCCCAAAATATAGCCACTTAAAGTTTAATGTTAACTGAAAAATTCCAGTTTTTTCGATTTTAATAAATAAATAAATGATTGTCCATTCCTAAAAATATTTTTTTATTGAAGAAGTTGAAAAAATGTCCAATAAAATTTCCTAAGAGACATTGAAGATTGGACCTCTGGTTGCTGAAATACAGCGTATAAAAGAAAAAGAATGAAGAAAACTTAAGTTTTTTAAGTCTTGTCAAAACAGTCTTTTATTTTCTATAACCTATATATCTCAGAAACTAATGGTCCTAGTTTTGATGTTAAAAATTGAAACACTTGAGCAATTCTCTACGAAATCGGTCTTTTTTTATTTTAATTTTTTTATTTTATAATCCGGCTGAAACTTTTTTGGTGCTTTCGGTGTGCATTTTGCATAATCAGTATGTCCATTAGGGTGGGTACGGATTTTGAAAAGTTCTCAGATCAAGTTCTGGTGTGGTTCCCCTTGCAGGGCATACACATAGGGACTCTCACGCCAAATTTCAGCTCATTTGGTTGGAAACTGGCTTGTCTCAAGCGAGTTCAAGTTTACATGGGATTTATTATGGGAAATTTTGAATTTTCGTTCATTTGCTCCTACAGACCTGGGGAAAACATGTAGAAACTTCTAGGATGGCCAGAAATGAGCGGAATCGTCTGGAGAACAACTTTCCCTAAGAGACCAGGTTGATTCGCTCAACCACCATCGAGCTCAACGGCAATACATCTGGGGTTTTCGGAACCAACGGTTTTCCCCAGAAAAGCGTCAAATTTTCCTTAGCATGCTATGAATGCTTGATGAACACCGCGACGCCACATGTCAAACAGCTACCACGTGGACTAGCATCGCCTATAAAAATTACGTTTTATTACTTTTTGAACTATAGAATTATCATTTATGGTGCTCCTGATATTATTTAGCTGTATTCTAAACCTCCAAATAAGAAAAAAAAACTGTTATGGTGCAAATTTTACAATCACGTGGTAGCTTTTTGACATGTGGCGTCGTGGTGTTCATCAAGCATTCATAGCATGCTAAGGAAAATTTGATGCTTTTCTGGGGAAAACCGTTGGTTCCGAAAACCCCGGATGTATTGCCGTTGAGCTCGATGGGGGTTGACCGAATCGACCTGGTCTCTTAGGGAAAGTTGTTCTCCAGACGATTCCGCTCATTTCTGGCCATCCTAGAAGTTTCTACATGTTTTCCCCAGGTCTGTAGGAGCAAATGAACGAAAATTCAAAATTTCCCATAGTAAATCCCATGTAAACTTGAACTCGCTTGAGACAAGCCAGTTTTCAACCAAATGAGCTGAAATTTGGCGTGAGAGTCCCTATGAATATGCCCTACAAGGGGAACCACACCAGAACTTGATCTGAGAACTTTTCAAAATCCGTACCCACCCTAATGTCCATATAATTTTCCATGCAAATTTGGCAGCTGTCCATACAAAAATGATGTATGAAAATTCAAAAATTTGTATCATTTGAAGGAATTTTTTGACCGATTTGGAGTCTTCGGCAAAGTTGTAGGTATAAATAAGGACTGCACTGAAAAAAAAAATAGTGGCGGTAAAATTTTTTTTTGGTGATTTTAAATTAAACTTTTTGTCACTTAAACATGATTTGCAAAAAAAAACACCATTATTTTTTTATATATGTTTTAGGGGACATCAAATGCCAACTTTTCAGAAATTTCCAGGTTGTGCAAAAAATATTTGACCGAGTTATGAATTTTTTAATCAATACTCATTTTTTCAAAAAATCGAAATTTGATCGCAAAGTTTTTTCAACTTCATTTACGAAGTAAAATTAAGTTTTCAATCAAAGGTACTTTAGTGAAATTTTGATAAAAGGCACCGTTTTCAAGTTAAAGCCATTTTTAGGAAAGTGTTTAGAAAATAGTCGAAGTTTTTCATTTTTTTTAATTTGTGTACATGTTTGCCCACATAAAAAAAAATATTTCTGAAAAGCTGAGAAAATTCTTTATATTTTGCTTTTTTTGAACTTGATACGACCCTTAGTTGCTGAGATATTGCCATGCAAAGAATTAAAAACAGGAAAATTTATGTTTTCTAAGTCTTACCCAAAAAACAAATAATTTTCTAACGTCGATATCTCAGCAATCAATGGTTCGATTCGTGAAATTTTTAGATTTTTTCGAAAACAATATTTTCAATTTTTTTAATCAGGACTAATATTTCAAAAGGGCGTAATATTGAATGGCAATCAGAAATGTCGATCTCAAGAGTTTCGAAAATTTAGATAGCTGTACCATTTTTAAGAAGACTTCGTAAAGCCGAACCGAAATGCTGGAGGATTGTGGTAAGTCTTCTGTGGAAACAGAAAATATCCTGTACGTCATTGACGAACATTTTCAAGCTATTTCTTATACAAAAGCAAGATGAAGTTTAGTTTTATATGGCAACTGAACTTTATGCGTTCGGGCACAGAGGACTTATAAATGCTTAGAAATCAGGTTTTGAGGCTGTGTCCCTGAAAGTGTAATTTAAACATCGAATTCCCGTGTGTTTTCCTGAAAATTTTAAATAATTTTCTTAATATTTTCATTTCCCTCGGAGTGCCCCCAAAGCTATTCGAGATAGGAATTCCCTTGAAGTCTATGCCGTCGTCTTCTCCATTCGCTAATCCACGACTGTTGATTTAGTTGCAGTTGCTTCCGCTCATCATCACCATTCCCACCAGCCAGCAGCAGCATCAGCAGCAGACCTTAGCAGTTGCACTTTGCGTGGAAACTAGGTCATCGCGAGTTTACTCTTGCACCGTGGGCTATCAAGTTTCCACGGGTTTTGAAGTTGGGACTTCCCGTGGGTTTCGCTAAAACTATTTGCAACGTTTTTCTCGTAAGGTCTGGCGGAAGTTTACGGGGAGGAGAGGTGAAAGGGAAATCAGCCGCTGCATCGGGTTGCACTCCCACACTCCTTGGGATGACTGTGGTGACGTTCGTCTGCAAGAGAGAGAGTTTTGTGGAAGGGAATGTTCGTCACGGGAAAAAGCTGCACAAAGTGGACAATTTGCTAGAAAGGTGTGCAAAACGGCAACATGACAGGGACGTAGTTCTTTTGACTCTAAGAAAATATTTTTAGAAAAAAGAGTCATCATGGGTGAAATTATTTAAAAAGTCCTTAAAATTGAAAAATTCAACCTTGTTTAATGGCAGGATTCAGCCCTGTCTCCGATTCCCAACCTACACCAATCGAGTGGATCCTGGAGCACGAGTTGCATTCTCTCAACCTTCTATAACGACCCGCGGGGTGGACTCGACATGTCTATCTCGTGGCTTCAGTTCCGACAATTGGCGCGCCCACGTGCCCACAACCCAGTTTATCGAGGGCGAGAGAGCTCTACACGGAATATAATTTCCCATGCCCACCTTCCGTTCTGCACTTTTATGTCGTTTTTCTTTCCGCGAACCATTAAATTCAATTTAATAACTCTTCACTGCACCGTCGTTTCCTACTGTGTGGGTTGGTGTTGACGATGCCCTTCATTCGAGAAATCTGCGATAATACATTTTGCGCAAAGCTTTAGTTAATGCCTAAAAAAATATCTTTACGACAATACTTAAGCGACTAGACTAAACACTGATGACTTCAATTAAGTGCAGACGACAGAACCGCTTTTCCTTCCTCAACCTCATAAACATAAGTTGCCCCAAACGACGACGACGACGAGGAAGGGTTTCCGCTTTAAAAATTTACAGCTCGACGAAATTTCCCAAGTTGCAACTCCGGCGACACAAAGGGTGGAACCTTCCTCCATGAATATTGCAGCAAATCATGAGACAGCGACAGCCTTTTTTCCAGTCTGGCGAGTCCACTCTGCTGGGTGGGGGAAAAGGGGCACAAGGTTCCAACCTAGCACAACTTGAAAACGGTTCTGCCAAGCCCGGGGACTTTTGATGTTTTCGAGTTCTGGAAAATAAATAGTTGGGGAGCTCCTAGTTTTTCGTGATGTCTTGCAGAGTTGGCACAAACTCGTAGACGAGATACTTACTGCAAATTTATTTAATTTTTTTTTTGTGTTGAAGTTTTTTGAGGATTAAATATAATTTGTTTTTTTTTTTTGCTTTGGATGAAACTTGTATTTCGTATCAGCATCATCAGTTTTTGGTTATACCAAATTAAGTGTAAAGATCCCAAAATCTGAATCTTGAGAAGGGATTTTGTGATTGATTTGGTGTCTTTTGCACAATTTTAGGTTATGTATGATGAGGAATTATTAAGAAAAAATATTTAGAACGTTGCAAATATTTCCAAAGTATAAGTCGGCCTTCAGGGGCCAAATACTAATTTTTTTATTGTACTTTTCTCATTAACAGTTGGCCACTTTAATCTACCAATTCCAGAATTCACGACATTTCCCGAATGTTGTAGAACTTCAAAAAAAATGGCATTTCCTACCCAAAGGATAATAGCATTTTCTACAAATATTAAATATCTAAATTTTGACGAAAACATTTTTTTACATTTTTGCCAAAAATAGAAATAAACCCAATCATTTTTTTTTTTAATATACTTCAAAAATAAAAGCGCCGTTAATATTGATTCCAGTTATTGAAAGAGTTATTATGATGTTTAAAAATATTGTTTTAGTTTTCTTGTTGATTTCCTGGATCAAAAGTATTCAATCTGCAAAAAAATCCAATCTTATAATTAAATTTCCATAAGAATTCAGGTTTTTTTCCTATCAACCAGCAAAAAAAAAAAAAAAGCTTTTTCACTTCGATAAACTTGGCCATAATAAAAACAAAATCTTTCGACTCATATAAAAATTCCAGCGCATAAGACGTTCAAGTAGAACTGATTGAAAATCTGTACATAGTATTGAAAGAATCTAAGAAAAATAGAATATAGTTTGAAAGTGTGTTTGGGATTCCCGATTTTTTTCGCCATTTTCTCGATGACCATTTTTTTCGATTTTTTTGATTAAATTTAGGAAACCCAAAAGGTTTCGGATGGTGCAAATTGAGCTATGTTTAAATGAGCTTTTCAAATACAAACATTCTAGAATTCTTTTCCCCTGTTAGGCTAGATTTAAATCATTATTTATAAATATTAATAAGAGGAGGCTATATCTCAGCAACCAGCAGTTTTTTCAACCAAGTCTTAAAAAAAAAGTGGAACGACTTTCTTTAGGCTCTTTAAAAATTACTGTTGGTGCTTTTCATTCATAAAATAATTTAACATTTAAAAATCGATAATTTTTCTCAAATATTAACCTCAAATTGTATGTACCTTAAAAACAGTGCACAATATAAAAAAATATTTTCGATTGCGTTTTCGAAGAAACCAAATCGATTAGAAAATCCCTTCGCAAGATACGGACATGCCTATTTTATACGACCAGCCCGCAAATTGCATGGAAAACTTTTATCCATAATAAAAAAAATACAGCATAAAAAAATCTAAAAAAAAAACATTATTCTGGAGAATTAATCCATTTATAAAATTATAGCATTCATGTTTGATCTTAATTTAAAAAAAAAAAAAACAACGACAAACAATAAAATATTGATTTTCCGTGATTCGATTATCCGACATGAAGTTTTTGTGAGGACTTTAGATAACAGAGTTTTGGCTGTAGTAATTTCCCTATGTGTATTGTAAAACAGACTTAACAACATTAATTCATTGATTACTCAATAAATTGTGTAAAACAAACCAAATCAGCCAAGTAACAACTAACAGACACACCCCATAAACTATCTCCTGGTGCCGATCTAGGTCAGTAGGTTGTCCGGAAACTATTTTCTTCCTCCCCCGTCCCAGTCCAGATGGTTCCTTGACTGCGCTACCGCGTGCAACAAATTCCACATTGATTTATGCTCCGCGTTCCAAAAACAATCATTCCATTCCGGAGGATCCTTCGTCCGCTTACGAAACCACCACCACCATTAGGGTGCAGCTCTATTCCTCGGCCAAACAAATCCAAAACCACAACTCCAACGGATTTTTGGGGTTGATTTATATCCAAAACCACCTCCTTCTCTCCCCTGTTGCCCAAAAATTCGAACTGTGCAATGTTTGCGAAATCAGACAAAAGGAAAATTTAATTCCATTTTGAGGAGGGGCGAGGAAAATCCGATTTTACAAGGCCACCGCCCATTTCCGCGAGTTTCCCCCCACGTCTGTTGTTTTCCACGCCAAACTTGCAAATATTTTTTTATTGATTTGGGTTCGGCCAAAAAAGTGCCAACCTTGCGCGAAATATCCAAATTAATTCGGGTATAATCCCATCAGCGAAAGCCGCCCAAGGTACACATTGTAAATCGCTTCTAATTGCAAATTAACATGACGGCATCCCGGGAGGAGCGTGACGAAATCGTTTTTCGACAGAAAAAGTTTTTGGGACAGTATTCAAATTTTCCGCGTTGTCGAAGATAAACACCGCGCGGGGAAAACTTGGCAAATTTTCCCCTCCAAGGACAGGCCAAACTGCCGAAGCGGGACTTCTGGACAAACAAGTCATCAGCGCAGTTTTGTCGCTGGCAGCTAGTTTTAAATTAGTTAGTGAAACTGTAATCAAATTTAAATTTCTGCGAAGCGAAGAAGACCTATTAACATTTGACGGATGATCAAAGTTGGCGAATTTCTGCGGAAGTTTCGCGCTTGTTTTCCTGGCGTAAACAAATTTGAACTTCCTTAGAATGTCGTGACGCACCGGGAAGTTGAGTGAAGTTTTGCGACCGTAAAAATGGGACAGCCTCAAACACTACTTTGTCTTGTAGATTAAAAAAAAAAATCTCGAAATTTCTCTCAAACATCTTGAGATTGACTAATAAAGCATCCATCCAGCGACATTTCGCGCAAGAGAAAAACTAACATACACGGAGAAAAATCAGTTCTCAAAATCGTGAAAAAGCGTTCATGAAATCGGAAACCACGAACAAAGTGTTCATATTGTATTAGGATAACATTCCATGAAAGTTGAACACTTTGTTCGTGGTTCCCAATTTCATGAACAATTGTTCACGATTTTGGGGACTGATTTTTCTCCGTGTACTCGGTCTCTTTCGATTTTTTTTCTCAGAAGGTAGCTGCCGACTGAAACTCTAGAATTAAAGTTTTTTTTAAAATAAATTCAATGATTTCAATAAGAAAAATGTTAAATATTTATCTTGATAATTTGAAGAATTGGCCAACTATGATTCCATCACTCCGCTCAAACTCAAGCTAATCCAACTTTCTACAGTCGATTGACATTTCATGAACTGTTGACAATTGTCGAGAGTATCGCCGGTATCTTGCTGAACGTCGTTACTTAAGAATTTTCAGGAATTTCTGTTCGAAATCTCATTACTAGAGCAGTTCTCCACGGAATCGGTATTTTTTCTTTAATTTTAATTTTTGTATTTTTTAAATCCGGCTGAAACTTTTTTGGTGCCTTCGGTTTGCCCAAAGAAGCCATTTTGCATCATTAATTCGTTCATATAATTTTCCATACAAATTTGGCAGCTGTCCATACAAAAATGATATGAAAATTCAAAAATCTGTATCTTTTGAAGGAATTTTTTGATCGATTTGGTGTCTTCGGCAAAGCTGTAGGTATGGATATGGACTACACTGGAAAAAAAATGATACGCGGTAAAAAAAATTTGGTGATTTTTAATTTCACTTTTTGTCACTAAAACTTGATTTGCAAGAAAAATCTATTTTTATATTTTTTTTTTCTGATATGTTTTAGAGGACATCGAATGCCAACTTTTCAGAAATTTCCAGAATGGGCAAAAAATTTGCAAAAAATCTTTGACCGAGTTATGAATTATTGAATCAAAACAGATTTTAAAAAAATCGAAATATTGGTCACAAAAATTTTTCAACTTCATTTTTCGATGTAAAACAAATTTGCAATCAAAAAGTACTTCAGTGAAATTTTGATAAAGTGCACCGTTTTCAGGTTATAGCCATTTTAAGGTAACTTTTTTGAAAATAGTCGCAGTTTTTCATTTTTTTAAATAAGTGCCCATGTTTGCGCACCTTTGAAAAAAATATTTTTGAAATGCTGAGAAATATATTTTGCTTTTTTGATTTTTGTTGATACGACCCTTAGTTGCTGAGATATTGCCATGCAAAGGTTGAAAAACAGGAAAATTTATGTTTTCCAAGTCTCACCCAAACAACCCACCATTTTCTAATGTCGATATCTCAGCAACTAATGGTCCGATTTACAATGTTAAAATATAAATTATTCTTGAAATTTTTCGATCTTTTCGAACAAAATATTTTCAAAAATTTAAAATCAAGACTAACATTTCAAACGGGCCAAACATCCAATATAACGCCCTTTTGAAATGTTAGTCTTGTTTTAATTTTTTTCAAAATATTGTTTTCGAAAAGATCGGAAAACTTCACGAATGTTTCATATTTTAACATTGTAAATCGGACCATTAGTTGCTGAGATATCGACATTAGAAAATGGTGGGTTGTTTGGGTGAGACTTAAGGGTCGTATCTACAAAGTTCAAAAAAGCAAAATATAGAGAATTTTCTCAGCTTTTCAAAAATATTTTTTTCAAAGGTGCGCAAACATGGGCAGTTATTAAAAAAAATGAAAAACTGCGACTATTTTCAAAAAAGTTACCAAAAAATGGCTATAACTTGAAAACTGTGCACTTTATCAAAATTTCAGAAGAGTACTTTTTGATTGCAAATTTGATTTTACATCGAAAAATGAAGTTGAAAAATTTTTGCGACCAATATTTCGATTTTTTGAAAAAATCTGTATTGATTTAAAAAATCATTACTTGGTCAAAGATTTTTTGGCATTTGATAACCTTTAAAACATAAAAAAGTGTTTTTTTGCAAATCAAGTTTTAGTGACAAAAAGTGAAATTAAAAAACACCAATTTTTTTACCGCGTATCATTTTTGCCGAAGACACCAAATCGATCAAAAAATTCCTTCAAAAGATACAAATTTTTGAATTTTCACATTTCATTTTTGTATGAACAGCTGCCAAATTTGTATGGAAAATTATATGAACGAACTAATGATGCAAAAATGGCTTCTTTGGGCATACCAAAGGCACCAAAAAAGTTTCAGCCGGATTAAAAAATACAAAAAAAAAGTCGAATGACCTAAATCTCAGAGAATTGCTCACTAGTCCCCAAAACACCAAGCCATAAGCAAGATCAAACTAATTGGATTATTAAAATTTAATATTGAAAAACCACACCAGGTGAATTCGCTAGATCGCGAATTTGAGACGAATTCACCCCCCTAACCGCGGGTCAAAGTTCAACGCTCGAACGTGATGAATTGCTTGCCTGTTTGGCCTGTTCCCTTTGAAGTTGGCGGGATTCTTTCCCCTCCAGGAAACTGGAGACCACCTCGCAAGAAAACAAGAGACTTGCAAAGTTGAAGAGATTACATCAATTTATTCAAAACAAGGCGCACAATTTGGTTCAACAACTCGCCCAAGGAATCGTTGACCTCGGCGTCGGCTCAAAATGTGCGCAATTTATTCCAAGAATGGCTTCGGACAAAGACCCTGAACGACCCAAGAACGATGCATTTTACTCCATGGCGATGCATTGTAATTATCTTGCCGCTGCCGCTGAAGGGTACACTCTTTGTTGCATTTTTATTATTATTTGGGGGTTGGTTTGAATCTCTCTTTTTTAAGTTTAAAGTTATTTAACTTTTTCATGCGAAAGCTATCTTTCTAAGAAATAAAAATGGTTCAAACTATCTACCTTTCTACCTCAACATCCGATCAAGTTCAACGACCCCGTCTGCACGTTCTTACTCCCTTGGAGGACAATGCCCTTTACGCCGTTTTTTCAGGGTCCAACCTTGAACTCCCAGCCCGGGGGGCAACCAGACGTCAGATCGTACGACGACGGCCGGGTGCAATGACCAGCCTGCGATCTCAACCAGAATGTGCAGTCTGCCGCCGCCCTCCCAAACTCCTGGCGATGCACTCAAAAACGCAATCCCCCCTCCTCGACTGTAAGACAACTTCGGACAGCATGCGAAACAAGAACTGCATAACGAAAAAAAAAACATGCAGAACATAGTCCACACCACCACCAGACCGCGGAAACCCGTCTCGACGCGTTGCTGGTTGTTGTTGTTGTTCAGGGACAAAGGAGCATCAAACTCGATCAACCCGGTTCCCTTCGACCGCGTCAAGACCCGCCGCCTCCCCGCACTGGCTTATTTCGGCCAAGGTAGGTTACTCCCGAGCGAGCGCAGTGACCGGGCAAAGAAGTTGAACGACGCAGAACTTGGAGGCTCGACCCGGTACGACGAACTTGATGAGACGTACTGTGGGTCAACGTGTTACTGCGTGTTGGTCAAAATTAGTGTTCATTGACCTTGTACCGTTTCATGGTTGTTTTTAAAACACAACTTAAGATATTTACAAATAAAATGAATTGTGTGATGAAAAGTTCAACTTTTCAGCACTCATTTCTAAGTAATCCTTTTGAACACTGTTTAGTTTTTGAGTTGACCAGCTTTTGAGTTGACACTCGTCGTTTTTATTCTACTCGGCAAAGCCTCGTTGTGCGACTTCTGCTGGAAAAAAAATCATTTTGCAACTTGTTGCATAAACTAATACCTAAACGATCAAATTAAAAAAAATCGATGATTTAAATAATTTACCTCCCAGGTATCACTCCAAAAAAGTCACAGTGTGTCGGCGCTGGTTCCGTACCAGAGGGTTGCACTCTATAATAATAATAAAGAACAAGAACAACTCCTCGGTCGGTTCTCCCCCCGTCCAACGTGTGTTCCCAGACCCAGAACCAGACCCCTCCTTCCGACGGGCCTTGTGCTAACTTATTCAGGAGGCATTCACCTTTCCTGGATGTTCGCGTCGTATACGCCGTCTGTCGATAACTCTTTCCGAACTTTAGTGTGTAAACGCAGAACCTGGGGGAGGAGGCCGGTGGGAAAACTTGGCCGGGGATCGTTAAGAGTGATGATATCCAAGCCAAGGCGGTGTCACCTTTGGTCATAATTTTGAGAATGTGTGTTGTGTTGAATATTCGAGCTCGTGTTTTTTTTTTTTTTGCTTGTCGGTTTTTTCGTTCACTTTTTTTGCGAGCAGTTCCTGCTCATGGTTTGTGAAAACTGAAATTTGCAAATACAAAAAAAAAGAGAATGAGAGTCACAAAGCGAAAAAGGAGGGAATATTTTTTGCTGCTTTTTTGTGTTTGATTCGCAAACGATTGTGTGCATTTTTTATGCATTGAATCGGCTGTTTCTATTTTTTTGTGGGTTTCGTCTGAATACTGGTTGAGTAAATTTGAAGAGGACAACGATCCGGTTGACTGAATGGACGTGAACTTGAACAGAGCTTGATTGTTTGATATTTGAGGGTCTGATTAAAAAAAAGTTGCAAAATCTTCTCGTTTTGGTAAGTTTTAATTTTGAAAACATTTTTTTTGCAATTCCGTCGTGAAACTACTTACTTTTCCTGTCATTCTTGAACGACGAAATAGCCTACTTTTCTGTACCAAAAATAACAGAATCGAATAGCAACACTTTTCAAAATAAATGCTGAAAAGTTCTACTTTTCAGCACTGAAATGGGTGCTGAAAAGTTGAACTTTTCAGCACTTGTTTTGAAAAGTAACACTTTTCAACATTTTTTTGATTTAAACGATTTCTTGACAAAATACATGAAAATTCGACTTAAAATTTTTACTCAAAGGGTGTTTTTCGAAATTGCAAAAACATTTTTTTTTTTAGATTTTCACGAGACGTTTAAGAGAAATTTAATGTACTTTTCGAATCTACATTGACCAAGAAGGGTAATTTTTTCATTTAGAACAAAAAATTTCATTTTAAAATTTTGTGTGTATTTCTAACTTTGCTTGTTGGTCGTCGTTTATCATGGCCGTTCATGGTCACTCGCCACAGACACGGACGACAAAACAAAGAGAAACGCAAAAAGTTTATAACTTTTTCAAAACTTTTTTTCGTAAAATCGCGATAACTCGTGGTGTTTTTAAGCAAACCCCTTATGTTAATACATCAAAAATTTTGTTTTAAAATGAAAAATATTGTTCTAAATAACCCTTCTGGGTCATTGTAGATTCTAAAAGTACATTAAATTTCCCTTAAAATGACATGTTCCAATTTTTTTTTTACAATAACGCAAAATGGCAGAGTTTTTTAAACTTTTTAGTGTTTTTTTAGATGAAAAATACGTTTTTTCGGAATTCTGAGTACGCCATCAAATCGGGCGTACAATTTAACATAAAAGTCCTTTTGACACAAAATTTCAGTCTCATCACCGTTTCAGGCTGAAAATTATTGAAAAACACCTCTTTTTTCGCATGTTCAAAAATGGAAGGGGTCGTACCGCCCCTCCGTCACGAGATATCAAAAAACGGACCTCGGATTCGTGATCAGGGACAAAAGTTACCCCTTAGGATAAGTTTCACGAGAATCGAAGAGGGGTCGGGGCAACTTTTCCCGATTTCGTGTGAGTTGGTAGAGAAATACCCATTTATTAAATTTTGTGTAAAATTGAGAACCAAAAAAAATCATAGAACATTACAAATGTATCGTATTACAGACCGTACAATTGAGTTAGGGGAAAGTGGGGCAAGTGTAACAAGCTAAGAAAATGCTCGTTATAACCCATGTGGGTCTCGTGGCGCAGGGGTAGCGGCTTCGGCTGCCGATCCCGATGATGCTATGAGACGCGGGTTCGATTCCCGCCTTATCCACTGAGCTTCTATCGGATGGTGAAGTAAAACGTCGGTCCCGGTTTCTCCTGTCTCGTCAGAGGCGCTGGAGCAGAAATCCCACGTTAGAGGAAGGCCATGCCCCGGGGGGCGTAGTGCCAATAGTTTCGTTTTTTTAACCCATTAAAAAGTTAAAAAATGTGTCGGATTTTATTATAATCATCTTATTCTAGGTCTTGACTAACACTTTGTTAGAAAAAGTTTTTTAAACATCCTGTTTTTTAATGTAAAAAATTGATTTTAATTTTTTTGATTTTCCGTACCTTCTACTCAACTAGTGGGGCAAGATGAACAACCCGTTGGGGCAAGAGGAACAATGCATGAAAAAACATGTTAATTTGCTAACAATTGAACTGTTATCACTTAGATACATCAGATTAGAATGTATTTGAAAGGTTTCTTCCATTTTTAGGTTAAATAACAATATTTTACTAAAAAAATTATCGTTTTTACGAAAAAAAATATTATTTAGATCATAAATAGTAAATTTTCATAATATCACTATATTTTGCATGGACATTTTTTTTAACAATTGTTTATCAGTTTTTAAGTACTTTCATGTATTTATTTCCCAATTTAATATGTTGTTGTAGCAATTCGTATTTTTTTCCATACTAAAAATCCATGTGGTACACTTGCCCCACCTGAACAAGATTTTTAAAAGCTCTCAACAAAAATAACCAAAAGTTAAATCAAACTTTGTAATAGGTGCATGTCATTGGTAGGGATACTACTGATCTAGGAAAAATAGCATTTTGATAAAATGAGCCTTAAAACGAACCCTAAGCCTTATTTTGTACTATCCAAATATTATAAGAAAACACAGGTTTGGAAAAATTACTTCATTAAATCTTATGCTCCGTGGCATTTACGTCGTTTTGGCGGTTATGTGGTAGAAGAATCAGCTAATTGCATTGCTAGCAACAATTCCTCATACTGGAAATAATCAAAATTGTAAAAATGACGGCCGTACGAGCGATTGTTCCTCTTGCCCCACCTTCCCCTATTTATTTTTCCATAAAGCCGATGCAAATATTTTTCAAAGTTTTTATCCCTTGACTCTGACCGAGGTCAGAGTTTCTCCTACCGTTTGAAATTTGCTCAGCAAAAGATTGAAAAATGAAATGAAATCTTACAAAAATCATGTATGTAGAAGACCAAAAGATTACCAAAATCAGGTATTCCAAGGACGTGGGAATACCAAAAAATAAAACCATGGCAATACCAAGTTTGGTATTCAAGCAATGTTCCAAAAAATCAGAATACCTAAATTTGGTATTGAAATGGTTTTATTTTGTTGTATTATTTTACCCTTAGAATAACTTAGTTTGTTATTGTTGTGATTTATTTGTTGTAATTGGCCCCTGCTTGCAAGTTATGCGAAACCGACAAAAGGAATGCTTTCTTCGAGTGTTTAAAAATCCAAAAAATCATCGAAGAAGTAAGGCATCGAGATAGAGAGGATTTTAAGGAAAGGACATCAAAGTATGCAATTTGAAGGGACTGATCAAACCATCGAAAGATCGCGCAATTTTGAGATAGCGAAAATCGACAACTGTATTTGAATTTCAGATATGTTTTTTGTTTTGAATTTAAGCATTTTTATAGGTTTATGTCCTTCGACTAGGTCGAAATTCGAGGGAGAACTTTGGAGAGAACAAACAATTAGTTGCAAGGATGGAATAATCGCAAAAAAAATCTATTTCGCTTGCGAACATTCTTCACCCGCGAAAGAGAGAGGAGGCAAATCACGCAAAAGAAAATCGCTCCCGAAGTTCTCCAAGAAAATCAATCTGCTGATGATTTTTGGTGAATTTCCTTGTCAGCACCACTTAATAATATTTATTTCACTTTGTTTACACACATTGCCCATCTACAAAATGTGACAGGTCATTTTTCGACGTGTGACGTTACACTTGCAAGTGTAGTGGTGAAAAAAATGTTCCGCCGAATAATCAAGATGATGATTTTTTTAGATTCTTTTTACCGATCTTTCGTGCGCGAGAGAGGAGAGCTATGCTCCTTTCGGTTTTTTTCTCTTGATGAACGTCAAGAGATTTTCTTTTGATGATGATTATTCCATCGCTGATTAGTTGCAATAATTCGATCATCCGAAGTCCCGGACAAACCTTTGGATAATCAAAACTTCGGATAATCGAGTCTGGACTGTATAAAGAACGTTTGATAGCCTTAGTCAAAGGAAGAAAAAGTTAAACTGTGAAAGTACTCAAGAAATGCAACTTTCATAACGTTGCGCAACCAAAACAATCTTTTGCACTTGACTCATCATCGAAAACGGGCCAGCAATTATTAAAACTTTATGATGCACTTTTTTAATGGTGCATACTGTGTGCGCCTTTTGCCTCTCCGCAACCCAACACGATTCACTCAGCAACAACAAAAACAACAACAACAAAACTTGTGACAGTGTGTGGTTTACGTCTGACTCACACCACCAGCAAGTAAAATCACACGGAGCAAGGTGAGTGCCATGTTTGCAAGTGGTTGTTGATTGAGAGGAATTGAGTGAGTGAAATTGGAAATTGATTTAAAATTTAGATGTAAAGTGAAATAAACTTGCTTGTAATTTTTTGTTCAATAACCAATCAAAAAGGAATTTTAGATAAGTTTTTATGTGGAACGTAAAATTACAGCGAATTTTTACAGTGCCCTGTAATTTTACACTGGTATTGGTGGCATGTTTCGGCGCGCGTGTGAGCTCATCGACGGCGATGTCGAATGATATTGCCTGTGTATTCGGGGTGGGAACACCGCAGGAAGAGCGGAGAGGATGGAGAGTGGAAGAATCGAACTAACCAGGAGGAGGATTCCCTCTTCTTTTTCCCCCTGCTCTGTCTGGGTTGTATTTTTTTTACAGGATGATGATGACGGAATTAGGTTTTACAGCGTGACGTCACGAGCGCACACGCACACACATTTTTACTTAGACACACGTGCAAAAAATGTAAACAGTGCAGCCGAACTGTCAAATTTCTAACCTAAAAATCGAGTCGGCGTAAAACCTAATGCTCATCGATGGCTCTAATATGATTTTTTTTTTGTGTTTCGATTATTTTCTGTGAGTGTTGATGATCGTGAGAGCATTTTTTTCTGTATGAATTGCATCGAATTCCAGGAAATTTCAACAGAAAGTGACACAATAACATAAGACTGACGTTCGTTTGACACTTACCACAACAGCCATACACATTGAATTAGAAATGCTGACGGGTTGGGACCGTGTTACGTGAATGTCGTCGTCCAGAACTGGCAAAACGGGCGGAATCACCACAAAAGTACCACGAGTGTCGTTTGGGACTGTTTAGCTACAAGCTGCTCAATTTTGCAAACTTTTTTTTCCTCGCTAGCCAACCAACACTTGACGCGCCTTGGCACTCTAACCAAACTTTTTCTTAGCTATTTCTTGCTGCTTTCTTCGCGAAAAAGAAATATTTCACCAACACTTTCACCCTTGGATATTTGACAGAAACTTGCACTTTTGTGGCAAACTTAGCCTACTTTTCCGTGATAGCCACTTTACTTTTGCACAAAAAACGCCAAAATCAGCTCAAGGCCTACTGCTTCCTTTCGCCTTATTTTGCTGTTTTGTCGGGCGCAAATTTGGCCCCAAAACTGACCCACTTGGTGACACAATAGACACTTGCTCGCAACTTTCAGGCCAGATTTTCAAGCTTAAATTTTGCCAACTCCACTCTGGCAGACACGCAGCTCTTTTTCCTTTATTTTTCTCAACACCAAAAGACAACCAGGAAACGAGCGAGCGACAACACACTCTCCTTTTTCTTCCAAAAATCAAGTGTGACAGACACACAGCCGACGATCGAGACGACACCTTAAAACGCCAAAAAAACGCCAAATGGGACACACGAACGAAACGCTGCTGCTGCGCTGCTCAACCACTCGGTTTGAAAGTTGTCTCAAAACTGAGTCCGCCACTGACAGTCGCACACTTTCGACAGTCACTCACGTTGGGTGACGGGACAGCATGGTACGCACACAGCCAAGGACGCCCAATGCGTGGTCAACGAGAGGTGTGACATAGTGTGAGTGAGTTACCTAAAAAGAATGTTTTGTAAAAAATATTAATGAAATATGAGAAAGGTCTTTTCAGAACACTTAAAAGAAAAGGTTTCAAAAACCATTTTTCACCTTAAAATATTCTAACGAAATTAATTTCACCTTAAAATCCATCGCCAAACCATTAATCACCAACACCACAAAAATCACATTGTGGCATACCTTGCTGTTAGCATATAATGTTGGCGGAGACGCACATGACCGACTGTGTGACAGCCCAACCTGGCCCACTCAACCCCGAAATGAGTGCTCGTCGAGAGCATAAAGGACGGGCGTGGAGGAGGATTATGCTGCACGGGCACAAACAGGGGGTCTTATGTCGGGAGCATAAATGTAGCGTAAAATGAGAAACAATTGTATTCAAAGTTAAATAAATAGGGTGTGTATTTATGTTTGAATCAAAATTACGGTTGAAATCTTGGTTGAAATTCATAATTGGTACTACATTTTTGATGATAAATTCAAACACGTAATCACTGACTAAAATATTCCTCGTGTAATAAAATAATCGATGAAAAACCATTGAAAACTTTTAATTTAATTTTCAAGAACCCCTTAAAGTTTCCGTAAAATGAATTGAAACAAATTTACAGAATTCTAAATACAAAACACGAGGTATTTTTTTACCCTGAGCTACAAAAAAAAATGCATTCATGTACTATTTTTCTATACAAGATTAATCACAATATGCTTAAAACCAACTTAAAACCGTGTTAAACTTACTATAAATGTAAATTCTCCGCGCGAGATCTGATTAACTAAATTTGCTGAAATTTTAATACTCTCTGAGTAAATTCTGTTTACCGTAAACTACGGTAAGTCTTTTTTTCACGATTTATATTTTTTAAACATGTACTCGGGTAGGGCACACAATGTCCATGTACACTTAAAAAAAAATCAATGGTGTTTAAAAAATAGTTTCATTGAAAATAGTCATTTTGTTTCTTACTAATTTCAGCTTACAAGTGTGCATAGTAAATTCATTAGCCAAATTAACCTTTGATAAGGTTACCTTGAATGTTTAAATCAGAGGCGTCGCGTCCACCTGTTCAACCTGTTCGTAGGACAGGTGATCATTTTGATATCTTTCTGAAGAAAGAATTAAAATATGTTCATACCCGAGCAGACGGAAATAACGCCGGAATAACATTTTTTGATATTGGAAAATACTAGGCCAATAACATTTTTTGTTATTTATAACAAGATTTGTTAATCGCCGTTATGATTTTTTTGTTATTGAATTGTTATTGTAATAACAGACTAATAACATTTTATGTTATTCTTCGAACAAATCTTTGTTATTATTTTTTGTTTTTTTAACAACTAATCCGATCATCCTAATAACAATTGGAGTTATTCTTCCATAACAAAAAATGTTATTTCAAAGTTGTTTTGGCTCTCAACCAATATCAGACCAATAACAAATTTTGTTATGATAACATAAACTGTTATTGAACTCTTATGCAAAAATTGATTTTGCAAGAATATTCCATAACACTTTCTGTTATTTTAAGAATATTTGTTATTGAAATGGCATGAATTTAGTTATTACCGTCTGATCTGGTAAAAATAATTGAACGAACACGCCAAATCGTCTTGGAATTGAAAAATTTAATTTTCATCGATATTATTTTTTTCCCTCTGGTTTTTCAGGGAAATTTTGAAGAGAAACGTAAAATACAATTTTTTATGGCCTAATTGTTTTGGTCAGGAAACTAGAGCACGTGATTTCAAGATTAGAATGGTCAACATCCGGAATGTTTGCTTAGTGAGAATTGAGAATAATGAATAATTTCTGCTCTTATCTAATCCAATGGAACATAAGAGAAGTCATTCTAAAGAAAACTCCAGGGAAAAACTTATGGTTGGATTACGCCCAAATTTTTAATTTAGTTTTTTTTTATTTACAAAACAAACTAATTATAAAAAACTACAATGTAAAAAGCATTTTAATTTTACAGTTCTTAGAGAATGGTCATTGCTGTAATTTGAAAAAGTTACAATTTCAATAAAAATCATGTGATCAACAATTCTCACAACAATATTGCTAACATCATCTAATTTCTCTGTATTATGTATAAAAGATATTTTTTAAATACAATTGGGCTAAAAAACTTGAAAATACAATTGAGCTAAAAAACTTGAAAATTACTGAAAAGATAGTTTGAACAGGTAAACATTTTGGCCACGCGTCGCCTCTGGTTTAAATCGAAAAAAATCACTATTAAATGGTTGTTTAACAAAGTTCAATAACTTTGTATAAAAGGTATATAAATTTTAGGTAAAGTGAAATCCAAAACCAATTTTGTAACAAGAATAAACAATTTTCTAAATTTGCTGTATAAATTGTTCTACTGAAAATGCCTATGAATATGAAAATATTTTTGAATTCTGTTTCAATAACAATTACAACTTGTAACTTAAAAAAAATGCAAAATTGTCCAAAGAATCCAATGATGCAGTCCCTTTTCCGATTCGAGTTCATTTTCATTGAGAAAGCATGACATTTTGAGAATATTGAAATAATGCTATTTATTCATGATTTCTTAACTATTATTAACTAACTTTTCAAACATTTCATAAGTTGATGAAACGACTTCATGAGGTACTTTGAACACTTCTCTATCCAATTCAGTTTGTCCATATAACTTTCCATAAAATTTTGGCAGCTGTATCTATTGAAGGATTTTTTCAACCGATTTGGCGTCTTCGATAAACCGATTTGACGTCTTCGGTAAAGTACTACGCAGAAAAAAAAATTAAGCAGGGATTATTTTTTTTGCTGAGTTTGGATTTAAAAAAACACAAATTGCAAAAATATGTTTGAATGGACATAAAATGCCATCTATTCAGAAAGTTCAAGCAAGGGCAGAAAATTTTTGTCCAAGCATTGATTATTTGAAAAAAAAATGTGATATTTAAAAAATATCTTTGAAAAGTTCTAACATTTTTTGACATTACTTTTCAATGTACAATAAAATTTTGATAAATTTGATAAAAACAACATTTTTTTTTGAATTATCATGTATTTTTGGATGTTCTATATACTTTCTATGTTCATTGGACCTAATGAAAAAGTACAAATTCTCATAATTTGATGGTTCGAATTACGTCCACAATATTTATAAAGAAAATAGTTTTGTTTCGTGAAGGAATAAATAGGCCCATTACAAATATTGTCACTTGTTCCTGACTTCTCCCCTTCCCAAAAAAAAAAACATAAAAACGGGCAAAAAAAAGTGACCTATGAAAATATTTGAAAAAAATTAAATACACTCAAATTTTTGTTCAAAAATCATTTTCGGATAAATTTTTTTTATTTGCAACTGTAAAGTACTTAAGCCAAATTCTGCCCCTTTTGGAATGTTAGTTGCAGTTTTAAAATACAAAAAATACTGTGGACTTATTTTCCAACATTAAAAATCGGATTGATATTTTCGAATTGAAAAGTAAGTGCTTATATAACCTATGCATGGTAATAAATCAGTCAGTAATAAAATAACAAATGTAATTTTTGAAAAAAATGTCGACAATTTTCATGGTTAAAAGTATTTTATGCCTCTGGAAAAACATTATTAAAATTTAAATATAAATATGACGAAATAATGTTAAAAATAATCCATCAGAAATTTAAAAAAATAGTAAGAAATGCAAAAAGATGCATTAAACATATATGAAGGAATTTCTTTCAACTCTACACACACCATAACCCCCGCACCTTATTTTATATAAATTCATTTATTGTTCGAATCCTAATAATTGCAGCAACTCGCCATGCCTTGCGTTTTGTTTAATTTTTTTCCATTCCATAATCGCTTTGTGGTGACTTTTTGTATGCATGTTTTGTTTTGTTTGAGTAATTTTGACTTCCAGCAACACGGCGTGTGTGTGATAGGGAAACGCCTGTGGGCGATTTCGTTTAGATTCTTGTTTCAGATTTCAGTTTTTCTTCCTTTTTGTACGCACAGCACTAAAATATAGCTCAGAGTGGGAGGGGTCTAATTGACAGAGATTCTCTTTAGTTAAATTTTGCTTTTTTTTTGTGTGGTGGCGGTGCAGTCAACAGCTAGCACATCTATTGTTCACAGCTGGAGGAACTCCATTGAAGGAAAAGTACAGAAATCTTGTCGGTTTTGCTTGTTTAGTGTGTTTTTTGTGTGTATGTTTGAACATTGCTTTTGAGGAGATTCCAAATTGTACCTATTGTTTAATGTTTGCCCTTTTTGCAGTTAAAATAAGTTAGATCTGTTATTTTGTTACTATCTCATAATGTTCATTTTGCTATTGTATTGCACGATATGTTTGCATTATCCGTTGTCACAATCTCGTAGTCCTTTCTGCTCTAACAATACACAGCGTTCCCAGTGTGTGGAATTTTGAAAATACAGTGTTGCCAAATTAGTAAATATTTGTAACGATATTAGATAAATTTATATGCTTAAAGTGCGCGAGTTCTACTGTTTTTCTTTTTTTTATGTTTAACCAACTAAGTTTTGTCTCTCTAAGATTTGTATTATTGAACTGTGTTTTGAAATTAAGCTTAAGTTTTTACTCTTCTTATGCGCAATAGAACCACTAATAATGTACATTCAGCTATAGTAGTGGAGTGCAATACAGAGAACGTTTCTAGCGACTTACTCTCTACTTTAGACAACTTGGATAAAGAAATCACACAAAACTCGTTTCCTTCTTGCGATCCTCCAACAAACCATGCGCTTTTTCTTGTTGTTGCACTAAACTGAGAAAAGAAGCGCTCTATTAATGCTGATTTACCTAAAAACTTGTTTGTTCAATTATTCTCACTCGGCAACACACTTACTAACCTAGTTGTTTCACTCAGCTCCATCGAAATTTTCACTACTTTTCCAAATAAAACGAGCTATATCTTCTCAAATTAGCACTAAATCACACATTCTTGCAATCACACCCGCAGTCTCACCTTCCAACGTGCTCTACTCTATTATCTGGGGATAATTTCGCTAAGGATCAACAATTTCGAACACATTTCCTAACCACCGCTTCAAGTACCAAGTTTGGTAACCAACCCTATTCTCACCGCTCTACCCTAGTTTTTTCACAGCTCCTAGTTTACACTCGTTTTTTCCTACTTCTTCTTCTCTTACTTATCGTTCCCACGCGATTAGAATGATTTTGTTTTTAATCCACGCCAAAATTGACTCCAATTCTTTAAAATATTGCCCCAATTGTAATTCTTTTCTTTTTCTTTTTTTAAGTTTCAGGCAGCAGGTTTCTTCTTCGTCAAATTCGTTTCCAACATGTTGTGTGTGACTTGTGTGTTTTTCTTTAACAATTAGTTGCATTTTATTTTGCTGGCTTGTTTCAATAGACTTTATAAAAATATTTTCCCTTCTTTTGTTTATCTTGCTTGCGGAGTTAATTTTTCTTTTCGCGGGCAATTTTTTTCATCCTTGCTTTCAGTGTGTGTGTTTTTTAATAAATTAGGCATTTGGATCCAGTAAACTCTCACTTCACTTTGCTTGCATTCTCGAGTAGCATTTTTTGTTTTTATTTCTTTATAAACTTGATTTAATAACTAGCGTTTTAAAGTGATTACCTTCAAACGTATTTTATAAAATTATTTTGTCGCACTAAATCTGCGTTATTACTTTAAATTCAACACTTTTGCATGTTGTTTTAGGAATATTTGGAAGGTTGTTTGTTTGTTTGCGTCTGTGTTTGTTTGTTTTGCGTTAACATCGTGATTTGTGATTTTCTGGCTCTAAAATGACCACTTATTAACTCATTGAATATTGTTATGAACTAGGTTTGTTCCCGTGAAGGTGCAATTTTTGATTCTCTCTCTATCTCTTGCTGGTTTTTGCAGCGAGAGAAATTGACAACAATTGACAATCATCACATGACGAAATCCAGTCGGCAACCCGCTTAGATCACCATCACCATGCAAATAGGAGAGAAATTGGAACAAAACTCTCACTCTGAGAAAAAAACATCCGATAAAGAGAGCGTTAACCTCTCTTCTAGTGATAGAAGAACATCAAAAGATTTTTTTAAATTGATTGAAGTTCAAGATATTCGAGTGAGTTCTTAACCCTCCCAAATCTATTTCAGGTGGCCAATGTTTGTAAACAAAGTAAAAAAAGTCTATTGACAGCTCGAGAGAGATTATCTTCAACGTCACGCTTGCGTCACTTTGGAAAATTCGCTCGAGAAGAATTACATTTTGAGGTTAATTCAACGCTGGTAATATATCAATTTGAAACATGAATACATAATTGCAATTATAATTCGTACTTTTTCAAATTTCCAAAAAACTTCAAAAAAAATTGAAGAAACAAAACTATTTTTTGCACTTAAAATTACAAAAAAATTAACAATTTCAACATGAATGCGTTGAGTTACGCTGAGCGACCAAAAAATAAAAACCCTGGCTCTCTCGACAACATCTCACCAAAAAGAGAGCGAGAGAGAATCAAACTGTGCCGACCGAAGCTCCGCCCCGTCACAACGCGGCACATCGCGGAAACAAACCTTTTTGCGGATACTGATTTCGTTTGTATCGTATGTTTCCTCTTCCTCTACCGCGGGGGGTTTGCAAATGCATGAACTCTAGTTTCTGATGGTTTTGTGAATCCAATTCGGGGGTTTGTAATTTAACGTAATAAAATGCAGTCTCGAATTCTTACTATTACTAATTACGTAAAACTACTAGGTGTGGTAGATTTTTGTTCGCAAGCTGATCTAACTGTGTCTTTGAAACCATTGCGAGCGGGCGTTCTACCAACTTGTTACAAGACATTATAGTACGGAATTAAACTCTGCTACGTGAGGAAGGAAACTAGAGCAGGGGGAATGGCAAATTTTGCAGCAGATCTTGGGCTCGCGAGATAGTCGATCGGAAGTGGACAGACCAGATCAGGCGGCTAAACGTTGGTGGACGTCGATCCACCTCCGCCATTAGTGGAACTTTCCGCGCTTTGTTCATCGAGGAGACTGGACTTGTCCAGCAGCAGCTGGAGGGACTCCGTAGGGCCGCTTCCCGTGGTCGTGGTCAACGCCAGCGGGTGCAAATGTCCTCCGGACAGCTTTCGGATATTGTTACTACTTACGCTACAACTGCTGGCGCTGCTGATTGGTTCGCACGGCTGGTAGCCGCCGATGTACTTCAGATCCTTGGAGTTGGTCCGCCGGTGCCGCAGGATGCTGTTCGAGTCGTCGATCAACGCTTTGATCCCTCCCAGGATGCCGCTGCCACTGGCGGTGGACTCCTCCTCCTGGAGATTCAACAGGTTCAGATCTTTGGAATTGTTGCGCGAGTGACCGTAACTGTGGGACGATCCCTTCGCGTACTTAGATTCCAGCTCTTCGTTCAGGTCGTTGGTATTCTTGGCGACTCCTCCGCCAATCACCACTCCCGTTGAACAGTTGTTCAGCTTGTTCACGTTCTTCAGTAGGTTGACGTCGTGCGAGAACGAGCTCTTTCGCGAAGTGCTCGCACCGCCGTTGTTCGCCAGGAACTTGTTGGCAATGTCGTTGTCCAGCCGGATGATCACATTGTTCGGCAGGAACGAGAACTCCTGTCCATATGAGTAGTTTCTCGTGTGTCGTTTCTTCTTGATCCCACCACAGCCGGCTCCGTTGCTACAGCTATTGCTGTAGTTCAGCTTGCTGTGCCCGTCCACGTTGTTGTTCTTCAAGTGGTTCAAGATGTACTTGATATTGGACGTCGGCTGCTCGTTATTGTGCAGCGCGATCCACCGACCCAGCTGCGAACCGCCGGATTGCTGCTGTTGAAGCTGCTGCTGCTGCCGACAGCAGTGCTCCTGGTCCAGGTCGCGCGAGTTGTTCCGCGTGTGGTGCCGCATGAACCGCTTCAGCTTCCAGTCGTGGAAGTCGGACTCGCGGTTCGTCGCCGAGTTCGACCGCTGGATCTTGATATCACAGGAATTGCTGCGGATGTGCTTCCGCGGCCGCTGGTACTGGTGCCGCACGGTATCGTCGTCGTACCTGTACTCCAGCTGGATCGATTTGGAATCGTTGCGCAGGTGCCGGCTGGCGATCAGCACTCGCTTGCTGTTGGTGTCCACGATGGAATCGCCCGAGATGCACTCGCCGTTGAAGGGCACGGCCTGGCCTTCCAGGTTGGCTTTTTCCTCGAACACTATGAAAGAAGATTGATGTAATACCAGAAAATTGTAAGAAAAAAGCTAACTTACACTTATCCAAGCTGATGATCGATCCAACCAGCTCGTTAGCCGACATCGGATTCAGCTGGTCCAGATTCTTCCGCCGTCGCACAAGCCACCAGTCGATTATGAAGATCGCCAGGGCGATTATCTTGATGCTCGCGCAAAGGCCAACATACCTACAATTAATCGTCAATCAGTAAAGAATCTCTCAACGAACCAAAAAGAACTTTACTTGAAGCGGAACGCCTCGATGTCGTAGATCAGGCAGCGGCCGCCCTTCTCACCGCACGTCGACTTCCACAGCATGCAGGTCGAGTCGATCAGGTTGCCGAACACGATCGGCGCCGGGATGTACCCAAACAGCCGAAAGATCACGAACTGCATGCCGAGCGCGAACGAGCGCTCCTCCTCCGAGACCGATCTGTGGAATTGACGGATGTTTTAGACTCTTGGACTCTTGTGCTCTTTGATCTAATAAGTCCTGGATCCATGAACTATTTGAAATCTTTGAACCTATGAACCTTTCCATCTTTGAATCTTTGAATCTTTCAACCATTCAATCTTTGCAATCTTAGTATCTTTGAAATCTTTGAAATCTTTGAAATCTTAATCTTTGAAATCTTTGAAATCGTTGAAATCGTTGAAATCGTTGAAATCGTTGAAATCTTTGAAATCTTTGAAATCTTTGAAATCTTTGAAATCTTTGAAATCTTTGAAATCTTTGAAATCTTTGAAATCTTTGAAATCTTTGAAATCTTTGAAATCTTTGAAATCTTTGAAATCTTTGAAATCTTTGAAATCTTTGAAATCTTTGAAATCTTTGAAATCTTTGAAATCTTTGAAATCTTTGAAATCTTTGAAATCTTTGAAATCTTTGAAATCTTTGAAATCTTTGAAATCTTTGAAATCTTTGAAATCTTTGAAATCTTTGAAATCTTTGAAATCTTTGAAATCTTTGAAATCTTTGAAATCTTTGAAATCTTTGAAATCTTTGAAATCTTTGAAATCTTTGAAATGTTTGAAATCTTTGAAATCTTTGAAATCTTTGAAATCTTTGAAATCTTTGAAATCTTTGAAATCTTTGAAATCTTTGAAATCTTTGAAATCTTTGAAATCTTTGAAATCTTTGAAATCTTTGAAATCTTTGAAATCTTTGAAATCTTTGAAATCTTTGAAATCTTTGAAATCTTTGAAATCTTTGAAATCTTTGAAATCTTTGAAATCTTTGAAATCTTTGAAATCTTTGAAATCTTTGAAATTTTTCAATTTTTTGAAATCTTGGAAATCTTGGAAATCTTTGAAATATTTGAAAACATTGAAATCATTGGAATCTTTGAAATCTTGGAAATCTTTGAAATCTCTTAAATCTTTGAAATCTTGGAAATCTTGGAAATCTGGGAAATCTTGGAAATCTTGGAAATTTTGGAAATCTTGGAAATCTGGTAAATCTTGGAAACCTTGAAATCTTTGAAATCATTGAAATCATTGAAATCTTGGAAATCTTGGAAATCTTGGAAATCAAGGAAATCTTGGAAATCTTGGAAATCTTTGAAATCTTGGAAATCTTGGAAATCCTGGAAATCTTGGAAATCTTGGAAATCTTGGAAATCTTGGAAATTTTGGAAATCTTGGAAATCTTGGAAATCTTTGAAAACTTTGAAATCTTTGAAATCATTGAAATCATTTAAATCTTTGAAATCTTTGAAATCTTTGAAATCTCTGAAATCTTTGAAATCTTGGAAATCAAGGAAATCTTGGAAATCTTGGAAATCTTGAAATCTTGGAAATCCTGGAAATCTTGGAAATCTTGGAAATCTTGGAAATCTTGGAAATCTTGGAAATTTTGGAAATCTTGGAAATCTTTGAAACTTTGAAATCTTTGAAATCATTGAAATCATTGAAATCATTTAAATCTTTGAAATCTTTGAAATCTTTGAAATCTTTGAAATCTCTGAAATCTTTGAAATCTTGGAAATCTTGGAAATCTTGGAAATCTTGGAAATCTTGGAAATCTTGGAAATCTTGGAAATCTTGGAAATCTTGGAAATCTTGGAAATCTTGGAAATCTTGGACTCTTTGACTCTTGGACTTTTGCACTCTTGGACTCTTGGATTCTTGGACTCTTGGACTTTTAAAATCTTGTACTTTTGATACTTTTGGACTCTTGGGCTCTTAGACTCTCGGACGCTTGAAATCTTGGATTCTTGAAATCCTGAGCACATGAAATCTTGGACTCTTAAAGTCTTGAACTTTAAGATTACTTACCTCAGCACAATCATCAACAAAGGCATCTGCGTGGAGGCAACGACGAACGTCATAAAGAACAGCAGTATTAGGAAGGGGTAGATCGTACGACAGGGCTTGTTACACACGCCGGCCGTGGCCACCGGAACCACCGTGACTTCGGCAAAGTCCTGGTGGGCGTTCAGTGCCTGAGCTTGAGCACCCTCCGCTCCCGTGTACACGTTGGTTACGTTCGTTTGAACGCCTGTGAGGGAAATGTTTGAGGTTATCAAGGTTGTCTTACAGCTTTTGAAGAAGTTACTCACAAGCACAGTTGGTGTAGTTCGATCCGGACGAGAACGCCGTACATCCGGCGTGACACGGACTAAAGTACGTCAACCCGTTGTTGCCGCAGACCGGCTCCACGTCGAACATGTGACACTCGCAGCCAAAGTTGCACGCCGCCGTCAGGTTCACCTGGAACGGTTCCACGTTGTGCTGCGCCGGAGAACTGTTATAGTACGGTATCGTCGTGCCGGCCATTTTGAGATTCTCGCAACCCAAGAAGAACAACAGCCCGTAACAAGCCAAACAGATCAAGTTGGAGACCAGCACGAACTGGACGGCCCCCTTCGGCTTTAGCTGAAACCGCTTCAGGATGCAACCACCGACAAAAATTCCGATGCAAGCGCCCGGAACGGCGATCGACCCCGTGAAGACACTGGCCTGACTCTTGCCCAGACTGAACTGGGTCTCGAGGTACTTTGGCAGGAACACCACGAATCCGGACACGATCATCAACTCCATACACGCCCCCAGACAGGTCACGATGTACACCGGATTGGACACCAGCCGCCACATGGACAGGGGAATGTCTGCAAGAAGATCTTGTAAATTTGTACCCAAGGAATCCCCCAAACCAAATCCCTACCCTTGATATCCTTGCCATAGCCGGAATCCTCGTTCGTCTTCGCCCCTTGAGGTTCCTTCTGACCCTGCTGCTGCTGATGCTGCTGGAAATTCCCAGATTCCGACGCAGTCGGTTGCGTCGTCCTCGGCAAACTGCTCGAATTGTTGGCCGACAGTTGCTGCAGCTGGGGCAGCTTCTGTTCGGCGATACGGATTTTCTTCTTTTCCCTCGTCAGGACCTGCAAACCGTACAAAAATGGAAATAAATCAACTGTCCTCCCGAAAAAAATATTATGGCGATTAATTTACCTTGGGAAAGGAGAAAAACGGAATGGCCACCAGTATGAGCAGGATGCCACACACGAGGAAGCCGCCCCACCACATGCCGACCCACCGCCGGTCGTCGGGATCTGGAACGAAGGAATGTATTAGTTCACGGTGACAAATTAGTGCCTGCCGAAGTGTGTGGAGTCGGAGCGGCGTGATTCGTACAACAAATTGTATTAGTTTGTTGCCAAAGTTATGGGTTGAATATTTATTGGTGGAATTATAGGTATCTACTTCCTGCGGAGCGCTTTCCAGAAGGAATGCGAACGAGAAAACTAATGGCAGTTATGGCCTTTCGAGTTGGAGAGGGACGCAGTTGCTGTGTGGAACAATTAGAAAAGGTTGTGACCGTCTGGATAATATGTTGCTGAAATGTATAGCAAGCTTATTTCAACAGATTGAACAAAATTAATCAAAAGTTTGAAGAAGTAAGATGTGAATTCAGAAAGTTATGTAAAACTCAACTTATAACAAGTTTAACGAAAAAATAATTAATTTTTATTCCATTTTATTAAAAACCGGAGAGCAATTCTCTCAGATTTCCGTCATTCGATTTTTTTTGTATTTTTTAATCCAGCTGAAACTTTTTTGATGCCTTCGGTATGCCCAAAGAAACCATTTTGCATCATTAGTTTATCCATATAATTATCCATACAAATTTGGCAGCTGTCCATACAAAAATGATATGTGAAATGTGAAAATTCAAAAATCTGTATCTTTTGAAGGATTTTTTTGATAGGTTTGGTGTCTTCGGCAAAGTTGTACTGCCCCTGATCGCATAAATGTCCCATATGCATTTTCATCGATTTCGAGTTATTGATGCAGTTTGGTTCAAAATTGTGTGCTCTTTCGAAAGAGCCTATAACATCCAGTACTTTGTTCTAGATATCAGGAGGAAATCCAGTTTTTTCGCGAAAATTTAACATGTAGCCTTATGTATGGGACAAACTTCAAATGCGTATTTCTCAGCTTGCTGTTTTTGCATATGGGACATTTATGTGAACATGGGCAGTTTAGGTATGAATAAGGACTAAAAAATGATTCAAGGTAGAAACAATTTGGTGATTTTTAATTTCATTTTTAATTTGTCACTAAAACTTGATTTGCAAAAAAAACATGTTTTTATATGTTTTAGGAGACATCAAATGCCAACATTTCAGAAATTTCCAGGTTGTGCCAAAAATCTTTGACCGAGTAATGAATTTTTGAATCAATACTGTTTTTTTAAAAAGTAATCGAAATATTGTTCGCAAAAAAACATTCAATATTACGCCCTTTGTTTGGGTTACACTTAGAAAACATCAATTTTCCTGTTTTTAAACCTTCTCATGCACAGCGAAAAATCCGATAATAAAATCGCATGCAAAAGCATGGACATTGCCCGTCAAAATAAACACTTAATATTACACACTGCATGTACAATTTTTACAAACACAAAAAAAAGTTGCAACCGCGGGGAATTCAAACCCAGCACCAACAGTAAGGGCTGGCGCCTTAGCCCACTCGGCCATCAGACCGATAAAATGCTGCAAGCATAAACGCATATATGAGCTTGACATTTCGGTCAAATAGGATTCCCATACTGATGGGCTACATATTTCAGGGTGTAAAATCACATAGAATTGTATAAAATAATGCAATATTTATTTTACACCCAGCTTTTACACGCAGCTGGATTACTACTTTTTTAGCTGTGTGGCAATATCTTAGCAACTAAGGGTCGTATCAACAAAATTCAAAAAAGCAAAATATAGAGAATTTTCTCAGCTTTTCAAAAAATTATTTTTTCAAAAGTGGTCAAACATGTGCACTAATTTAGAAAAAGGAAAACTGCGACTGTTTTCAAAAAATACATCGAAAAATAAAGTTGAAATTTTTTTGCAATACTTAATTTTTTTGAAAAAATCAGCATTGATTAAAAAATTTACAACTCGGTCAAATATTTTTTGCACAACCTGGAAATTTCTGAAAAGTTGGCATTTGATGTCCCAAACATATGAAAAAAAAACTTAAAAATAGTGTTTTTGCAACAAGTTTTAGTGACAAAAAGTTAAATTAAAAATCACCATTTTTTTACCGTGTATCACCAAATCGATCAAAAAATTTCATCAAAAGATACAGATTTTTAAATTTTCATACATCATTTTTGTATGGAATTTTATGGACAAACTAATGATGCAAAATGGCTTCTTTGGGCATACCGAAAGCACCATAAAAGTTTCAGCCAGATTAAAAAATACAAAAATAAAAATAAAAAAAAGACCGATTTCGTAGAAAAGGAGGAAAAACCTTTTTCGATAACAAACATATAAATGTTCGGTACTGGGTAATTCTCTACCAACTCACACGAAATCGGGAAAAGTTGCCCCGACCCCTCTTCGATTTGCGTGAAACTTTGTCCTAAGGGGTAACTTTTGTCCCTGATCGCGAATCCGAGGTCCGTTTTTTGATATCTCGTGACGGAGGGGCGGTACGACCCCTTCCATTTTTGAACATGTGAAAAAAGAGGTGTTTTTCAATAATCTGCAGCCTGAAACGGTGATGAGATAGAAATTTGGTGTCAAAGGGACTTTTATGTAAAATTAGACGCCCGATTTGATGGCGTACTCAGAATTCTGAAAAAACGTATTTTTCATCGAAAAAAACACTAAAAAAGTTTTAAAAATTCTCCCATTTTCCGTTACTCGACTGTAAATTTTTTTGGAACATGTCATGTTATGGGAAATTTAATGTACTTTTCGAATCTATATTGACCCAGAAGGGTCAATTTTTCATTTAGAACAAAAATTTTCATTTTAAAATTTCGTGTTTTTTCTAACTTTGCAGGGTTATTTTTTAGAGTGTAACAATGTTCTACAAAGTTGTAGAGCAGACAATTACAAAAATTTTGATATGTTAACATAAGGGGTTTGCTTATAAACATCACGAGTTATCGCAATTTTACGAAAAAAAGTTTTGAAAAAGTTACTTTATGCATTTCTCTTTGTTTCGTCGTCCGTGTCTGTCGCGGGTGACCATGAACGGCCATGATCGATGACGACCAACTTTTTCAAAACTTTTTTTCGTAAAATCGCGATAACTCGTGATGTTTATAAGCAAATTCCTTATGTCTATATATCAAAATTTTTGTAATTGTCTGCTCTACAACTTTGTAGAACATTGTTACACTCTAAAAAATAACACTGCAAAGTTAGAAAAAACACGAAATTTTAAAATGAAAATTTTTGTTCTAAATGAAAAAATGACCCTTCTGGGTCAATATAGATTCGAAAAGTAAATTAAATTTCCCATAAAATGACTTGTTCCAAAATTTTGTACAGTCGAGTAACGGAAAATGGGAGAATTTTTAAAACTTTTTAAGTGTTTTTTTCGATGAAAAATACGTTTTTTCGGAATTCTGAGTACGCCATCAAATCGGGCGTCTAATTTTACATAAAAGTCCCTTTGACACCAAATTTCAATCTCATCACCGTTTCAGGCTGCAAATCATTGAAAAACACCTCTTTTTCCGCATGTTCAAAAATGGAAGGGGTCGTACCGCCCCTCCGTCACGAGATATCAAAAAACGGACCTCGGATTCATGATCAGGGACAAAAGTTACCCCTTAGGACAAAGTTTCACGCAAATCGAAGATGGGTCGGGGCAACTGCTGTGTGAGTTGGCGGAGAATTACCCTACTTGAATCAACTTTCTTGCCTTCTTCTTCTTCTTCTAGAATTTTTAAGTTTAAAAAAAAAACAGAAGAAAAATTTTTGTTGCGCTGTTTTAAAATTAAGATGTTTAATTTGTAAAAGGGGTCTGGTAGCTTTGTCAGGTTAATTTTATAGTATTCTCCGATTTTTATGAAATAAATTTGGAAGTCATAAGTATTTCTTACATAATGCTAACAATTTCTGGGAATGTAATTAAAAAAAATTGCCAGATAGAAAGAAACAAATATTATAAAAGTGTTGTTTGAGACATGTTAAAAATAAAATAAAGAATTAAGAAAAGTTCACAAATATAATAATTAAAAAATTTATTATTTCTGTAAAAATAACGGCAAAAATACAGAAACATGTTGAACACTATTTTTGTAGAACATCAAACAGGTTTTGTAAATCATGCTTAAAATATCGTTTATCGTGTTTTTCGTTATTCAGAAGAAAATTTACCTGAACATAAAATTCAAAGTACCGGTTAATTATTTAATTAAAAAAGGATTTTTTTTTTCTGTTTGAATTCGTTTAATCTCAGATTTCAAAGTCAAACTGGAATATAATCTTCGAACTATATGAAAAAAATCATGGCTATCATTTTTTTTTATTTCAAGCAATTTCCAAATTTTAAAATGGCACAAAATTGGTCCGGAGAAGTTTTTGTTTTAGGAAAAAAAGTTTCTCGTCATCTAAAAAAATGTTTTTTGATCCATCCTAACATGGCGAAGATCACCCTAATGGCCAAATCAAAAAGAGAAACCCCACTGAGAATTTTGGCTCGAGCCTCGACTCGATTTAGGCTCGATCTCGAGCCAGATCGACTCGAGGCTCGAGCCAAAATTCTCAGTGGGACGTTGCTTATTATTTGGGCTCCTGACCATTTTTTTGGCAATTTAAAAAAATGAGTTTTTACATTTATATGGAATGAACGAAGTTGACTTTATAGCTGTCGGCCACCATTGCTAGTACCAACCACTAGTGTCTTCCTTTTTATCTACAAGGACTTCGCCGCCCTGGGCTCCTAAGTGTATGAAAGTATGGCACGGAGCGACGGCGCCGAATACCCATATTTACACAAAGAATTTTAGAGCGCCCGCCGCGGGATTCGAACCGGCGACCTCTGGATTGAGAGTCCAGTGCGCGGTCCGATTGATCCACACGGGCGGGACGATATAGGGAATTGCAGTATTAATATATTTAAAAAAAAACTAAGTTCTGTCAAATGCTAGAGAACTGTCACTTTTTCAGTGTCTATTTAAGTAAAATTACATCATAAAAGAGGTAATTTTCAACCTTCCAAAATAACACCAAAATTTCGAGTCGTTTATTATTTATGTTACAAAATATAAAATATTTAATATTTTTCAATAATACGATATTCTGTGAACATCTTTGTCTATTAGACGCTAAACATTCTAATATAGTGAAAACATATAAAAAGTTTCATTTTATAATTTGAGTATTAAAAAAGGTATTTTTTAATATTTTACATTAAAAATTAAGTGCAGTGGAAATCTATACAATATTATAATTTGTTTAGTGAACATTGCAAATCATATTATGACCCTTTTTTAATATGGTAATTTGTAAATTATATTACTAACTTTTTAAACTTCTTAAACGCCATTGATTTTTTTTTAAAGTAAGTGATTTGAAGTCTGATAAAAAATGTTTAAATAACTCCATTCTAAGAAGTTGATAAACTGACGAAATCTTAGCTGTTGTGTTTTGAATTTGTTCAAAAAACAACGTCTTCACCCAGTTATTGTAAATTCCATAACTGACCCACTTTGCGAAAACACACACACACACATATTGGCACTCACAAACCACCTTTGCCTTTCGCCACCAACCAGAGACCAGGCAAGTCACACGCGGATCAATACAATTCAATCAGCGGCTGCATTATGCATCGGGCACAATCAAAACCGCTCGCTCGCTTCGCCTCGTACTCACCTATATTGATGTCGCTTCCGGAGAACGAATCCATGTGGAACGACAGCAGATACGCCCCGAGCAGGAAGCCCAACACGGGCCCAAAGGCAGCCATACTGTACATTGCCCCTGGGGGAGAAAAGGAAGAAGCGGCAGGCAGGAAGAACGATTTAAAATTCACTTCATACACAACACAGCACTCCGACAAAAGGTCGGTTTTGACCAGGCCAGTCCTTACCAATGTACATCGAGGAACTTTCCTTGCGCACGTGGTCGTCCACGTAGGTGGTGCCGAGCGTAAACAGCGGACTTCCGCCGCCGCCCAGCAGGATCTGCGCTATCACAAACAGTATCACCGGTCCGAAGGTGGACGCCTTGCCCTTGAGGCAGTTGTCGTTTCTGAGAATAGGGGAGTTGGTCAAGTTCAAGGTTCTAAGCGATTGTGAGCTCCCGCTGACTTACCTCAAGTTATGCGTAGTCAGCGGTTGATTAGACAAACTATTCGACAACCGTCCCAGGCCCATGTCCTGCTCCCGCACCGACACCAACCGGCAGATGTTGTCCGCCGTTTTGTTGTCGATCAGGATGCCCGGATTGGGCTCTCCGGTAAAGTGAGGAACCATAAACACCAGCGAACCGATGCCCATGATGACGGCACCGATCCCAATCCACACCGGGATGTGTCTCCGACTGCCCAAATAGCTCACGAAGATCACCGTAATGACGTTTCCGATCTCGTAGCTGGACGCCACCAACCCGGACAAGCTCGACGGTATCTCGAACCGCTTCTCGATCGTCGTGATGACCGAATTAATGTACCCCGAACTGAGCGCCTGCTGCAGCGTCACCAGAATCGACAGCAACAGCACAAACACCTTAATCCGGGCAAACTTCTGAACCGCGCCGGGTCGACAGCTCAGGATGCCGCAGTCCCGCGAGTAGTCCTCGTTGACCAGCAGCACGTTCGGCAGCTGGGACGGCTTGTCCGGCATCGTGACGCCATTGTTGGCGTTCGACGACTGCCGGCTGTGGCACTTGATGACGACGTCGGCGGTGGCGGCCGTCGTGGCCGTGGTCGTCGTGTTGACCGACACCGGCAGCGATTCGCACTCCTCCGTGTCCTGGGGGATGTCCGCGCTGCTGTCGTCGGTTTGGGCCTCCGCGTACAGGCCCGTCATCGCGTACATCGATTCGTTGCGTCTGGTGGGGAGTGAAAAAAAGATAGAATTAAAATAGGGGCAGGGGGGGCAGAATGGACCAGGGGGGCAGAATGGGCCACCCTTGGTTTTGGGCTTTAGAATGGATTTAGACCAAATTTTAAGGCAAGGGTCTTATAAAGGACGTCAAATAACTTCACCATACCGAAAACGACGTTTGAATTCATTGTATTTTTCGAATTATGAGCAAAAATGTAAATTTATTGACAAAACTACGCAAATGTTGTTTATTTCGAGGTTTTTAAATAAACTTTCTGAAAAGTTGGATTGTTTGACAAAGTTTGCTCAATGCTTATAACGTTACTATATGTTACTACCAAGGTATACAAACAACAACGGAACCTTAAAATCATTTAGAGACTTGGTGGTGGAAGTGTTAAATTAAAATCCACTTGGGGGCAGAATGGACCACCCTTATCCTGCCTTATAAAAACAATCAAAAGTTATGAAATTTGGATTAAATGGATTATTTCACTCCTGGTAGCTTCACAAATCACGTTTAATGCAACATTAGTTGATTTTTTAGTTGTTTTGATGATTATTTGTGAAAATAGTGTCCTTTTTCAACATATTAACACTATTTTCAAAAATCTTTGTTTTGGTAAGTGACTATTTTTATTAAAGTGGTCTAACTTCATGGAAACTATGTTAGAAAGGTACCTTAAGTCATTTCTTATCTCCCTTCAACGTTGTATTAGACAAAATGGCTTGTTTTCTAAGGTGGCCCATTCTGCCCCGCAGGGTGGCCCATTCTACCCCGCACCCTGGAAAATACGTCGAAAAAACTTTTTTTTTAAAGTGGCTCAAAAACAGTTTTAAGCTAAAAAATTTCATCAACCAAGTATATAACATTGAAGGGAACATCCCAAAGCATAAGCCTACTACACTGAATTCATAAGTTTTCATGTTTTTCTATGGTTTTTGGCGCATTTTCGTTAGGCGGGCCATTCTGCCCCCCCTGCCCCTACATAACTTGAAAACTTGAAGGTAGAGGTAGAGTGTTATCCAAATCCAAGGTCTGTTTTCCGATATCTTGTGAAGCTAGTACAACCCCAACATTTTTTAACATTCGATAAGGCTGGTACACATATTTTTAAAAGTTTTTGTCACCCCCCCTTCAAAATTGACCCGAAAAATCAGAAGGCAAAAAAAATATTTTTACAATAAACTTCAAAATTTCAATGAAAATTCAAGTGCAACCAGCTGAAATCAAATTAAAATACATACATTTTTAGCATGTTTGGGTTTATTAAAAAATCTTAAGATTTTTAGAAAATTTTCGATGCAAAATCTTTTTTTTCGATACAATTTTTGTTTTTGTCAGATCTTAGATTTTTTGAAAACTAATGATTGCAAAACAACTGAACTAGTGTAAAATGCATTTTAAAACACTCTTTTCATTTAAATGTGAAGACTATGGCTTGTTATTTAAATTTTATATTTTTTTAACAATATTTTTTTAATAATTTGCGGCTCGGAATTGTGATGAGTTGCCTGATTTTATGGTACAGAAATTTATAAGACTATTTTTCATAACAAATTTTTCTTGACTCAACTGTAAAAATCGTGAGACTTGAAATTCTCAGGCAAATCAAATGAACATATTATATGTCGCAACGGTCCAAATTTGAGTTTTCTGGTGTGACGGGCAGGATATACTTTATTGTAAATATTGAAAATCAGTTTTAGGCGTTTTATTATTAGGCAATCAAAAAGTTTAAAAACTGAATTTATAAGCCATGGTTTCAACATTTGAGTAAAAAAAAGTGTTTAAAAATGCATTATACACCTGTCCAGTTGTTTTGCTATCATTAGTTTCCAAAATACCTAAGTATTGACGACACTTAGTTAAACAAAAGTTTTTGCGGTACTGTACATTCGAATTTCATAAAAGTTCAAAATATTTTTAATCCAGCCCAAACATGCTGACATCTATTTTCATAAAAATTTTGAAGTTTCTTGAAAAAATATGTTTTGTCCCTTATTTTTCGGAAAAAAATTGGAGGGGAGAGGGGGGAGAGCTACATAAACTTTGAAAAATATTTGCAAAAGAAAATATAAAAAAAATTAAAAATATTTATCATAAAATACGACGTTTAACGACTTTTTAAAGCTAAGTGTTGAAAAATTAAAGAGGTTTTAAGAGATTTTTATTATTTGTCAATATTGTGTTAAGACGAACGTTACAATTTTTAGATACAAATTTTAAATCATTTTTTTGCAATTCCGCTGTGAAACTGTCAACATTTCCTGTCCTTCTGGAGAAACGAAACGGCCTACTTTTCCCTACCAAAAATAACAGAATGGAAAATTAATACCTTTCAATAACAGTGCTGAAAAGTTCTACTTATCAGCACTGTAATGGGTGCTGAAAAGTTGAATTTTTCAACCCTAGTACGGAAAAGTAACATTTTTCAATATTTTTCTGTTTTGAACGTTGAATTTACTAAATGTATGAATGTTTGCATTCGTTGCAAAACTTGATTTTTCTTCTTTTTGCAACTTGTTGCATAAACAACTATTTCAGCATCCATTAGAGTGCTGAAAAGTCCAACTTTTCAGCACATGTATCGAAAAGTAATACTTTTCGACACTGTTTTAATTTGTTAATAGACCAAACACACGGACGCCAAACTTGAGTGTGGAAACAAACGTTTCACTTAAAAATCGTATGAGCAATTCCAGCTCAAATCAGGAATTTTTCTGATACTTTTGTACCCGACCCTCTCCGATTTCAATGAAACTTTTTAGACATGTTATCCTAGGCCTATATAAGCCATTTTGGTGTATATGGAGCCAATTGTACTCGAAAATGACATTTGAGAAGGGCGTAAGTAATTTAAATATGTTTGTATTTTGTAATTTAAAAATTACTGTAACTCAAAGGATTTGACATAGGACAATAGTCAATATGGAGACTTTTATGTAAAACAAGCCTTACCCGACAAACTTCGTTCTGTCTTTTTTCGTTTGTTGACGTTTTAATATTTTTTGCTTATTCAGCCTCCTGTGATCAAAGTTTGAGTTTACGTAAATTTTCCCATACAATCTGCAGATGCTCCGGAATCTGTCCCAGAGTGGCCAAAGTGGCAATTTTTAGCATATAAACCTTCCTTGGGCTTACACGAACCCAACGCAACAAAGAGCACCTCGGTCCGACTCTCCGTATTGAACTGATTCGCGTTCGAACAAAACCGTCGAATTTTTTTATATATATAGATTGTCTGGGAAATCGATTCCCACTATCGGTTTTTGAAATTTTTTACGTTTAGACCACTTTTCAAAAAAACAGTTTTAGTAAATGATTTTTGTATTTTTTTAGGAGAGACATACCATCCTGCATTTTTGTGAGTCTTTTTGTAACATTTTAGGCTATTTCCTTAACAATTTTGAACGAAAACAAATCGTGACATCTCCTTCAAATTTAACATTTAAAGTTAAAATTTGAAAAATCTCATGGAAGTGGCGTGTATTTTTTTCAGTGTATTTTTTTCAGAAAGCCCGTCCAATTTCCTACAAGTTTGTCTTTGACCACTTTTTGATACGATGCAACGGCTTTGAGTTACAGTAATTTTTAAATTACAAAATACAAAAATATTTAAATTACTTACGCCCTTCTCAAATGTCATTTTCGAGTACAATTGGCTCTATATACACAAAAATGGCTTATATAGGCCAAGGATAACATGTCTAAAAAATTTCATTGAAATCGGAGTGGGTCGGGTACAAAAGTATCAGGAAAGTTCCTGATTTGAGCTGGAATTGCTCATATGCAGAAGTATTTTTTCGGAAATGCAAAAATGTTGCATGCAAATCGTTGCAAAACTCGATTTTCAGCACTCGTCGTATTTGTCCAACTCGGCAGAACCTCGTCTTAGGACTTGTGCTGAAAAAATCTACAATTTGCCACTTCAAGCATAAACTTCTATTTTTTACAAATTCTTAAGTATTTTAAATTTATTTGTTGGTGAAAAAAAAAATATTTTTTTTTCTGCAGAAACCTGTAAACAACCAATAACAACATTTTCAAACAAACTGAAATAACAAAAACTAAATTTGTTCAAATTATTTACAGTTATTTAATTTTTATGAGATTTTAATTTTTTTGTGCCACATTTTTGAATATTTTTGTTTAACGAAAAACTTTGGTTTTGCGTTTAAGTTTTGTTTATACTTATTTTTTTTGTGTTTTTATTTTGTCAATTTTGATTGTATTCAGGATTGAAAATTACTTTGAGAATTTTGTTTTGATACAATAATACAAGCTTAAGGTTTGAAAAAAAAAAAACATCTGAAAATTCGGGAATTCTCCTTTACAATGGCTTAGAGATTAAAATTTGGTAAAAAAATTAACTTTGAAACAAAAAAAACTTTATAAAATCTTACATATTTTGCTACTATGGCAAAAAAAAATATGTTGGTTCCTGATGCTTCTTTTTGTTCAAAATTTGATTTGTTAAATTTTTTTAATCCGTCTTAAACCAAATATGGAAAAAATGGAGATGTTTTGCTTAAATTTTTCGCTGATTGCATCAAATTGACAAACATTGCATTGGATTCTGCTCTTGCAAATATTTTTTAAAAGGAAATGCATCTGAAATGAGTAAGATAATTACGCTTAGTTCAAATAACACAGTAATTAAATTAAATTAAACATCGTTCATCGTTCACGACATAATATGGAATGTTTCTTCTCTATACTCACACAAAAACAACCAGAGGGAAGGCCATTAGGGCAGTTGAAGCAAATTTGATTTGCGGTTTTTGGCCCCAGCGAGATAGTAATTAACGGAGGAATCGTCTGTGCCTCATGCTGCTGCCATGATTGCAAATGCCATATTGGAGTCATGATTCCACAAGTGGTTCTCCACGCTGTACGAATGAAACCATGGTCTGAAGCTGTGAGCTGTGTGCATCGTTGCGGTTTGCCGTAGAATCTCATTTCCGGAACAATAATATTATCTCGCTTCTGGACTTCCTCTCACCCTGCGCTGCGGGGGGCATAAAGGTCATTTGGGAGTGGAATCTGCTACAGTTGCATAGCTGCATGATCCACTAATGGTGCTCGTTGACTTTTGGGTAGGATCCCCCATTTGGAACTGTTTGAATCTCATTCGAATTGGCATAACAATAATGGAATGAAAAAGGAGCCCAATGATCATAAATCGGAACAACCACCCTATTCTAGTGCTGAATTCAAACTAGAATTGGTCTCAAAACCAAAGTGCAGCTCGCAGCGCAGTGGGGTGGTTTGGGGTGGCGACCTTCGAATTTAATTGCGAGATTGTAGGACCATCAGAGGACGCCCTCCGCAACGGACATCATCAGCATTTGTGTAATTTATCGATCATCAGTGTCCAGTAATTTGGATTTGAATGCCAAACGGTATCGGTTTTTGGGTGCCGCGGCCATCTAGTGAGGCGTGAAATTTTGAAACTCGATTGGATTTGGTTTTGCGTCTGGGCTAATATTATTTTTGTTGGTTTTCACGTGTTTGCTCGAAATTGAGTGGTTACATTTTAATTAGTGCGTTTTGGAGCCACATAATGTCGCGACAATCGAGCTAATTAGATGTTATGGTTATAGAGTGCATTTGAGTGCGAATTATGAGTGTTAATTGTGGTTGCGTTTTTGGAAACGGGGAAATCATGGCTTTGGAAGTAATGGCTTGAGCAAGGGCCATCTAAATTATAATTTTACTAAGGCTGTTGCAGATTTTAGTTCATAGTTTATGTTGCCCCATTCTTGCTTTTATTCAAAATGTCAAAGGAAAGAAGATTAAAAGTAACTGAACACGATTGTAAATATCAAGACAACTGTAAGCGAGTCACAAAGTTTATTTTCTTGATAATTTTGATACTTTCACTTGGTTTTTTTAGAGTAAAATATTGCTTGTTTTACGAACTTGAAACAACAATTTTAAAGTTGATGAAAAAAAAGTGGCCTGATAAGATGAAAATGAAAAAAAATACATAAAATTGCATGAAATTGTTTTGAACAAATAATGAAAAAGTGTTGTTAGAATACGTGGATTTTTTCTACATTCAACAGTTGCAAAACTGAATGGAAATTGTTTTAAAAATATGAAGCCTTGGTGTCCTCGGAAGAGTTGTTGCAAATTTTAATGGTCAACATTTTAGATGGAAGAAAACTACAAATTTTAATGGTCAACATTTTAGATGGAAGAAAACTAGAGTGGTTCACATCTAAAGTATAACAGCAAACATAACTTTTGTTGGTTTTTTTTCTAGGAAGTTGTGGGGAATGCCAATACAAGAAAATTGTCGAAGACACCAAAATTATATCTCGCTAACAACGACTAATTTTACCAAATGCGTCTGACCCTGTAACTTAGTTTTTTTTATCGTAGCAATTTCGAGAAAAGAGAACTTTATATTTTTGTCAGGTATTTTTGCCCGCTGAGTCAGAATTTACTCAAATGGTAAAAAAAAAATGATTTTCGGTCATATTCTGGGTTTCTGCGTACAAAAATTATTTTAATAAACCCGAGCGAGGAGATCGAAGTAGCCATGGGCGAGTTTGGACGTAAATTTTTTTCGGTGCCGTAAATTTGACATTTTCTTCGGTTTTTTCAAGTTTCGTTGGCATTTTTTGGCCAATTTTTACAAAATTCCACGACGGTTTCGGATTTGTTCTTCGGATAACTTTATCCTGTAAGAGAATTTTTCTGTGGCTGAGGACAAAAGTGAAGCTCTCCGTGAACCTTTTCGTATGGCGAAACGGCGAAGATTTCCTGATGGTTCCAGCCTTTCCTGCAAAGCCAGAAGCTGTTAGCAACCTGCGGAGCCTGTCCCTTCACTCAAAAAGTCCGTAAATGGAAGCAGATTCTGTTTGATTGGGTTCGTCGATCGAAAACTATCAAGAACCTAGAGGAGGTGACGATCGTCACGCCGTCAGGCTGTGTCCAATTCCGGTTGCAGGAAAATGAAGATTGAAACTGCTTATTGAAGATATCCAGGTTTAGGTGAGATCCTTCCATAATTTTTTTGTTATTTTTTTCCATGCCATACCCGTATAGGTTATATTCTTTTGATTAAATGAACTATCTTTCCTACCTCTTCTCCATTCTCCATTTTCCCAATCCCCATTTCTCCATTTCCACGAACCCCCCTTAAAATATAATTATTTATGCCAAATTTACAATTACACACCCAACCACAAATTCGGAGCGTTTGGTACGGTATGTCCACGCATCCTTCCTCCCCTGTAGATTCTGTAAAATGTGATCCCTTCGCAGAATCCTCTCTGCGGTAAACACAACGCAGTAGGGCTGGCCGCTTTAATTTTTGCAATTCATTTTCGGGTGTTCTCGGTTGTTCTGCAATTGGGTACTAAAGCCCTAAGTAAATTTTTATGTACAACGGTAAAAAACACGAATAAAATCCATTTCTGATCACTTTTTTTTTCATTTTTATGCAAAAATTTGTTTTGACTAGACAACATTTTTTCGATGGATTAACTATGGTCCCCTTGGAACGAGCTGTCAAGTAGGGGCTTTTCTGTCAAGAAGGACCGCGATGTTAATTTTTCAAAATTGATTTAAAAATCCATTTTAAGCTCTTTGTGGTCGTACAAAGGGTCATTGTACTCGGAAAAATAAGCTTTATCGCTGTAAACAATAATATCAGCAATCTAAGCTTCATTTTAGGACCCAATTATTAATATTGACAAGAAAAGTGCTTGGGGCGTAATCTAATCACAAGACTTTCCAGCATGCTTTCATCGGATTGGCTGCGTTTGTGTTAGATTAGATTAGATTAGATTAGACAAAAATTATTTAAATACACCCAAAAAATCCTTTTTTACCTCAAAATGGCCATAAAATGGATTTTTTTTACAAAACTATTTCACAAAGTTTTTTTTTCAAACCATCATTTTTGAAACAATAATTTTTTTTAATTATTTTCCAATCTATTTTAGACAAAATATTTCAAAATACAACTTATTTTTTTCAATTTCTCACTTTTCATTTCGAATTGAGGGACATTGGACATAAATATTGAAAACGGCCAAATCATAAAAAAAAATATTTCTAAATGTTTTAGATTGTTTTTGTTTAAGAAACTCAGCCTATCACATAGTATGTATTTTTGCAGGATAAGTTTTGAAACATGATAGATTTATTCTGCCGGAGAGCATTTTCGCACATATTTCAACTGTTCTATAAAGTGTTTATTTTTCAGCCAAGAAGCGAAGCTAATAATGTAAATCATCATTCAAATTATATAATAATTTTGAATATGAGAATTTTCAAAACAAAGCAAAGCGTAGAATTATTTTACATCTTTTAAAATTGATTTTTTTACATCGTTCAAAAATTGTATCTGTTGCCCTACACAAGAGCGATGTTTTGAAATATAATAAATTAAGATTTGAAGGGGAAGTTTTGAAAAGAACCAAAGGTTAAAATAATTAAAAAGGGCGTCTTTTGAAATGTTAGTCGTGATTTTTTAAGTCTAAGAATAGTTTTTTCAAAGAGTTGACAAAATTTTAAACGATTTTTTTTTTAACATTAAAATCGGATTAAAAGTTAATAAAGTAACATTGATTGAAAATCAGGGGCCCAATGGGTATCACTTAGGAAAAAAACATTTTTCGTAATTGTACAAGGCTCAGCAAGCAATTGTCGGCTCGACAATGTCCAACAAAGAAAATTGTAGACAATTTTCTCAGTTTTGAAGTATTTTTTCAGAGATGGAAAAGCATGGAAACCATTTAAATAAAAATCAGCCTCAAAACGGCTATAATCTTAAAATTTGATTCCAAATTCAATTTTACATCCAAAAATGATGTTTAGAAGCTTTTTCGTGTGAAGTTTTGATACTTTCCAAAAATCACAATTTCTACCAAAATCATAGCTTGGCGAAAAACTAAACGTCAGTCATAACCTACAGCTTCAAAGTTGGCACTTTTTGTTCACTAAACCATCAAAAAAAGTGAAGCGAAGAGGGTTAAATTTTTTAAAATCGAATTATTGTGACAAAAAGTCAAGTAAAAATGGCTTAATTATTACTTGTCCCTAACTTTTCCACCAAATCGATCAGAATTTTTTTTCTCAAGATACAGATGGTCAAATATTTGAAAAGCACTTTTCTATGGGCAGTCCCCAATTGGTATGGAGACTTGTGAACCATGATGCAAAATGGCTTATTAGGCTCTGAGGAACCGATGAACAAATTTTCAGTTAAATAAAGAAAAATACAATGAAAAGTCGATTTGTTTCCTGAATTTTGAATTTTTGGAGAAGTGAAATTTTAAAATGTTCAAGACACTATTTTGATGATCTTATGTCTAGGGTTAGTGAAATTTCACGATTTCGCGGACAGCGTGAAATCCGCGAAATTTGGCTTTTTCCGCGAAATCCCGTGAAATTTTATGTTTGTGTGAAAATGTAACGATTTTTTTCAACATAATTTATCAAATTCAAAAAGGAATAAAAATAATCTTATGAACTACTGTAGAATTAAGCGAGTGAATACCCTGGGTTAACTACTAATATAGGGTTAGAGATTTTTGACGATTTCGTGGACAGCGTGAAATTCGTGAAATTTATCAATTTTCTTAAATATTTTTTTTAAATAACAACTTTATAAATGTTTCATCCAAAAAGACTATTTAATTAAATTTTATTAGTTTTCAATTAAACAGCTTGAATATAAGTATGTCAAGTTGACATAAACCATTTGAAGATATGTTCAGATTTTTGAGTTTTCTTAGAAACTAACTAAATTTAGTAATATTTTCATTGGCGGTATTAAAAATTTTACTGCTGGTTAATTTGCAAGGTATACTTTTGATAGAAATTATATAAAATCAAGCTTCGTTTTATTCATGATAAAATGAAAAGTATTTTTTTATGTTTGAAATCACTTTTTAAAGCATATAATTTTTTTTATACATTTTTTTTTGGGTCTGTTAAGTTTTAACGATATTTGTTTATTACTAATTTTTTGTTTTCTTTTCTCATTTAGAATAAAAGTTTCGATTTTGTTAAAAATTATATTGTTTTTACAAATTGCTTTTAAATTTAGTTTTTGAAAAGTGGTCAAAAACCCCTAAAAAAATTTTGTTGAATGGGCTAAATGTCGCAGAAAATTCAATTTATTTTACTCATTTTGACTGGACAAGATTTTTAAATCTTGCTTTGATATGAAATTCAATAAAATGTAAAATGATATAACAAAAGCAAATTAGCGAAATCATTTTAGCTTTATTAGTCGAATATTAAAAGAGCAGTTCAGTAAATGAGATATCTCAAGTAACATTTTTTTCCAGGAGTTCTACAAGAGCTCTTCAAGATAGCTACAGCATAGCAGTTTGGACCGCGGTAGGATAAAATTCTCTTCAAAACATCTTCAGGAGTTTGGAAGAATACTTGAAGAGAGTTTTATCCTACCGCAGTCCAAACTGCTATGCTGTAGCTATCTTGAAGAGCTCTTGTAGAACTCCTGGAAAAAAATGTTACTTGGGATTACGCGTGCCCTACATTTCGTTTCAAAATTTATATAGAGCCATGCCATAAACCAGGAGGATTATGTTTTTTTTTTGAAAATTGGGAGATTTTTTTTTGTGTCGCATTCAAATTTAGTGAAGATTTTTTTAGTTTATTGAAGAATAATATATAATGAAGCATAAAAAGTAGTTTCTGTGATTTCAACATAGGATTTTCAGGGTTATTTTGACATTTTTCAAGTTCCGCGAAATTTGCGTGAAATTTTGTGTTTTGAAATTGAGGTCCCCGTGAAATTCGCCATTTTCGAGCGTGAAAAATCACTAAACCTACTTATGTCCTTCAATTTTTTTAAAGAACTTTGCAATTCTTTTCCGCTGAATCTTTCAAAATTTGGGGTGAGTTAAATTTTTTTAAGCAGCTTAATCAATTAAAGATTGAGCAAAAAATCTACATGTTAAAAAGTTGAATAGCAGAGAGCATAGGGAACAGTATAGTTTTAGATAAAACACATTTTATAATTCTACGGAAATTCAAATTTCCACAAAACCTCACCTGTGTCCTGCTTTGCGGTGCGCGTGGCTGTTGGCCGTTCCGCCGTCATTTGCCGAGCTGGACGTGGTCATCTTCATTTGCTTTCAAAGTCACGTTTTGGGTCGCGCTTTTCTGCCTTTATTTTGGCTCCTGGTATTTCTCTCTTGTGTTTGTTTGCGTTACGGTTCAGAGGAGCTTTTCACAGTAGTGGCTGCTATTTGGCAGACCCAACAGCTGGTGCCGTGTGAATCTGTTTGTTGGAGTTGTTTTTCAGATGTCGCTGCACCAACTCCAGCATCGTCTCGGATTCTGAGAATTTCAGGCAGGTATCGACGTCGTCGTCTCGGGAGTTGACAATCTGTGGAAAAGAGAAGAAGAAAAAGTGTGGTTAAATTTAAATTTGCATATTTGTGGAAAAATGGGTTAAAACGAGAATGATAGTGTGGCGTATAAAAATAGGTAATCTGGCACACGTGGGAATGCTGAGAATAGATCCACGTGGACCTCTGCTAGACATCATCAACTTGAGGTATCATCAAATTGTGCTTTGGAGCAAGCTCAAATGGAATTAATTTTAAATTAAGAAGAAATGATCTTTCCCACATCATAATTTAACAGCCTTTCGGTGACTGCCATGATTTTCATCTCAAACATTATAAAAACGCTCAATTTGGCCGACGGGCAAACTTTTCCGCACACGCACAAAAGAAAATGCTCGTCACTGATTGATAACATTTTGGCATGGCGTGTGAACCGGCACGTGCGTCTTTTTATGGCATTATGGAGCGAGATTTTCCGACCGTCTTTTTTGTGTAGTTCACTATGGATTCAACGGAAAGGAGGTTGGGCTTTTTGCTTCTTGAAAATCTGCTTTTTCAAGAAGGTTTTTCAAGTTGAACCTTTCTATGATGTTTTGGTTATGAGGAGAATTTTAAATGTGATTTGGTCTAGACCAGACAATTACTGATAATGTAATGAAAATGATTCACATAACCATGACTAAAAAAAAGAAAATCTTGTTTCTGATCTCTATCCCAGCATGAATACAAAAACTATTTTAAACAAAAATTCTGTCTTAAAACATTACACAATCATGGCAATGTTGCCAAACAATCAGCTTAATCATATTGTCGCAATCAAAACGAAAGCGTTACATCACGTAGGGTAATTAGCTAGCGCAAGCTTCGCTGAATCCATTCCATAATTTGCCCACTTTTGCAGAAAGTTTGTAATTTAATGAAGCCCGGTGACAAAGCAAACTCCCCAAATTGACACTATCTATACCTACGACCAACTCGAAACGAGAGCGAACACAAGTAGCTCAGATTCCAGTGGCAGAGCTTTCTTTTCCCTCCCGAAAAATGAAAACCCTTAAAAAAAAGAAAACAAAAGGCAGCGAAAAGTGTAAATAACAATCACGCTCCGATGGAATGGCAACAATGTAGAAGGGATGGAAATTTAATTAAAATTTTCCCACGACCCCACCACCACCACCCCATTGAGTTCGTCGCTTCTATTGTGTCGTCGGACGCTGCTGTGAGAGTGAAAACACAGTTTTCCTTTTCGAACAACGACAACACGAGCGAAAGAACGAAAGCTTTGTGCAAAAGCTCACCGTCCCTTCTGGTTCTTCTTGTGTCGAGCACCGAGAAAGCAGATGCTTTTTCCAGGCTGCTAATTGTCTTCATTATTGTTTTTGGAAGCAATTTGGGATTTTGACGCTTTGTGTTTGAGTGTGAACCCCGTTCGTTGTGCTGAATTTTTGGGAGGTTTCAGTGGCAATAATAATTATCACTACCTGTTCTTGGCTGGCACTAAAACAGGTTGTGCTAAACTGTGTGCTTGAGGGAAGTGAGATGAGGTGTGATTAGATGTTTAACGAAGCAATTTGTGTGCTTTAGACCGATGATCTGCTTGAGTGAAATGATTGAAAGAAGTTTTGCTGATTTTGTTAGGCATCCAGAATATTTGCGGAAGGGAAAGTAACTAAAATTGATGTAAACTCATGAGAAATAAAAATTACTTTTTTTTGGAAAAGTAACTTTTATTTTTATTTGGTTTTGACCGCATTGAATCAAAATTCTGAATTTCAAAAAAAAACTCTTAGATTTGAAAGATTGTTTTTGTTGGTTTGGCTTATTTGATTATTTAGCCGGGAACCGTGGTGTAGGGGTAAGCGTGATTGCCTCTCACCCAGTCGGCCTGGGTTTGATCCCAGACGGTCCCGGTGCCATTTTTCGAGACGAGATTTGTCTGATCACGCCTTCCGTCGGACGGGAAGTAAATGTTGGCCCCGGACTAACCTATAAGGTTAGGTCGTTAGCTCAGTCCAGGTGTAGGAGTCGTCTCCCTGGGTCCTGTCCCGGTGGAGTCGCTGGTAGGCAGTTGGACTAACAATCCAAAGGTCGTCAGTTCGAATCCCGGGGTGGATGGAAGCTATGGTGTAAAAAGAGGTTTGCAATTGCCTCAACAATCAAGCCTTCGAACACCTAGTTTCGAGTAGGAATCTCGCAATCGAGAACGCCAAGGCAAAGCTGTAGAGCGAATAATTTGATTTTTTTTTTTTGCTTATTTGATGTAACTTTGCACTTCATTCTGTTTTGGACGCTCTCAAATTTTTTGTCAACATTCTGAAACATTTAAATTTCAACACTAAAATAAGGTTGCAATTTACAACAACTACAAAGAAAAAAAACATGCTGAGTCATCAAGTTATCACAAAAAACGAAGAATAGTACTTTATTATTTTATGAAAATAATATCAATTTCTAAGATTTCTGCTTTTGTCTTTTATGTTTGATGCACATAAAAAATCTCTATGATTATTGTATAATTTTTTTTTGTAATTTTTTTATTTGACTTAGAAAGAAATTGTGATAAGTTTTTTTTTATAAGATTGTTTTTATTTTTTGAAAGATAATTTATTTTAACTGTCGAACAATAGCAACCATTCTTGTGAAAGTGAAATTTAGTAAAATTGACGTTCTCTGAGTAGATATTACATCTAAACTCCATTGAATGAGACAAATATTTCTATAGATATCTATTCTATATCTATCTTTCTATCTATCATTGATAATATTTTATTAGCTTTTTTCAAAAAAACATATAAATAAACTTTATCATAACTCATTCCATGTAATAACAATTTGACCACCATTTTAGTTTGAAGCCGGAATTTTAAAAAATAGAAAGATTAAGACTTTATTCAAGATCAAAGGAATTGTGCTCGGTAATGTTATTTTTTATATAAGATATGACAATAGATTTTAATCCCGTAAATTGTTTATAAATTGTTATGATTTAGTTTGAAGGTCCGCGTGGAAATTGGAAACAGCGTAAAAAAATACTAAGCTTTATGAATTCTTTCATTTTTCTGCCAAAAGTTATTTAAGTATCTATCATAAATGATTGCTTTGGAATATTTTTTTGTTTCTATTTTGAAATATTGTTTCGTAAAATATTGTGTTTTGGAATTATGGTCCTCGTGAAAATTGTATTTTTTTGAGCATGAATAATCACGAAGCCTAGTAATGTTCAATGGTTATATAAAAGGTCGCATATGTACTATGAATCAGCCAAAATTTGCTCAAAATGGGAAAAATATAAAATAAATAAAAATGTTAATAAGTATCGTTGTATCGAAAAATGACAGTGAAACATTTTGAAGAAAAAGCTATCAACAATAAAATTTCCCAAAAAGTGTTCACGTGATTTGCAAATGGCCCTTTTGGATGTATCGTCAATTGAAAAAATATGGCTTAGTGAAAACTTGTTTCTAAGTAATAAAATTTGCAAGGAAATCAAGCATCGAATTCGAATTAATAGCATCTTAAATGTTCAGAGAACAGGGTTTTAAGGAATGTGTGTTTAAAAATATTACCAATAACTCTTAACTTAAAAACCATATCGAAATATACCCGGAAAAAGCTTTGACTTAAAATCGGTGCACATTTTAAATTTAAATACAAATGTTTGAATTTTCAAATTACTCCACTCTATTTCCACTCCAATTAATTTGATGAAACAATCTCTTCATGGTATGAAAATAATTGAGAATCTGTAACTTGGGAATGAACTTTCTGATTGATTTGGTGTCTTCGGCAAAGTTCTACGGATGTCCATTTAAAAATTACATTAAATTGTGAAACAGCGTAATATTTAATTTTACGCCATGATTTCAAAAATTCAAATACCTTTTTTTCGAAGAGATCAGAATATTTCACGCATGATTTATTTTTAATTCAACCATTCTGAGACGTTTTTATGTTTTGCCTTCCTCACCTTACTGAGGAAAGGCTATAAAATCACTCGGAAAATGAACATTTTAATTAGACCTCCTAGACCTATCTTCATTTGTACATATCGACTCAGAATCACCAGCTGAGCAAATGTCTGTGTGTTTGGCTGTATGTAGACATGTGTACCAAATCAATGTCAATGGAATATCTCGTCACAGGCTCAACCGATTTTGGCCGGAATGGTTTTAATCGATCCGTCTTAACGTCCCCTAAGTTGCTATTTAAATTCATGCAGTTTTATCATGTATTTAAAAAGTTATGTTAAAAAAACTGTTTCATATTAAATTAAAATTATGGTAAAAAGGGTGGTTTTTTCATGAAACCCTCACATGTAATATATTTTTAGAAAGCATATGAGAAGACCTTTTAGGTGGAGTGAGAATTTTCAAGATCTGACTTACCTATCTTAAATTACAAGCAGTTTAAAAAATGGTCTGAATTTACATAACCTCAACTGGTCGGGTCTGATCGCCACGAAAAAACCGTGTAGAGGGATGCAATTTTCCTCAAAGGGCGTGGCTGTATAATCTTGACAAAAATTCTGCAGGTAGTCTGTTTTTTTACTCATCTCTTATTTTTATTAGGGGAGATCCATAAACATGTGGACACTTTAGGCGTCATCCATAAAGTATGTCACGCTCTAGGGGGGGAGGGGGGGTCTGAGCAAGTGTGACATTGCGTGTTATAAGTATAGGAAAAGCGTGACAAAGGGGGGGGGAGGGGGGTAAATTTTGGCTGATTTTAGCGTGACGTACTTTATGGATGAAGCCTTAGGGGGGTTGGAATCACTATAAATGAGAGGAAGGCACCAACCACCTAAAGGTGGATTAAGTAACTTTTTTTTAATTAGGAAAAAAAACTTATTTTAGAAATTTTTTCTTAAACCCGAACTTAAAGTGGCTATAGCATAAACAGAATCAAGCATAAAATAATTTAATTTTTTCAATAGCAAATTAAATTTTATTTTTCAAATAACTTTTAACTATAATGATTTTAATAAATTTTAAATTTCAAAAAACAAGCCCACCTTTCAACATTTTGAAGCGAAAAGTATTATAAAATGCTTTATATAGTCAACCATAACTAGACATTATTATAAAATGCTTTATATATTATTACAGTTATGATTTTACCGAAAATTTGCAAAATATCAAAAAAACAAACGTTATAGAAATAGTTTACAATTTATTGTACAAGTCTATTAAATTTTTTTTCTCTATTTTTTTCCTTAATTTTTTGATATTTTATAGCAGCATAACTGTGATGATGTATGAAGAATTTTGTGATACATACTTTTTTTTTCTGAATTTGGAAAATCGAGTTTCAAATTTAAATTCATTTTTTTTGCGCATAACCCCTTCCCCCCACGGCCAAAGCCAAAGCCAATGACAAACACATTTTGGAGTGATGAACTTAAGTTTACCCCTTAATTACTTTCAAGTGATTTTTAATTTTTTAATCAACTATGGCGGCCAAAATGGCGGTATGATGTATTGAGAAAATGCATTTGGTAATTTGACAGAGTTTCTTATATTTACCTACCATTTTGCCTTCTTCACTGAGGTAAGGCTATAATCCTGCTCGAAAAATGAACTTTTGAAAAACAGCTCGTAGACCTATATTCATGTAAACCTATCGACTCAGAATCGAAAACTGAACAAATGTATGTGGGTGTGTGTGTGTGTGTGTGTGTGTGTGTGTGTGTGTGTGTGTGTTTTTTTTTTTTTTTTTTTTTTTTTTTTTTTTTTTTTTTACAAGGTCGGAATCTGCTATCAGACACCTGAGAATTCATTTCTCAGGTAGTGTGGGGTTGGGAAAACAAAAAGAGTTTTCCCGACCCACTAAACCAGTCCTTGAACGCCGTGCCCTTTTCCCCCCGGGACCACCTTTCGGTATAACTTCGGGGGGAGGCGTTGCATTTTCTGCACTAGTCTACTTACAGGATCCATGCCGGGTGCTAGAACCATTTCCTGTTCTACATACATATGAGTCCATGCGAGGGTTTAACCGCGCCCAAGAATCGCGTTGCTTTTGATCGGTTAGTCATATGCAGCCCTCTCCTTGGACCATCGAGACGTGTACCGATTTGGTAGAGCCAACCGTCATAACGTGCTCTCCTTCACAGCCACACTCGTGGGTTCTCAACTCCTGTGACCATCGAGACGTGTACCGATTTGGTAGAGCCGACCATCATAACGTGTGTGTGTGTGTGTGTGTGTGTGTGTGTGTGTGTGTGTGTGTGTGTGTGTGTGTGTGTGTGTGTGTGTGTGTGTGTGTGTGTGTGTGTGTGTGTGTGTGTGTGTGTGTGTGTATGTGTGTGTATATTCTCCTTGGTGCTCAACATTCTTGCCAAGTTTTCTCGGCACTGGCTGATCCGATATGAGTCAAACAAGTTGCATTCGATCTGGTTTGGTGCCCCATACTGCGCTATTGAATTGTTTGAAGATCCAATAAGTAGTTCAGAAGTTACGTATAAAAAGTGTCAGAGTTGCGAATTGGGTGCTGGAGTTTTGATGCCGGATCTCACTTAAATGTATGTAAACTATGTCCGGATCCATCATCCGAACCATCGTTTGTTAGGTAATGAGTCTTTCCCATGAGTCCAAAACATTGAAGATCTGGCAACGCTGAGTCGCAAGTTATTACCGCTTAAGTGACATTTGTGTATTTTATTATTGAGAAATAGATGGAATTTGTGTCCAAACCCATCATATCACCAAATGATGGTAAAAAGTGAGGAAGGCACCAACCACATAGGTGGATTAATTTAGTTTTTGTATAGATAGTTGCCAAAATTGTATGGAGACTTGTATGAACAATTTGCTTCTTCGGTCATAGGGGAGTTTTAGTCAAAATTTTCAGAAAAATACAAATAAAATCCTTTTAGAGTTTTCGTGGCGAATTGCTCATTTTTGTTTGAAATAACATTGACCTAGGTCAACGACTAAGAAACTGAACTCGTTATGTTTACAACCAAACTTTCCGCTGGGAGGAAAGTAACGCTAAAAATACCCTATCTCACTCTCGTAAATCCCCCAACCTCGGGTCCTTCACAATCCATTAATTCCGACTTAACCCAGAAAAAGAAGTACGCAAATCCGGTGACCATCCTACTGCTTGCAGCCAGATCCAACTCTATTTGGCAAGCTTTCAACAACCGCATCGCCGAGTTACGACCTTGGACCGGGCCCGAGGTACAACATCGGGCTACAAAATCTCGTAAATGTTCCCTCTAACATAATTCTGGTGGTGCTGCAAAAACATTGCGACAGTGCAACTTTACCTTTTATCTCCCCTCAGTGGTCATGTTTTGCCACGCAATTTGGCAACACTGCTGCACCGCGTGTTAATGTTACACAAAAGTCCGCTTTCAAGGTAAATAAACTGCGAAACGAATTATCTTGGTTTGGTGTCGTTTGTTTTTTTTTTTTCTCAGAGCATAGTTTACCTTTAGCAGAAAATTTAGGTGAGGTGCCAACAAAGAGCATTTTTCAGAGAGTTTTTCTTTGGCCCAATTTTCTGTCATAACTTTTTACCCCCTCGAAATGGGTCAGTGACAATTTCAACAGTGAAGGTTGATTGGGTTTTTTTTGCTGCTGTTTGAAGAAAGTCCCGTCTCCAAACTGTCTGGCAAGCATTTTTCTTCAAGTGAATTCAGTGAAATATAGGTTGACAAAAGTGTCACCTCGAACGAATTTTCCCAAAAGGGCACACACGTTGGCAACACTCGTGGCGTGGCATGATTGATGGAAATGGGCATCACGTTGACGAAAGTTTGGTATTTATGGTGCCCCAAACCGGAAACGTAAATCAAAATTTGCTTCGAATTTAATGACGGTATCGATCGTTACCGAATGTGAAGCAATAGCTGACCGAACCAACCAAACTGGCAACTATGGGTGAAGTGAGTATAATTTCTCCTCCAGCCAGTCAAATGCAGAGCATCGCCAAACCGTGATGTAATTAATTAAATCGAAGGAAAATAAACAAATTTGGATTTAATTGAATCAACAAAATACAGTGAAACTCAAATTTCTACATTTTTTTACAGGAATAGGTTAAGATTTTCTAAAATTGAATAAATTTGTAAAATTATAAGATATAAATCAGTTTCAAAAATTTTCAGAGTGTTACCAGCATGCACCCCAAACACAAATTGGTCATCAATAAAAACAAGAAAAAAAAGCAAGATCAAACCAGAGCAATATTTACCAATGTTCAGTAGCCCAGGCTAGGATTTCTGGCGGCGGTAAAATGGCAATTAGTGAATGAGGTAATTAAGATTGTACTTTCTGTTAATTTATTAACACTTGTAGCCCCAACGGGGTCAAAAAAGTTAGAAATGCAACTTAACCGGCTCATACAACCCTTGGAAAAAAGTTGGAAATGCCTTTTTTATTATAACTTAAGATAGACGCATCTGTTTTGGATCACCTGGAGGTGATTCTTGACATTCTTCCGGATCGAATGCAACAAGAATCATCCAAATCGGTTGAGTTTTCGCCGAGATACAGCCGGTTGAAGTTGCATTTCCAACTTTTTTGACCTCTTAGTGCTTCGCGTAAGTTTTGACCCCGTTGGTGCTACAAGTGTTAAAATTGCTTGCATGTTCCATTTGCTTATTCGAGATTTGTTTATTTAATAATGAAATGAAAAAGACTTAATAAATAACAAATTGTATTAATTATCCAGAACAAGTGTCAGTTCAATTTTGGGCCCGAATTGCACATCACAGTATTTTTTTATTTAAAAAAAAGATTTAAAGAACAAAAAAGGAGTTTCCTACAGTAGTTGCTATCCTTCAACAAAAATCGAAAAATATGTAACATAAAATCTTAGAATTGTTTGACTATCGCTGCAATTTTTTTGAAATATAAAAAATTCCATCAAATTTCATATACTTTTTTAAATAAAAATTTATTTTTTTAACAATTTGAATTTTTAATGGAAATAAAATCTTAATTTCAAAACAAAGCTTAAAATCTTAACATTCGCTTGGCCCAAATAATAAGACAGTTATTTTTATATAGACATTAGGGTGGTCATAGCCAAGATAAGGTGGCTCCAAAAATCAAATTTTCAAAACAAGGGAGAAAGTTGGCCAAATCTGTAATAATAAAGCGATAACTTCTAGGCAGAAATTTTGTAAAATGTTACGGGGAATCCGTTAAAAATATTCAGACATGGGCTCAATGAGACAGACACGGTTCAAATGCTATTTAAAAGTTTAAAACGACCTTTTTCAAATGTAAAACTAGATTTAGAGATCCTTAAACTATTTTTCTTAAAATCTTACTAATCATTTGTGTCCAAGAAAGAAAAAAATCAGTTCAAATGATTTCAAACAAACAAAATGCATTTATGTATTTCGAAAATTTGAGTATTTGGAACCACCCTAACTTAGCGACGACACAGTTTCTAATAATTTTGGCCACTTCAAATTTAATTTAAGCTTTCATATGGAATTGCTGTAAAGTAACAAGATAAGAAATAAGAAAAACGAAAATTGTATTATGTGTGTAAACTTTTATTGAAGTACTAGCTGGCCGGCAGCAAAATTATAGAAAAATCTATTCTATAGTATTCTTTGATAATTCTCTAGTATTTTGCTTTTTTGCTTTTGACATGCGATGAAATTTTCTGATCAATGCCTTCAGCAAAGTTGTAAATTATGAATAGATCTTAAAAAAAAATAAAAGCAGGGAAAACGTTACTCATAATTTAATTTTTTTTACAATTTTGATGATCGAGCTGCTGGATACCAACTATTGGAGTTTAAATTTGGTGAAAATAAGTTTTTTTAGCGTCATCTAATTAGCCCTACTGGTTCTATTTTCAACGTTAAGAACATGAAACTTATGAAAAATTTCCTGCTCTTTTAAATAAAAATAAATTCTAAATGAAAAAAAATCAGCCCAGCAGTTTAAAATGTTGAAAATTAGTGTTAAAAATTTCGAAATAAGTTTTAACTGAAATAAGCAGAAAATTCCACAAAAGTTATTTTTTAACATTGATACAGTAATTCCCGAATGAAACTGAGAAAACGCATTTTTCAAAATATTTAAGGGGTTACATACATGTAGAAAATCACAAAATTTTATATTACAAAATGTTTGTTAAATCCACTCAAGAACCGACTCCGTGGCTTAATGGTTACGGCTTCTGCCTCACAAGCAGAAGGTTCAGGGATCAAATCCCGGTCGGTACCTTTGAAATTTGGAATTAAGAATTGGAACATTGAATATGTATGTATGTATGTATGTATTAGTACCCCCGTCTTGGCAGGACTTGGCCATGGCCACAGTATGTTTCAACTGAGACGGTTTGGTTAGTAAAGATTTGGAACATTGAATATGAACAAAAACGAAACTTGAATCAGGTGGGATTCGAACTCACACCTTTGGATTGATGGTCTGGGACTCTAACCAGTCGGCCATCTGAAGGTTATGAAACATGTTGTATTCTCCTCATATTAAATACGCTCTGATCCCTGATTTGCCTCAAGGGATTGGGAGTCTAAAGATAGATCCAGGATCCGTCTGGTGCTTGCTTCTATGTTAAGGCGGGGCCGGACAATGCCCAACGACCTCGGAATTGGGCCGCTAGGATCTCTGCCATTCTGAAATGGGTCGTTGGAAGCAGCGCGAGGGCTATCACTACCTAATACCCGGGACTGAGATAAGTTGTATCAGCATTCGGCAAATACAAAGTCTGATACAAATTATACTTTCCCATAATTTCGCTACCTGTTAGCGGGTATTGGATTGGACCACACACACACACAGAATGTTTGTTAAATCCACTCAAAAGATGATTAATAATCACTCCTGAAAGTTTCATGAAGATATTGTATGATTAAACTGAGTAAGAGACGATTTAAGCTCAAAATATTACCATGCGCAAAGCGGACTGTCAAACTTTGTTGGCGTTTTTCTCTAGACCCCGAGTTGATTTACGGGTGCCACGATATCTCGAGATGGGATGGATCAAATTGGCTAAAAATTTGAGGTGAAGACTCTTAAGATGTATCCCGTGTGCATTACTAAGCCCAATTTGTTTAATTTGCTTTTTTAAAAATACAAAAATCAAAAACTATCGATTTTTTATATGAAAAACACAAAAAATATTTTTATCATGCACACGGAATCGGTTTAACGAGTCTTCACCAAAATTTTGAGCCGATTTGGTCAAGACAGTGTTGAGATATCGTGGCACCCGTTTTTTGAAACTGCTAACGAGCAATTCCATGTCAAATAGGGAATCGGTTGTACCCGACCCTCTCCGATTTCAATGAAACTTTGTAGACATGTTATCCTAGGCATATATAAGCCATTTTTATGTATATGGAGCCAGTTACACTCGATAATGACATTTGAGAAGGGCGTAAGTGTTTTCAATATTTTTGTATTTCGTAATTTAAATATTGCTGTATCTCGAAGCCGTAGCATCGTATCAAAAAGTGGTCAAAGACAAACTTGTAGGAAATTTGACGGACTTACCGAAAAAAATACACTGAAAGAAAAAAAACAATCCACTTTTATGAGATTTTTTGATTTTTAAGTTTAAATGTCAAATTTGAAGGTGAGCCCACGATTTTTTTTCGCTCAAAATTTTTGTGAAAATAGCCTAAGATGTTACGAAAAGACTCACGAAAAAGGCAGGATGGAGCAACTCATCTAAAAAAATACAAAAATCATTTATTAAAACTGTTTTTTTGAAAAGTGCTCTAAACGTCAAAATTTTCCAATACCGAACACGAGAGTCGATTCTCCAGACAATTTTACATAAAAGTCTCCATATTGACCATTGTCCTAAGTCCAATCCTTGTGGAGTTACAGCGGTTTTAAAAATAAAAATGTTGAAAAAATAGTTTTTTTGATGGTTTTTGGCAATTTTTATATGACAGACTTGATTTTTCAGTTTCGAAAATATTTTTACCGGAAAGATCGTCTAATTTCCCATAAGTTTGTCTTTGACCACATTTCAATTGGATGTATGGGCTTACAGATATGAGCTAATTACATTGCTCATAACTGAAAACATAATATTTTTCAGTGTAGTTAAGTAACCTGGATAATAGATTAGCTTATATCTGTAAGCCCGTACATCCAATTGAAATGTGGTCAAAGACAAACTTATGGGAAATTGGACGAGCTTTCCGGTAAAAATATTTTCGAAACTGAAAAATCAAGTCTGTCATATAGAAAAAAAATGCTATATCTCGGTAATGATGCAACCAAATATCTTCAAATTTGTTTAGTTAGTAGGTGAAATGTGTAATTTAATGCCCTGAAAAAAGAATTTAAAAAAAGTTGAAGTGCGCCATCATACTAACCTCTGACTATTTTGCGGATATACATTAGGGTGGTCCAAATCCGGACTTTTTTGGGGCTACCCCCTGAAATCAAAGATTGACCCATCACTAGGCTAATCTCCAAATTTGAGCTCATTCTGACCACGGGAACCCCTCCCTCCAATCGCTTAAAGTTTGTATGGGAAAAATCGTCAAAATGTATGGAGAAAAGCAACTGTTTTACTATTTTACCTGTGGAAGGCGCCATAATTATCCGATTCTTACCATTTCTCAAATGTAGAACCTTCATTAAATTTAGAACAACTTTCCCAAAGACACCATATTTTTAGGATTTTTTCCCGCGAAGTTATTAGCGCCCAAAACTGACCCTTTTTGCGCGGCCAGCTGTAAGGGGCTACCTAACAACGATGTTTATTTCCAATTCGTACACGCACGTGCTCCCTCTCAGGTTCAAACTCTCTCACGAGCTTGCTTGCCTGCCTGCCTGCCTGCCTGTTTACCAACAAGCGCGCGCTGTTTCTCTTCTTGGACTTTTGTCGTCGTCGTCGTTTTCGTTTGCTTTCCGCTGCGCTGCGTTTCTGGCATGTTTATTATAATTTTCAACTAAAATGGCAGGATTGTTTTGAAATATATTTAGCATATTAATTCTTAAATTATGACAAAAATAAAAAAAAACTGCGCTAAAAAAAATAGTTTAAAGAAAAGACAGCTTAGGCACGATTAAAAAATTACAGCAAATGTCATGAGAACAGGGTTTGCTTGTTTTTCCAAGCATTACACGCAGTTTTTCGTATATGCTAAAGAAACATGATACTGATTCAATTATTTAAAAAAAATCTTCAGGTAATATAAATGTTGTTCCTTTAGGTAGTTTGCTTTAACAAAAATATACTTAGTACAAATCAAGGCAATTTTACAATTATTGCTGCAAATTTTCATTCATACTCTCTAAAATTATTTTTTTATTCTTTCTGGAAATTTCTTTCTGTGTTCCTAGACCACCAGCAACAAATATTGCAACTGTTTTCATTTTTTGTCAGTTTACCTGTAAATTTTTCGATTCAGGAAACATCTCTTTCTGCACAATCGTTAACTACCTTCAGATCTTGCAGTTGCGGCCTTCCTTTAAGATACTCATTTGGATTCAGTTTAAAAAAAAAATCTAAAGAAAATTCCTTCCTTTTTTATCTAAAAAAACTGCATGGTATTTCTTGTAACAAAAGCAGATAAATTAAAATCCAAAACGTTTGCAATTAGGTTTGGATCAGAACAGATGACGATTCATGGATGAACTAATTCATCAAATTTGTATTCTCTCTCACACGCTCTTATAATATGATATCTTTTGTTGATCACATATTACATTAAATTTTATATCTCAAAACAAACCTGGTATTTTAGTTCAACATTATAATAAACATGTCAAGAACGCAGCGCAGCGGATAGCAAACGAAAACGACGACGACGACAAAAGTCCAAGCAGAGAAACAGCGCGCGCTTGTTGGTAAACAGGCAGGCAGGCAGGCAGGCGAGCAAGCTCGTGAGAGAGTTTGAACCTGAGAGAGAGCACGTGCGTGTACGAATTGGAAATAAACATCGTTGTTAGGTAGCCCCTTACAGCTGGCCGCGCAAAAAGGGTCAGTTTTGGGCGCTAATAACTTCGCGGGAAAAAATCCTAAAAATATGGTGTCTTTGGGAAAGTTGTTCTAAATTTAATGAAGGTTCTACATTTGAGAAATGGTAAGAATCGGATAATTATGGCGCCTTCCACAGGTAAAATAGTAAAACAGTTGCTTTTCTCCATACATTTTGACGATTTTTCCCATACAAACTTTAAGCGATTGGAGGGAGGGGTTCCCGTGGTCAGAATGAGCTCAAATTTGGAATTTAGCCTAGTGATGGGTCAATCTTTGATTTCAGGGGGTAGCCCCAAAAAAGTCCGGATTTGGACCACCCTAATATACATGTATGTAACCCCTTAAGTAAAAATTGCAAAAAACTACGAAAATTACCTCCGATTGAATATAAATTTTAATGCAGGTGCATTTTATCAAAGAAATTTAAGAATAATTTTTGATTGCCAATTTTATTTTGCATCTAAGAATGATTTTTGAAATTATGTTTGACACACTCCTTAAAAGTGAACCTCTCGATGACCGAAGGACTAACATTTTAGAGCAATAATCCAAAGGTTCGAGTTTCATTCTCTCCTAATTCATTTTTTTTTCAATGTACAATTTCTAAATCCAAAAGGGAGGACTGGAACTGGGTTGGTATTTGATACCTTCTTACTTTTCTTTCATGTTGTCTTTATCGATTGAAAATAAAATTATTTAAAAAGAATAAATAAAATTAAAATTAACTACCATTTTTTGAATGATTATAAATGTCTGATTTGTTAATTTTTTAATAATTTAGGTAAAAATTTAGTGCGAATTTTCTGCAAAAATATTTTCTATGATCCATTACCAGCACGCAAACACAATCTTTCACCGATTTACATTCACACAAAATCACCCCACCATTGACATCCAGCCAACGCACGGAATAGAAAAAAAACCAGGACGTTGATTGTTTCAAACAGTGTGCTCAACCGGAAACCCGGAAAACTACTGCGAAAGGATGCACTTTTTAATCGCTTGCAATCATGTTTTCTGAAAATAGTTTTTTAAAATCGTTGCTTCCTGCTCCAAGCTGCCCTCTATTGTTTGCCCACTTGTGTTTGTGTGAGTTGAACGAGGTACTCGACGAGACTTTTCCTTTGTGTGCTTTCCTGAATGGCAATTCATGGCTTCTTTTTCGAAAAAAGTCAGAAGTTCGTCGGTGGGGATCACATAAAACATGGTGTTTGCGCTGCGTGTAGAATCTTATCGTCTGGGATGAGAAAACACAAGTTTTGCGCACAAAGGGATGTCAGACGAGTTGACCTGGATCTGGCCTCTTCGCTCCCCACCACCCCCAAGACGATGAGTTGTTGTAATGCCGTGTGAGATGGGAAAAGAATTGGAATTTTTATCGCTTTCGAAGGTCGTAAACTGATTGATTCCACGGTTGTTCGTTCTTTGTTCGATGATGTTTGCACTTTTGAACTGTGAGAGGTTTTAGAACTGGAGAATGAGTGTGTCATTCTGTGGAACAGAAAAAAACTGGTCAAGGATCTCTCAGAGAGGATTTGAAACTATGTACTTTGTGATTCATGGATGGATTTGAAAAGATATTTTGCAGACTCTAGTACACGGTACAAATAACAACGAATTTCTGTTCATGTATCTAGAAGAACAGCCAAATTAATACCTGCTAGCAATCTCAAAGCAAAAAAAACTGTTCCCTCAGAATAAATTCAAAATGCCAATAAAATAAACGTTAATAAATCTCATTCTTGTAATCCAATAAATATCTACAGCTCTAGCTTTCCAGCACTTTGTCGATGAGAAAAGTTGATGAGCTCAATTGTACAGTGACACAGTTCAAACTTGGTTTTTTTTTCGGTTTTTAAAAATAGTTTATTTACCCATTGTTCGTGTTACAAACTATCATAACCTGCTCTTAACAAATGTTCAAACTATTTCCAAAAATAATCCTTATGTTTTTTCGCTCATTCCATCTATGCTCTCTTATTTCCTTTTTCAAAACAAATAATGACGGTTCTGATACTCTCAAATTGTAACTGATTGTTTTTACTGCAAGCCATAAAGCTGCCTTTTCTGATTCGCTTTTCTCATCGAGATCTAATTGAAGAATATCCTCTAAATCAACTACATTCATTTTATATCGATTTTGGACAATACGACTACTCCATTCCCACACTTCCTTTGCTCTTGGGCACTCTTTTATTCTGTGTGAATTAGAATCAATTCCACCACATTTGTCACATACAGCTGACGTCAAATTTCCAATATTGTAACTTAATAATTTTTCTTTGTTAGGTAACAAATCATTTACGAAACCAAACATTTTTGCACGATCTTTCATTTCGAGGAAGCTTTCACTACAATTTTTCCAAATTAAAGTCCACTTTAAACTCAATTTCCCTTCAATAGCTGGTGATTCACTATTAAGTGAAACAAAATAATTATACATCAATTTTACAGTATTTAAATTATGATTGGCAACAACTGCCTTCCCTTCATTCAACCATTCCCTTGCATTACGTGTAAGTTTCTGCGGTGAATCTAAATCTATCAAATAACTTTCATCCAGTTGTGTTCCATGTGCATTTAAATTATAAAAAATGTTTTTCAGAAATAATGCCTTAGATTTTGCTTCTGGATCAACAAGCCTAAGACCTCCCTTGAAAAAATCTAAATAAAGTTGTTTTCTATCTAATTTAAAAATGTATCCTTTCCAAATAAACTTGCCGCACGCCGATTTTATTTGAGCTAGATGGGAATTTGCAGGTGGAAACAATTGTGCAACGTACCATAATTTCGATAAAATATAGGTGTTCAAAACAATACATCTTTCGATGATGTTAATTTTCCTTACATTATGCTGAAGCATAGATAAATTGATATTAGTGACAAGTCGTTTATAATTATTATTCACAGTACTTGACCAACTTTTCTCAAATATAACCCCAAGAACTTTCAATGCTTCAGTCTCTTTGAATTTCTGTGGACCAACTTTAGCATTGTTCAACCTAAGAAATACTGATTTAGCAAAATTTAATTTAATAGATGCATACTTCGAAAATGTATCAATTACTTTTATAAAATTATCAAATTCATAATCATTCTTAACAAAAACTACTATATCATCGGCAAAAGCTAAAACATTTATGAATTTCCCATATACTAAAACGGGAGGAATAGTAACTGAAATTTTTCTAAGCAGAGGTTCTATGTAAAGTACAAATAGGATCATGCTTAAAGGACAACCCTGTCGTACTGAGCTGCTAATATTTATTTCAGAAGTTAAAAATCCATTAACCAAAACTCGAGAGGCTGCATTAGCGTACAAGTTTTTCAAACAATCTATCAGTTGAGTAGGAAACCCAAACTTCTCCAGGACTTTCCATAGATAGGAGTGATTAACTCTATCAAAAGCCTTATTCAAATCCACGCTTACTAAACAACCCTTAAAACGCTTAGACTCACATGCTCGAGTGAGAATTCTGCGAATGTCCTTTAAATTGTCTATACAAGAAGAATTTGGCAAACATGCTGTTTGACCAAAACCTAGCAATTTACCCATGTAAAACTTCAAACGTTCAGCAATAATTTTCATAAATAATTTATAATCGCAATTTAACAAACTAATCGGACGATAATCATCCAAATGCACACTATTTGCACCTTTTTTAGGTATTAACGTAATAATTCCATCTGTAAAAGTTTTTGATGGTCGCATATTACCTGAAAGATATCCATTAAATAATAATACTAAATCAGCTTTTAAAGAATCAAAATTATTAATATAAAACTCATATGTTAATCCATCAGGGCCCGGTGACTTTTTACGGGTACAATTTTTTAAAATTTCCTCGATTTCAACTACTGTTATAGGTCGCATAATGTCATCTCGGTCATCTTCTGCACTCAGTTGCTGAGAACTGTTATTATCTTCGGTAAATAAATTCGCATAATATTGATAAACCTTATTTTTTAAAACATTTATGTCTACAACTAAGATCAAAAAATCAAACCATCCACATTAACGACCCCCGGGTCTTTTGTGGTCTCTATTGCAAGTTTTTGCTCGAACCTAGGAGTCCGAAGGCTTGAATGGGGAGAGCACCCAAACCTCTTTCTACTCCAAAGAACCTTCCACCCCAGTGTTTGAACTGACGACCTTTGGATTGCGAGTCCAACCGCCGCCAGCGATTCCACCGGAGTAGGCTTGGTTAGGTGTGTTGTTTGTACTTATGGCATGGAGATGACTCCTACACCTGGAATGACTTAACGGCCTAACAACCAAGGCCGGGATCGACATTTTACTTCCTCATCCGATGGAAGGTTGGAGCAGATGGGAATCGAACCCAGAATCATCCGCTTACAAAGCGGACAGCGTAACCATTCGGCCACGCACTACAACTAAGATGTTACCGTCTTTAAGTCTTAAGTTAGAACTAGACTGAAATCTTTTAACTTGAGCAGAAACTTGATATAAATTTACCATTTCATTTTGCAAAATATTTCCATTATTTAAATTGTTTCCTAAATGTTTCATACGGTTCGATTCAATCTCATATAAACGAGATTTAATCATTTTAATATCTAATAAAGTTTCCTCATTTCTATTTTTCTTATCCATCCATTCTAACATTTTTCTATAAAAGTAAGATTTCTCATTAGAAATTTGTTGGTTTAACTCCCAACTCTTATTTTGATTTTCAAATTGAAACCATACATTTCCACAAGTCAATAGAGGAATTAACTCCACCCATAAAATGCCCTCCTGCAAACAAACCAGACCAGACAATGGAAAATTGCTCCGATTTTCCTTTCTCTATCTTTTCAGGGTTTGGATGGGAAAAAGCTCGTTAAGGTACCTATTTGTTGAGAACTTTACGATACCATATCGTCGGTGTGGACTTTTTTTATTGGCCTAGAAAAAGATAGATCTCGTTTTCTACCATTTCTCCTTTTATTACGATGTGTGCAATACTTATTTCCTTTCTAGAACGAAAAAAAATCCTTCCAGAACGAACCGCTCGGCATGTGAGGAAGCGAAAAGGTCAACAACACTCTTATCTCTTACTCGAGGAGTGTGTACTAAGCCCAGCAAAGCTGGCGACGGTGTACTGGGAGCCTCATAAGGATTATCTCTAGGCAGCCGGGCAGGCCCGTAGCCAGGGGCCCCCCCCCCCCGAAATTTTTCCAATTTTTTTTTAAATTGTACTACTTTAAAAAATCTCAAATCAATGATTGTGTGTTCTCTTCCCAGAAATAATTTGTAAGATAGAGAATCAAGAATTGATTGATCAAACTAAGTAATTTGCCTGTCCATTGCCGGGCTCAGTTTTTGTAGATTATGGATCCAATATTTAAAAATTGCTGCAGATTTTAACATTGTTCCATTCAGTAACATCTCATTTATCTTGTACTTTTAGCATTACATTGGTTAGGATGGTCCAAATCTGGGCTTACTTGGGGCTATCCCCTGAAATCAAAGATTTACGCATCACTAGCCTAAGGTCCAAAATTTGAGCTTTTTCTGACCACTGACCACCAAGTTTGGGCAAAATCGTCAAATTGTATGGAGAAAAGCAACTGTTTCAGTTTTTGACCAATGGAAGGCGCGAAAACTATCCAGTTCTTACCAATTTTTAGAACTAATATCTTCTTTAAATTTGGAAAAACTTTCCCGAAGACACCTTATTTTTTTGGGTTTTTTGCTAAAAAGTACCTTTGAAAATAGCAATTTCCGAGCGGACTGCTCTAAGGGGCTACATAGAAATAATTACCGTCATCTGGGGCGAATCGGGACTACAGTCTGAATAGGGACAGCAAAAATCCTTAGATCTTGTTGTCTTATTTTTGATTGTAAAGCTTAAGTATGACCCCTGAAGAACCATAAAATAATTTAGAATTTTTGGATTCAATGTGACGGCCGAAATGGAGGTCAAGAAATATTTCTGGTGTTTTTTTTAAAGGTCCAATAAACCAAATTTCCAGTGTTTGCTTTTTGGGTGCTTTTGAAACCGTCAGGGGTATTAAAAAACACCCAAAAAGCAAAAACTGAAAATTTGGTGTATTGGACCTTTAAAAAAACACCAGATTTGTTCATATTTAACTAAAATGTGGTTGCAGATGCCGAATTTGATGTTAAAAACAAGCAAATAAAACATGCCGACTTCATTTGTTCCTGATTCGATTATCCGAAGTCCTTCGAACTTCGGATAATCGAAACTTTGGATAATCGAGGCTTCGGCTAGTCGAATTTGGACTGTAAAATTAATAGCCCTCCTTTATTTGCATTAAAACCTTTAAACTGTTAACAAATGTTTTTTTCTACATTTTTCAAAATTTATCATAATTTCTCAAAAATATTTAGATTTTGTTTTCAAAAACGAAAGCATTGAATATGAAAAACATTTGAGTGAATTTCGACTATTATCAGAAATACAATTCTAATTTTATCGTTTTGGTTTTAAGAATATGGTTAGTTACATATCTGAGACCTTAGAGAAAAATGTTTGAGAAATATCTGTGTGTATTTTTTTATTACTTTTTCGTAAACCTTTTTTCCGAAACCACTCGTCCAAAATGCTTTCTTTTGGTCACATTTTTTAGTTTCCACCGTGGCCAATCTCCAATTTTTATTAAATATATCAAAAATCGGAATATCAACTAAGTGAATCCTTATTATCAACTAATTTTTAACTTTGTGCATGAGCTTGCGATTTTTAAAGGAAGAAATAAAATGATAATAATATTCAAAACGTTAAAAAAATTTAAGCTTGGATTCAAAAACTCTGAAATTAAATTAATTAAACATCATTTTCAAATTGTATAATTTCTGATCAATAATTCATTTTGAACTATTTAATTTCTATTTTTTGGATTTTTCGGATTAGAATTTGCATTTTGAAAATTTAAAAATTTCTTTATTATTTTTTTTTTATTTTTTATTTCTGAATATCAATTGTAAATATTTTCCAAAGTTTATGTTGCCACATTTTTAAAATGGACCAAAAAACAGAGAGCAAATACAATATTTTTAAAATAAATAGCTTCACAATTTTAATGGAAATGACTTATTTCGATTAAGTCTTTTTAGGACCAGCGACCAGGTCGGTTCGGAAAACAAATATGAAATGTTTTTCCTGCTTTGATAATCATATACGACATGTTTGGGCTCGTTTAAAAATATTTATAATTTTTGTAACATGTCGCGGAACCGTGGAAAGTTTTTTTTCACGAAAAAAGCATTTCGCCATCAGCTAGATATTTTGAAAACTAATGATGCAAAACAACTGTACTGATTTAAAGTGTGTTTTGAAACACTTTTAAAATAATAAAACCATAGCTTATAGTTTTGATTTTTAACCCTCTCGACTTTGGTCAGAGTTTAGTGACATAAACTTCAGAATAATATTCGCAACGGCTAATTAAAGATTTAAAAATTTTACACTTTCAAATTACTAAATTTTCATAATTTTTGATTTCATTTTTTTTGGTATAAGACAATAATAATAATAAAAACATAAAAAATTTAAGATAACAATTCAACAGAATAATATCAAAAAATCTGAAATTCCAAAAATTAAAAAATCAAAAACTGAAAAAATAATAAAATAATTAATACTTAAGAAATCCTAAACTAAAAAAAAATATCATTTTAAAATTAAGTTATTCAAAATCCAATAAATTATGTTTTTTCAATCTTAATTTTTGGATGCTTTAAATATTTTTATGTTTAAATTCTAGTATTCCTAAATTTATTTATTTTTACCAGAAAATTAAGTGATTATTGTAATGGCTTTTCCCTTATTTCAGCATTTTAAGATTCAGCGTTTTGACAGTCAGCTTCATGAGGCAATTCTTCAATATTATTTAAGCGAATACATTATTTTCAAACTATATTTTCAGTCGCATTCAAATAAACAAATCAAAATCTCATCAACACATATTGCACCCGAAGAAATATCAAACGACGCTTTTTGTTTCTGTTCCTTTTCAGCTGCGTACCGCTTAAGAGAAGTCTTTTCGTAAACCTTTTCTTGACCGTTTCTTGAGATTTTTTTTATGGAGTTTTAAGAGTCTCCGTACTACAGGACATTTTTTAAAAAATTCGTTTGAATGTAAAATATAGTTCTTGTAGCAAAATTCAGACTAAGATTTGATTAATAGGAAAAATCTAATTGATTTAAGAATTCTTACATAAAGTATTCTTTACTTTTAAAACAAAAATTTAAGATAATAATTACACATGATAATTTCAAAAAAATCTGAAATTCCAAAAATGAAAAAAAAAATCAAAAACTTAAAAAATTATAAAATAATTACAACTAAAAAAATCCTTAAATTATAAAAAAAAACATTTTTTATCATTTTTTAATAAAGATATTCAAAAAATAATTTTTTTTGATGCTTCGAATAATGGTATGTTTGAATTCTAGTGCAGACTAAGATTAGATTTACAGGATAAAACTAATCGATTTATGAATTCTTACATAAAGTTTTCTTTATTTTTAATTTAGCAAGGTTTCGTAAATATAAAATTTCTAAACCATAAAATGTGCAGGATTTTATTCCCAGAGTCAAGATATTGCTTGAACAAACATCGATTTTAATAAATGGTTACAATCCTTAATTATTCAACATGATTAGATCCCAGAAACACAAAAAAAAGGATTTCATTTGTGTGTTTTTGTTTTAGAAGCACCACAGCCAATTTACATTATTTTTCCCCTTTATCTTGAAAAATCATATTGGTTATCAAAACTTATTTTAAAAATTAATATAGTTTTGACAGTTATTTCAAAATAAATAAATACGTGAATTGAAGATTTAAATTTGTTAATCGTGTTACAATTTACAATTTTTATCGTACATTTTATTTTATTTCAAGAAGATGTGTCTCAGGAACTAATAGATCAATCTCCAATGGTTCTGAGTCTTTACACGATAAGAACAATACAAGTTTTGCTTGATGTTGCTGTTATATTATTTTCATTGAAATACTTGTTAAACAGTTTGTACGAAAAAAAAAAAACGAAGTTGACTTTATAGCTGTCGGCCACCATTGCTAGTACCAACCACTAGTGTCTTCCTTTTTATCTACAAGGACTTCGCCGCCCTGGGCTCCTAAGTGTATGAAAGTATGGCACGGAGCGACGGCGCCGGATACCCATATTTACACTTTGAATTTTTAGAGCGCCCGCCGCGGGATTCGATCCGGCGACCTCTGGATTGTGAGTCCAGTGCGCGGTCCGATTGATCCACACGGGCGGGACAGTTGTACACTATTTTCAATAAATTGGATAATGTTAATTTTTGTGTTTTAACGAAATATGCATATTATCGATAAAAAATGAATGATTTCTATGAATTCATAGACTTTTAAATATTTTGACTCTGGATATCTTTAATAATGTCTTTTTGATACTCTTTGGTTTAAATTTAACCGTTTATTCGAACAGAAAATTTTATTTTGATTTAATATATTTTTTTAATTTCGAAGATAAGCAGCACTGCAACGATAGATTGAAATTTTATTAAAAAATTATCTTTAGAATTAAGATCTGATTAAATTTTTTTGTCATGTTTTCAAATTTTATTTTTGCTCAAATTCTGGACCAATTTTTCAGAGTACAATGAGGAATGAATTTGAAAATGGCTTTTAGTCGGAATATTAAAGTTAAACATGAATCGTTTTAATGTTTGATGCAATCGAGGAAAATTCTAACGGTTACATATGCATTTTAAAAATGGTTACATATGAATTATTAACAACTCTTCCAGTGAATATTTTGGCGTTAAAATTTAATTTTATACATTTTATCTAAATTTTTGAAAACATTAAAATTAAACACAGGCACTGATTTTTTTTTCTTCAAATCTATTTATTAACAGATATCCATTATAGGCCTATAGGGTCGTCCAATTACCATGGAGACACTTCAGAAGCTGAAATTTCAAAGATTTAATTTTTTGTATTTCATTAAAATTTCAATTAAAATAAAACATTGTTTATGTTTGTTTATACAATTTTAAGAAAAACAAATATTCCAGTTATGAGTTTTATGTTGTGCTAGAAAAAATGAAAAATGTCAGATAAACCATCACAATTATCACACAGCTGAAAATGAAAATCCAGACGGTTTAAAATTTAATAGGTCAAATTTACCAGTTTGTTCGTGGGTTTTTCTCTCAGTATAAAATACAGAAAACATAATACTTATGGTTAGATAAATCGATATTTCTTTAAAAAAAATTTTAAATTTAGCGACGTTTATCACGAAATTGGATTACAACTAAACATACAAGAAAATGTAAAAAAAAACACTTTCTCTACTCCTTTAATACAAACTAGCTGTTGAAATAAAGAAAAAAAAATGACGAAGGAGTTTCTTCAATAAAGACATTGAAAACTTAATATGAAAATCTTTGAAAACTTTTTTGCATACATTACATTACAATTTTACAATTCATCTCAATAATTATACCACAAACCAAGTGATGGTATAAATGATTTGCTGATTTTTATACTCCTTGAATTTTTGCACCCAAGCCCCCCCCCGAACAAAAATCCTGGCTACGGCCCTGCAGCCGGGCCTGTCTAATCTTGGTGATCAAGAGCCAACCAGCCACAAAACAAATTTGATTTATCGTTTTTAATTAGCATCCCACGAGGCAGTCACAGCCACGGGGGGAGGTCGCGAGATGACTGTGGTTAAAAATACTTTTCATGAGGAATTATTGTACGCGGGATTTATTCTGATCCCAAACATTCCGAATTGAGTTTTTGATGACGTCATTTGAAGAGCAGCAGATTTATCTGGTAAGCTTCTTATCTGGAGTCATTTGATAAGACAACTTAATAAGGTTATCTCGTATTGCATAACAAGGTAAATTCTACGGGTAAATTGTTGCATCCTGACTGAAGATCAAACAAATAAAAGCAACATTTGAGCAACTGACAATGATATCCATAAATGAAGTGCTGTCAAAATCAAAGCACAAAAAATGCTTTTCTCTGCCAAATCTCAACTGACTTGGCAGAACCGGGAGCCGTTACTTAGTATCGATTTGATTTTCTATTTCTAGCTTTACTGTGCTTTTTGCATTGTTTATATCTGCAAATTGGTTTTTGCAAATGTAGGTACAAAAAGAAGAAGACAAAAAAAGCTTCATGGGAAGAAAGCTCCCGTCTGGCAGCTGCTGTAAATTTCTGCGAAGGAATCGAAATACCAACATAGTGGAAAAAGATTATGATTTATTTGAAAAACAATGTGCTGTTCAAAATCAATATATAGATTGAAACCATTTCTTCATTCGAAACACTAGGTATATCAAACATTTTAAACATTCAGTAATAAAAGTTTGAATATGAATATTTTTTTTATCTTAAAAAATAGTCAGAAAATGTAGACAAATTATGATGAAATAGACGGAAATCGTCAGGAAATGCAGGCAAGTTTTGATGAAATATTCGCGAATCAAAATATTGCCAGTTGCGATTTTATTTAGGCTGGTACAATTTTCATTTAAAGTTGTTGTCCCTCAGCACTGGTCGAGGTCGAGAGGGGTGGGAAAATTTCAAGCCTGATTTTCAAAAATTCCAAATTAAATTTATAACAAAAGGCTTTTAGGCTTCCAATAAAAATTAGCTAAAAATCAATGTATTGATGAAAATATCTTTTGTCTTAACATTTAAGATTTATGCATAGATTAAAATGTCTATATTCAATTTAAAATGCATAAATAAGTATAAGGCAATGAATTCCGAATAGTTTACAATCGAGTACACAAGTTAATATTTCAAAAAAAAATCAGTTTCTTTCAATGATTTTTTGTCCTCTGATTTCTTTGGAATTTAAAAAAATGCAATGGCCTTATTAATCAAAAAATAATAATTTTCTTCATCACGAAATAAAAAAATGCAAAAGCTGATAAATGTTAAATTCAATTTTATTTATAAAAAATCCGTACTAAGATTTTACCATTAAACAAAATGTTTTTAATATTATTAAAATTCGGAGGCGTTCATAATTGAGCAATTCTCTACAAAATCCTGTTTTTTTTTAATTTCAATTTTTGAATTTTTTGATCCGGCTGAAACTTTTTTGGTGCCTTCGGTATGCCCAAATAAGCCATTTTGCATCATGAGATTGTCCATATAATTTTCCATACAAAGTTGGCAGCTGCCCATACAAAAATGATGTATGAAAACTCAAAAATCTATATCTTTTGAAGGATTTTTTGATCGATTTAGTGTCTTCGGCAAAGTTTTAGGTATGGTTAAGGACTACACTGACTACACTCACTTTTTGTCACTTAAACGGGCAAAAAATCTTTAACCGAGTTATTTTTGAATAAAAACTTATTTTTTCAAAAAAAATTAAAATTAGTCGCAAAAGTTTGTCAACTTCATTTTCTGATGTAAAATCAAATTTGCCAATCAAAAAGTACTTTAGTGAAATGTTGATAAAATGCACCGTTTTCAAGTTATAGCCATTTTTAGGTAACTTTTTTGAAAATAGTCGCAGTTATTAATTTTTTTTAATTAGTGCCCATGTTTGCCCACTTTTTAAAAATATACTTTTGAAAAGCTTAAAAAAATCTCTATATTTTGTTTTATTTTTAAACTTTGTTGATACGACCCTTAGTTGCTGAGATATTATCAAGCAAAGATTTTAAAACAGGAAAATTGATGTTTTTCAAGTCTCACCCAAACAACCCACCATTTTCTAATGTCGATATCTCAACAACTAATGGTCCGATTTTCAATGTTAAAATATGAAACATTCGTGAAATTTTCCGATCTTTTCGAAAACAATATTTTCATTTTTTTTTAATCAAATCTTACATTTCAAAAGGGCGTAATATTGAATGTTTGATCCTTTTGAAATTCTTGTTTAAAATAAGAAAATTCACAAAAAATAAAGATTTTTGAAATATGCGAGATTTTTGATGAAATACTTTATTTTGTTTAAAGAATAAATATTGAAAGGAAACACTTAATGCAAAATAATATAAAAATAAACTTAGAACTTTCCATCAATCTTACACCAAATTATTCAACTCTATTTTCGATTGAACAATGTTAGAACAGGCAAAAGACATCAAAATGAGTCTTATTTATTTAAATAAAAAAAGGTAAGAATTTCAAGGGAGCTGGAATAATATGAAAACCCCAGAAAATACTCAAGACAAAATACTGAGTGGAAATCTGAATATTAAGAAACTTTCAGCTGGACTACAGTATTAAAAGGGACAAATGTTTTTAGAGCGCTTTAAAGCTTAAATTTACGAAATCCATTTACAATGTGCCTAACAGTAAATTAAACCAAAAAAAAATCTAGATTTTCAAAGCAAAAAAAAAATGAATTTTGGTACGTTTAAAAATTTGGTAGGTTGAATCCCAAGTAACAAGCAAAATGCTTCTACTTCTTAGCAGGTTTTATAAAAGATTTAAAATTTGCTACTCGGTGTTGTGATGATATTGAACAAAACTTTAAAGATTTACGATAGAAATCTCTTAAAAGTATCTTCAAGAGCACTTTAGAAGCATGACACATTGTTTTATGCCACTCTTCGTTGTTTGACTTGAAGTTATCCCAGAGAGGTTATTTTTAAGACCATTTTACATTGCCAAAACTGCCTTAAAACTGAACTAAAACTTCTCCGTTTAATGAAAGCATAATTCAAGAGTCTTTGAACTTGATCTGTCAAATCATTGAATATTCGTACAGTCAGTCAGTTTAGTGACCTCTCCGACACGCAAAATCGGCACGACGCATCCGGACCAGAATTAGGCGTTTCGAGAATGGAGAAAAATGTCCCGCGGAGTGCTAGTGTTTTTATTGGTTTCGTGTTGATTACTGTGACTAAAAATGTTCGTTATTTCAACGTTTTTTTTCCCTGTGATTTTTTTTCGACAGGTGCTGGCCGAAGAAGCCCACCCGGTTGAGGATCTGGATGCCGGTGCGTGCCGTGAGCTCCTGTCCGGCGCCCAGGGTAAACTTTCGTCGGCCTCTACTGATGTGGAACGCGCTGAGGCTGAATTGCCGTTGAAGTGGCCAAGGCTCTCGTCAAGGCTGTCGAATAAGGTGCGAGCAAAACACCAAACTGCCGGTGAATCCGTGTCCAGTACCCGTCCTTACATTTAGATTCAAGTGCGAGATCAGTGTTTTCTTCAAAAGTCGCGGCCGTTCAATGAACAAATAAAAAGATTTGAAAAATAATTAACACCATTGTTTTAATCCAACGACAAAAAAGCATTTCCAAAAATCTTTTTCGGATCTACCTCCTGCAAACAAATATGTGCATGCGCTACGGTCGCAATACTACGCGTTTTACTCTGCGATAAAACCGCATTAAAGCTTACTGCAGTCTACATGTTCTTACTTAATCTTGAACAAGAGCTTCTCAAGAAATATACTGCCCATGTTCGCATAAATGTCCCATATGCAAAAACAGCAAGCTGAGAAAAACGCACTTGAAGTTTGTCCCACGCATAAGGCTACGTGTAAATTTTTCACGAAAAAACTGGATTTACTCCTGATTTCTAGAACAAAGTATTGGATGTTATAGGCTCTTTTGAAAGAGCACACGATTTAGAACAAAACTGCATCAATAACTCAAAAGTGATGAAAATGCATATGGGACATTTATGCGATCATGGGCAGTATAGCTCTAATAACTGCTTTGGGTAAGAGAGAATAGATTTGATGAGATCAGCCATATTAACATGAAAAAATAACGCCCAAAAACGGAAGCCATGTTGATTTTTCTGCTGATGTCGAATTAATTGTTCCATTAAAAATTACAAATCATAGTAATTTTGAAAGATTCATGCCTTCGATGCATATTTTTTCGAGGCATCTAAAAAAATTGATCAGTGAAATTTTTATGGCAAGAATTTTACGATAAAAATGGCTGCGTAAAGTCACAGTTATATTTATTTGGTTATTATAATATAATTATCGGTGTAAGCTTAAGTTCATCGGCCATTTGTGAATTAATTTCGAAAAGATTAAATGGATTTCACGAAATAAAATTCAGAACTGGTTTTTCTTCGACAAATCTTTTTTATCATCAACGAGAGCAAATAAGTTTAAGTTCACTTTATTACAGTCTTGAAGATCTCTTCTATGATGTTATAAATTTTTGAAGCTTGAGATTAAGTTTTAGAATACCAATAAAGAGCATTTGCAGAGTATTGTAAAAATCAACGTCAAAGTTGCTTAGTTTTAAATTACTCCGCATAAACGCTCTTGATAACCTCCTAAAATAGTCCACTTTGCTCTTAACTCAGGTTTAACGCTGATTTATTGTTGTTCTGGAGAAAGTTTGGCTTTATGATATTTTTTGGCTAAGATAACTTGAATCTATCTTAAAGAAAGTAAAAAAACTTAAATTGTTACTTGGGATATTACCTCTATTTTGAGTAATATTACATAAACAATGTGTAAAAATGTTAACCTAATAAATATTCACCAAAAACTGATGAAAATTCATCATTTTCTGATGTAATATTACACATTCCAGTTCATCGGTACCCGTCACAGATAATGGATGGATTTGCTCCGGTCGATCAAACGATGTCTATTACTGGCATTCACTGTATTTCACCGATGGGAATGATGGCGAGAATAAAAAAAAATAGAAAATAATCATGACAGAATTGCAACTGCACTTTACTGCAATGCTCGCGTCAAATTCCGACGTTTCGATGGAAGGTTATGGCCAGTAATGGAAGTTCAATATTTGCGCTAGAATTTGCCTCCATTTTCCGCTGTGCAGTTAGTTTGCACAAAATGTGATAACGTGAGGGAAAAAATGGGAAAAATGATTTATGATGCAAGGACGTGAAAAAAGGGTCCAAAACTAAATGGTTTATAATAGTTTTATCGTCACGAGGGCGACCATGGAGCAGTTAATGAGAATAAATGATACTAAATGGCGAACAGTTTATGGTTCACAGTGAGTGGAAATGGAAAGCGATTTTCCCTCCCGGGTTCGTCGAGGGCGGGTTGGTTGCATGCCACACAGTTGCCATATGATGGCAGTTTAAAAGTGGGTTAATTTGATTGCACACGCAAGTGGAAGATTTTTTCACTCGGATAAGATTTCGCCGGATTGCTTCGTTTTCTGAGGCAGCAATGATGCATTGCAGTGTTAAGCAATGTGAACTCTATAAGTACATGTTTCGAAAAATGGTTTATAAAAGTGACATGCATTCTGTTCCTTCTAGCCGCAAGCGGTTGTCATTTTTCATTTCGTCCAGAGTTGTTGAACTTGAAACTCGAATCGATCAATCACATTTCGCCTGCAAGAAGCGCATTTCTCGTAAAGGATATAAATATTAAATAAACGTGCCACTGGATGGGCAAAAGCGTGCTGCGCTTCAAATATTGATTTGCTAAATTTTACCCAACATTTTTTTGTGAAGATTACAGACAAATATTCAAAAAATAATGTTGAAATAAAATTATGATACACACATTCAAAAAATAAATATTTCTGAGACAGAAGTAGTTGATCTTAAATTTTCTAGTTATTATTTTTGATTTGAAATTCTTAAATTTAAAATTTTGTAGAAAGTTGGTTTAAATTGGCAAAAAAATGGAAAATAAACCCATTAAAAATGCTGTACGTCCATGGTCGGCACACTTCCAGCTGAGGCACCGACCTCCGACAATCCCGAAGAAAGTGCACCCACCAGCACCACCGGCGAGCAAACTTGGAAAAAGAAAGCAATTTCCTTTGCCCCAGGCAAAACGTTCTACGATGCACCATCGGAAAGGCTTATGCGGCACTCTCTCTCTCCCTGATGGTGCAGCTGTGCTGAATGTGGCGTGGACATTGCACAGGGCACAGGGAAAAAAATGAACACGACAGAATAACAGTTGCACTGTCACGTGGACCTTTCACCCCCCTTCTTGGGTGAGGGGAGACCACGTGGGTTTGTTGATATTGTTGGATAAGAATTTATTAGCTATAAATTTAATTTCTTAATATTTTTGTGTTTATGGTTAAAACATGTTCAAACATTATTTTATTGTAAACATCAGGATATTGTGAGAATTCTTAGAAAAACCAAAATACCAGAAGTTGCATAAATATTTTTTTAATAATTTTTGAACGAAAGAAAAATGAAGATTATCAATTTTTCAGGAGTTTAGTGAATTCTCCAAATTATTGAAATAAAATAGTCATCTCATAAACCTATTCAAATTTTCAATAAAATCATGTATTGAGCCCACCGCTGTCTCCAATATGCAGGTCTCGAGTTCCGGCCGAAGGGGGAAAGACGACGTTGATCAGTTTCTATAGATGCACGGACAACCACCGGTATTGAACTTATATTGAGTGGTGGCAGAATAAAAAAAAAACATAACACCGCACTCACATAGAACCTATAAACATGACCTTGATGGAACCCGGAGTGCGCTCATCCGTGCACAACCCGCACGTGTCCTCCCGCGGCGAGTTGGCGTGCTGGGAAGAGCCCTTGGCCCCTTGTTTCCTGTGTGTCGGTGTGTAGTATAGCTTGTACAGATCTATCAAGCTAGTTAGTTAGTTAGAGCTGAGCTGGCCGCATGAGTACACCCATTTTTTTCACTATCTCGGTGGACCAGCAGCATGCGCCGGAAACGGAAATCATGGTTGACGTGGGTTCACCTGGATCACACCGGTGCGGAGGTATGTGTGGCCTTGGGAGTATTCCCTGTAGATGTGTTTTTTGTTTTGTTGGGGATATCAGAGCCATCCAACCGCAATGAGCTTCGACAATTGTCGGAGTCAGTCATCTGGACGGTATTTGTTCCCTTGCTGGGGATTACTGGAGTTTTCGAGAAAGGTTTGAAAATTAGGTCGTTTGAAGAGCAACATAAAATAATCCAGGTAAAATCTAATACGAAACATTTACAACATTTTGCGGATACAAAAAAATACCGTTGGGCCGTTGCAAATATATTTTCAATTTAGGCCCCCTCCCCCCTTCCAACTCAAAATTGGAAAATTTCAATGGAAATAAAAGTTAAATCAAATCAAAACATCACAAATCAACATCTAAAATTCAGCTTGTTTGGTCTCGTTTAAAAATATTTTGCACTTTTATAAAATTGCAATGCTCAGCACCGCAAAAAACTTTTTTTTCTAACAAAAATAAAATGTTCGTCAATACTTAGAAATCTTGGAATCTTCTAATTGCAAAACAACTGGACAGGTGTATAATGCATTTTAAGACACTTTTTCATTCAAATGTTGAAACCGTGGCCTGTAATTTAATTTTTTTAACTTTTTTATTTTTTTATCATGAAAACCTTTAGACATTAGAACAGTTCTGCTACTTTTAAAAATATGCAACATATTGAAGAATTTATAAAACTACATTTGATTCTCAAAAATTCAGAATTTTCAACAAAAAAAGTTAAAAAGTGCCCTATTTGATTGACAATGCAAAAAAAAATGTTCTTGAATGCAAATGTTTTGAATTTTTTAAATTCCATAAGGGTATTTTTTAATGTTTTTAAAGCACACGAAAACCATAAAATAAAAATCGTTTTATGTGTAAACTAAAATGTAAAAATCGAGAAAAATCAATTAAATTGGTTAAAAATCTATTGAGATTTTGAAACATTTATTTGATTACTATTTTGATAATTATTTAAAAAAAGTTACAAAATCATTATGATGGTGGAAGAGAAGTTCTGACTTTATTTATAACATTTGTTTAATAAAAATTGATAGCTCGAATGTTTTTTTTTGCTTCAAAAGTTTTGATGTTTGAAACGATGAAGACTTTGTTTTAATCAAATGATATAATTTTTGTATTCTAAGGTAGGTTTAGGACAAAATTTGAATAACAATAAGATTACAGATACAAATTCGTTGTTTTTCAATTCAGATTTATTATTAACCATTAAGTTACAGTTTGGTTTGAGAATTTCTTTCGGCTATGTTTTACATCAAAATTTATGTTGAAACTGATACACAAAGGTTTTTTTTTCTTCACTAGGTTTAAAAAAAATCATCATTATGATTAAAAAAAAGTGAAGCAAAGTTAACGGCTGTCACCATTATATACTTTTTTTTAGTTGCAGGGGCAAATTGTTCAAATTTGTACTAATATTGGAATCTACTTTAATAATTTCAATGGCAAAAACTGCTCAATAGAATATTTTTGAATATATTATCTCATCTAACACCTGTCAACAATAATTGAAAAAAGTGCAAAATGAAAATAAATAAATATCAAATAATCTACAAACTTCATAAAATAACTTGGTGTGATTTAGCTGCTCAGAAATGCAGTTATTACTTAACAAAACTATTTCACTGAATAAGAGCTTTCTGTGTAAAATACTCAAATTTTCTCATTTTTTATAATTTTCAACATAAGTATCAATCGACGCAAATTTCAGATTAAGTATCAATCGACGTATTGTATTGTTTTAACCAAATTTGAAAAGTCCTGATATTTTCATGATTTGGAACATAGAAATCAAATAATGCAAATTATTGCTTGATTTTCACTGTGTTTAATTTTTTAACATTAAATACTCATTTTAAAATATCGTTACCCTTAATAATTTTTATTTCATCATGAAAATTATAATAATTCAGTAATTTAAAACATACGGTATTTTGTGTACTATCTACTGACAAGCTTTACGAAACTCGGCGTCACCATATTTCCAATAATGAAAACTTAAGTATTTTATTTAAAACGGTTTTTTTTACTGAAAATTCTAATCTAGTGGAAGTTTACACACAAAATTTAGCATCGTTTGAAAATGCTTTTTTTAATTTAGAAAATTTGAGTTGGGTTTTAAAAGATTACAGTAGCAAGTAGCTAGTGAAAATTTGAAAATTATAAGGTATACGGTAAATACGGTATTTTCGTATTACGATTATGATTATACTTATCCTTTAAAAGTATCGTTTTCGAACCACGATAAGGTTTTCGTTTTGAACCTTGTTAAATAAACTAAATAGAAATCCAAAGTTTTTTTTAATAAAGAAAAAGGTTCTATACGCTATGGGGTTTCCAATCTATATATGACATTTGAAAACAAAACTCTAGAAAAATTGTTTTTCAGCATCATATTTGAATTTTTAGAAAATATTCGATTCAGTTTCTGATGTATACAAATCTGCGACTTATCGTATCATCAAATGAAAAGTTGTTGGTTTATTTTTTCTAGAAACAAAAATCAATTTATTTTGGTTATGTATATTTTAAAGTGAGATAATTTATGAACGAGATATTTCGTCTTGACACAAATCATTATAAAAACTAAATTTTGTTTCATTTTAAAATAACGTTAAAAATAATTTTAGCAACAGAGCAAAAAAAAATTCGAGCAAAAAACTGTCACGAATCTCACCCCAGATAATCATCCGGCACTAACAAACCCCACGGCACACACGTGTGCAGCATATTTAAAACATACGGAGCCCGCGTGGAAACCCCAACTTTTTGCACTTTGCGTGTGCCCTCACAACCACCTCGCGACCAAGATATGGAGAGAAAAATGCATCCCTTGGTGCCAAGTGTTCAATTCATCCAAGAGCCACCACCACCAGCAACACTTTTTACCTTTTGTTTGGCTCCAAATTGGCCACAAGGTAGACACTGACTGAGAGTGTGTGAGTGTGAAGCAAAAAAAAAAGTAGAAGAAGATCGTGACTGCCACGGTGACCGAGAGAGCTTTTCCCGACCCAACACAACAAAGAAAATGAAGAAGTGGGAGACAAAAAAAAAGGTGCTTTTCTTTCTAGGTCATTGGTGCAGCAGTAGCAGATGTGTGTGCGATGGCCCGACGTGCCAGAGGTAAAGTAGATAATGGTCATTTGGGACAGTTCTTCTTTTTTCTCATCTTCTTGATTGTAATTGGAGAAAAAACTGGAGCAAAGACATTGAAGGTGTGAGTAAGTGAGACTTTGGATCTTGATTTTTTCAAAAACTTATGCATAAACCAGCTTACTTGTTTGAAGCTCCGATAACGACCGGTATTGTGATGAGGTAACGTACCTGAAAATAGAAAAGAAAAAAAGGGCTGCGGAGTCGGGTCATATTTCAAGCGACTCCGACTCCGACTCCGACTCCGGCTTTCTGAGTTAAGCCGACTCCGACTCCGACTCCGACTCCGGCTTTCCACAAATTAATGACTCCGGCTCCGACTCCGACTCCGGCCTTCCAACTCTAGCCGACTCCGACTCCAACTCCGACTCCAGCTTTCCACAAATTGTTGACTCCGGCTCCGACTCCGACTCCGACACCTAATCTGTATTTAAAATATTTTAAAAATTTCAATTAATCACATCACTCACATTTCAGTTCACACTTGCGCGAATAATACCGGATGAAATTTATGTTCGGGGTGTTTAACAAAATTATACATACGAATTATTTATACAGAATGATATGGAACCATACTAAGCTTGGTAGATTAGTGTTCGTTGTTCTATGTTACATGTTTTCAGCGTTAATGAAACAAAAACCATAAATATCTTCAGATTTAAACGCATTTTCTGCACAACAATTTTCTAAATAAATTTTAATTTTCTTGTTTGAAAAGTTGGAACTTTTTATTTAACTACTTTAAATTTACATTCATTTTTTTAAGTGTATATGCTTGCTTCACTAATTTTCAACTGTACTTTTTTAAATTTAATATTACAAGAAAGTTAACCTTCATGATCGAATTGACATATAAAATCCATTTGGATAATTTTAGGCTGAAATTTTAAAGAAACACAGTAACTATCAAAGATACGCTGGTTTTGAAATAGACAATTTTTAAAGTCACTATTTTTTAAAGCTCTTTTGAATTTATTTCAGAGGACGTATATGGAAAATGTGTGGACGTATACTTTAAACATATAAATCATGAGAAAATTCTAAAATTTGAAAAAAAAAATTATATCAATCATATCATCCCGATTTAAGGTATTTTAAAAACCTTTATTTTCCTATTAACAAAAAGGATCTACTTAAAACCTTAGCAATTCTATGGTAATATATTGACATTTAGTTGAATTAAAAGTTTGCAAAATTAAGTTTAGATAAGTTTTATATAGAATTTCCAGAGTAATATAAACTTTTATACTAAGAAGTTAGTAAACTTTATACTTAATCCAAATTTTTTTTTTTAATCGGTCAAAGATGCCTATTTGGAGTTGGGAGGCTGGATTTATGATGATTTTTCAACAAATAACTTTATTTATGATAATTTTTCGAAACACACTTTTTTGTACCTTTTTTTGATTTTTGTAATAGTATTTGTTATAGAACTTGTAGCATGTAGCAAAATGTTCGTCATGAGTTTCTGTACAAAACGTAGTCCTAGGTTTCTGTCAAACTTTAAATTGTTTACATGTTTCATCACAAAATGTGCATAGGGCTTTTTTACACACTGTAAATACAAGCAAAAAGAGACAGTAAAGAACCATTTTAATATGTTTTAATTTTTTGACTACACAGCCACAATTATTTACTATTTTATGAATTATGCTTCGAAAACATCATGACATTTGATAAATATCTTGATCTAAAAAATAAATTGACTATAAAAATGTCAACGCAGTGCACGCGATTCAATAAATAAATTTAAAAAAATGGGAATTAACCTGAATTATAACAAATATTGAACAGTAAATAAGTTCATAAATTATATAAAATATTTTGATAACTCCGACTCCAGCTCCGACTCCGGGTCAATCAGAAATCTACGACTCCGGCTCCGACTCCGACTCCAGCTCATAAAATTTAGCCGACTCCGACTCCGACTCCGACTCCAGCTATTCGAGTTTTGACGACTCCGACTCCGACTCAGACTCCAGGTCCCCAAAAAGACCCGACTCCACCGACTCCGGCTCCGACTCCGACTCCGACTCCACAGCCCTGAAAAAAAGTTTATAAGCAAAGATTTCAAGCAGAGTTGGAAAATAAACCTAGATTTTATGTTAGAAAGGTTTATCCGTATGATTCCTAGAATGAGAATCTTATGAGTCTGAAACCGTAAGAAAATCGACCGATGAAGTCCTGTATTTTTGCAATGCACTTTAAACATCAAAGCTAATAATACTTCATAGCTGCACGTTAAAGTGTAGTAAACACGACATTTACTGAAGCCGTGGCTACATACCGGAAAACTGGACCGACAAAGTCAGCTTCAGCAACACAGTGCTGTTCACTGTTCAGACAACTACCCCATTCTACCCGCCGGAGGAGCGATGATTGCTCTTCCACCCATTACACAGCTCATTATTGTCGTCATCAGCTGAAGCTGAGAAGCTCTAGAGAGAACGAAGAACACGGAACGGCCAAATGAAAATTACACACTCACTAAGCATTAACTAACGATAACCGACCGCGCCAAGTCCGCAACCGACTGTCTGTGCTCGTTCTCAGCTGCTGGTAGAGAGATTTTCGGGGGCGCTCGAACTTGTTCCGAAACTTGCAAGACGGCGAAATCTCGGTCCGAGCCAAGATATCAAATTTGCGATGCAAACGAGCGAGAAAAAGACTGGCTGGATTTGACGGCTTTTGGGGAAGAAGTCGATGGGTGCGGAAGGTTGGTGGAGTTTTATTGGGAAATTTCATGTTTACAACTACTGTCTTGGCAGACATGAAAATGAACGAAATGGATTTCTCACATCGTAAGCATCGCCGCTGTATTTTTTGAAGGGTTGACTTATTCTTTAAGTATAAGAAATATTTATAGGTTTAAATTATGATTTTATTTGTACATATTTATCTCTGAATATAACTCTGGTAGTCGAATTCAAATTATCACTTCTTATGTTTGTAATTTGCTCTTTGCACATATTGCATGCAATTTATAAATTCCAAACAAACTTTGGAAAATAGCCATTCGGTTCGGTCTCAATATTAAAAAAAAATGCAAGGTGCAACAAAAAATCGACATCAGAGATAACTTCTGACTACATTCCTTAGGCAAAAATAAGTAACTGTGCCAATTTAGGCCAAAAATATTTTTTTCAATTTATCTTGCCACCCTAGTGCACTTGTTTCTGAAGTCCCTAAAGTTCATGCTTTCTCTCGAGTTGAGCCTGAGCAGAAATTTTGTTTTTTTTTTCAGTGTTATGATAAGGGCTTTTCAGAAAAAAGGTACACGGAAAAAATCCCGATGTTATATTCGACTTTTAATTATTAAAAGTTTAAGAATTCTTTCAATTTTTTGGGAAAAAAATGATATGTTCTTCTTTCGTGCTAGAGTTAAGGTAATGCAAAATATGATACCTAAGATATAAAAATGTGATTTAAAAAAAAAAACTAAAATATTGCGCATTTTGCACTTTACTAGAGTCTTGCGCAATTATTTTCATCACAGTATTTTTTCATCACAGTGATTTTCCTTCACAGTGCTGACGATGATATCCGTTGCTATGACAGGCTGTTTATTTATTTATTTATTTTTGGAAGTTCAGAAAGCTCGTCCAGCCCAGAGAAAGTGTGTTCCGACTTGTTCCGACTGTGGAAAAAACGAAAAAAACGAGATTCGATCCAAGAATCTTTAACAGACCATCTCAAGACTTAACTGCCACGGCCACCACAGCTTGGTGACTAGATTGTGGTCAGAAGTTGATGCATTGCACTTGTTTTGTTTTGATGGTGTGATAGAAATTCAGTTTGCCAACTGTGATGAAAATAATCCCGCAGCACTCTACTGAGGTGCAAAGTGCGCAAAGTTGACAGTTCTCAGTCCTGCAAAGCAGTGTGATGAAAAAATCTAGGCCTAGCACGATTGACACAAAACTCTAGAAATTGCTGTAAGGCGCAATATTGTCAAACAAAATTTCAAAAATCATATTGAGATTCGAAATCAAATTTGCAATCTTAATTGCCTTTACACATTTTTTTGATAAACTGCACCGTTTTCAAGTTGAGGCATTTTGCAGTGAAATATTTTTGAAAAAAGTTCATTTTTTATTTTGGACATTTTAAAATATTGTGCTAGATGTGCTTTAAAATTTCAAAATTATTTTTAAGGAAAAAAGGAAAAATTTCATAACTGTTTCAATTTGTTTACATTGAATATTGAATCGGTAGTATCCGAGATATCGCGTTTTTGAAAAATTATGGCTTACTAAAAGACACTGAGAAAAACTCATTTTCACCATACTTAAACTCAGTGCAGTGCACTTAACTCGAAAACGGTGCTCTTTATTTTATCAAAAATGTGTAAAGGCATTTCCGAATGAAAATTTGATTTTGCATCTGAAATGAATTTTGAAGTTTTGTTTCACAATATTTAATTATTTTTTTAAAATCACATTTTTTCAAAAAATATTTTTTCTTGTACCAGACTTTGCACAATCTAAAACTGTAGTGCAAAGATACCTTTTTGCAATTTCGTCGTGAAACTACTTATAAGTACTACTTAAGTAGTACTTACTTTTCCTGTCATTCATGAACAACGAAATAGCCTACTTTTCTGTACCAAAAATAACAGAATCGAATAGCAACACTTTTCAAAACAAATGCACTGAAATGGGTGCTGAAAAGTTGAACTTTCCAACACTTGTTTCAAAAAGTAACACTTATCAACATTTTTATGATATATAAATCGTTAAATTGACAAAATACATGAAAATTTAACTTAAAATTTAACTCAATGGGTGTTTTTCGGAATTGCCAAAAATGTTGTGTGGAACTCGTTGCATAACTTGATTTTTTCAGCACTCGGTAAACCTCGTTGGATAAATGTACGACTCGTGCTGAAAAAATCCCCGTAAAAAAATAAAAAACACGAAGAAAAAGTATTTTCGGAAAAAAAGTCAAACGATAAATCGAAAGCTTTATCTATTTTCTTCTGAAAAGTCCTAATCTCTTCCAGATTTACAGATTTTTTCCCAACCTCACATATATGTCATACAAGACCACCCCCAAAATAGTATGAAGACTTGTATGGAAACATTATTGAAGCAGAATACCTTCTTTGATAAAGGGAATGTATAGACAAAGATTCATCAAAATAAAAAAATCAAAATTTCAAATCTCGAAAAAAATTGTGAAATTCTTGAGAGATACTCATTTAAACCTATACAGCGGAATTAAAAAAAAACATCTCATCTCTTAAGAATTTTTGGAAAAAGCTTGTCAAAAGATTTTTATTTTGAAATCATGTAGTGGGGTTTACCACACAATGTCCATCCATCACTTCAAAAAATCAAAACATAATTTTATTTTACTTGGTACACTATTACTGTTAAAACAAATATTTTAAATATGTTCCAATTATCTTATTCACGTAGAATTAATCTTCATTAAGAAATAATGAATCTTTTGTAAATATCACATTATTTTTTTTTTACTTTTTAAAAGTGATTACCAGTTAACATAAATTAATAATTCATAAATATCATATAGATTTTTCATATTTTACTACAAGACACATTACATATTTTACATACAAGAAGTTAAGGGAACATGTTGAAATAAACATATTTCATTTAAAACAAATATGTTCAATTCACCCTCATTTAAAAATATTTATTAATTCCTCTTCATAAAAAATGTACAAATAATTGTAAAGCGCGTCAGTTATAAAAAAAAAAAATTATTGAGAAAATCATGAAATTTTGGCAAAAAAATAGATAAATCTTTCTATAAAAACACAAATATTAAACCTCAATCGCCTAACCTCAATCGAATGGTATTAAGAAAAAAAATGGAATTATGGTAATGACAATGAAGATTAGTAAATGTGAAGTACCTAGTAGAGGAAGCGGGCATTTTTTTTTTTTTTTCAAAATGGCAATCTATTGACACTTTCTTGTTTTAACGTCAAGATTTTTTCTCTCGAGATTTTTTAGAAAACTGGCTCTCATATCAACAAATTTGTCTCAGATATGTTGTTTCAAGTGATTTTTTTAACCAAAACATTTACCACTTCACAGAACTTTAAAACTGATAATTTTACGGATCAATCCAACTGTAAAAAAACTGTAAAAATCAAATTAAAACCGTTCTTTTTTTCAAAATTTGTTTCGAGTTTCTAGGTAACAAGTTAGTGAAGATACTTAATTAGCACAAGAAAAGTTTAAAAAAATGGTAGCTCTCATTATTGCCCATCATTACACACAACAATTATTTGAAAATTTCCACCATTTTCATCGACCGTGTCTCGTTGAGACACTTTCTAAACAGCCCCCACACTGCCGCTTTACACATCGCAAAACTGAATCGCGTGACTGAAAAAGATCAATCAAAACGCGGACGCTTAGTTTGTTGTCCCCATGACGAAAATATTCGCCCATTCAACTCACGTTTTTCCGCCTCCCACCTTCCCCTGGGTAGCGTTGTCCCGTTCCGTGGCGGACAAATTAGGCAATTTGCCCTGGGAAGCGAACGAACCAAGAGTTGAATTATGACGGTCTGGGCGCACATTTAGCAAGCCATTATTTGGGCGAGAAACGAGGTTTGCGAGATTCGAGCCTAATAGTTTGAGTTATAGACGGAATGAGTTTTGAGATTGGTGATTTTAGATTCTTAATTGTTAATTTTGAAAATAATAAGGTTTTTCACAACCCTGTCTAGATCGCGTCTAATCTAATTTTATTCTTGCAGTTCCGACGACGTTCTCTAGGCGTCTCGCCAGATTGACTGATTTGAAAGAAGGCGGTTTTAAGGAATCCCGTCACGTCTGTAGACAGTTCGTCGTTATCCGAGCTGTCTTCCATGACGGATTAATGCTATTACCAAGCAGCTGTGCACAGAATGTATGCAGCTCGGCGAAGAATTTCGAATTAAACATTTACCTTCTTAGTAGTAAGCCTCGGTGAGGCGTTTTATGTGGTATTTTTAGCTGGCATAAACTCTTTCGAAAAGACGAAATTGTTGTTCCCTGGGAGCAATGACCGAACATGAGTTAATGCCTCGCGAGAGTGAAATTAAATCATTTTAAGAAGTGAATAAAAATCTTCAATCCCAAGGTAATTCAAGGTTAAAAGTCCTTCTTCAAAAGTAAAACAATCCTCTCATTTCATTGTAGTGCAATATAAATTCCGATGAACTTTCCTTTTGCCCTTCCTTGAGCATTTGAAATGCATATTTTTCATTGCAACAATCATTTTCCATCTGGAGATGCAAAACAGAAAAAAATGCTGAAAGAAATATCTCCCAAGAAACGGAAACCCGCAGGAAGGCTTCTGTGTTTTTGAATATTGTACCACTTTAGGCTTCATCCATAAAGTACGTCACGCTAAAATCAGCCAAAATTTACCCCCCCTCCCCCCCTTTGTCACGCTTTTCCTATACTTATAACACGCAATGTCACACTTGCTCAGACCCCCCCCTCCCCCCCTAGAGCGTGACATACTTTATGGATGACGCCTTATAGCTCCCACAACGAATTCCAGCAGCTGGCAGCTGCTTCCGATATGAACTTGGAAGATATGCACTTATGGTGTTTTGCGAGAATGCATTTTTCATGTTTTTGACAGCGTTTTTTTCCCTTTCTTGTGTGAAAACGCATTTGCATATTGATGTCAATATTGCACAATTTCCTTTCAAAATTTTGTTACGATTGCCAAACATTATCCTGCCGATTAAATAAGAGCCAAATAAATTCCCAAGCACGTCCCGTGTGTGTAAAATCTCTGCACCCGCAATGCCGCTTCGGGCCCTTTTAATGATGTAAATTTAATATTAATAACCTCAACATAAATTATAATTTATTCTGCTTTGCCGAAGCAAACACACACACACTCGCACATACTTGTATACCGTTCGTCCTTTTTCAAAGTTTGATCGTTCGCACACACACACTCACACACAGAAACCACCAAGGCAGTAACGCCAGAGTATCAGCATCCCTTCAAGGAAAGCCATATATTTTTCGATTAAATTTTATTCCCCAATTTCCCCCCCGTTCACACAAACAGGCATCTCGCTAACTTTCGTGTGGTAAGGGTTGGTTTCGTGGGAAACTGAACATCGCTATTTTTTAAATGATTTCATAGTTTCTATTGATTTAAAATAATTAATTAGCCTTTAACTAGATTGAAATATATAATAAGACTGTTAATATAAAATGGAATATTTAGTTCAAGAGTTTATCAATGAAGCTTATAATTTCTACTCACAAAACAAGAAAAAAACTGACAAAATTAAATTCAACCTAACCAATCTGCCTGAAAACAAAGTTTAGAGGTTTAAAGACGACAAAAATGACTGTAACTAAAGCAAAACACTTTTTTTTTAATTCAAAAAACACCTGAAAAGATTAAAAAAATGCAACAAAATGAAGAGTGAAACATCTCAATTGGTTAAATCTAAAAGTAGTTATTGGCATTTTAGTGAAAAAATAGCACAATTTTCAAACTCAAATAAAAAAGTGTTCGATCCAGACATCAACTCGATTCGACCTGGAGCTTGTAAGGAACATTTGTAACTTCCATTTAAGACTGAGAACGGTTTGAGAAAGTCAGTTTAACATATAAAATAGGCTTTTTTAAGTGAATTCCAGGTGTAAGTTTTTGCTTCGGAGACACCTGAGATCACATTTTCTGGTGATTATTTCGGGTTCCTGAGCCATTTTTCAAAGTAGAAACATGCATAAAAAGGTTAAATTTGATCCACTCATACCGTTAACAAAATTTACATTGAACAAAATCTCTGATTTTCATTAAAAGAGAATGAGGTTCGTTTCCAAGGATACCACATCGTCGCTTGTGTGATATCTTGTTACACGTCTGCTGTAAAAAGATAAGACACAAGCGACGAGATGTCACCCGAAAAAGCCGCTTCTTGATTTTTCCAAACTACAGCTATTTGAATTTTGAAAGTTTAAGATTTTTCACTTTTTCGTCGCGTTTAAAAGAATACAAACAGTTCAAGAAATATTATTTCAAAAAAAAACTCTTTAATTGATTTGTTTAGTAATTCCTAAAAAATCGAAATTTGATTATTTTTTTTTTCCATAACCATCATTCAAAATAAAACTATAGAATGATCACACTAAAAATAATAAAAAAAAAACATAGAAATAATTCTTGCAGTCTATCAAACTCAAAAAATACAAAACAAGAGCCACATAAAATAACTACATTTTTGACAGAGCCAAATTACTAAAAATTATCGAAAATGATCAAGAAAGAAAATGAAATTGATAAAAACAATATTTACGGTTTTTGAAGAACCTTTAAGTCTTTTATATGTCTCCTAACCAAAGTAGATTTGTTATTCTGGTAGTTTTCCCACTGAATACCAAATCAGCTTGCCGATTTTTTTCGAAATGGTCATTGGCCTTTTTGAAATATCTTTATTAGCGATTTGAACACCATTTAAAAGCCTTTAATTTTAAATCATTTGCATGAAAATTTCAAATATACCGTAATCTTCAAAATAAAATCGTTTGAAACATTTTAATTCATACAACAAAATAAACTAATCATATTTTATTAAGATCGACTAAAGTTAAAAACAAAACAAAAACTTAAAAATATTTAATAGATCAGATCAATTTTGAGATGCAAAAAAGCAATTTAAAATAAACCATCTAATTCGGAATGGAAAACTCCAAAAACTGATTCTTATGAAAATATAGGCAAGTTTTGAACAATTTGGTTTTTGGGTGACTTATCAGGGTTAATTTGCATTTATCTTCATTTTTTTTCAGGTGTTCAATTTGATTTAAAAAACTTCTTGGAAGTTTAAATTCCCAAGAACTACTTTTTAAAGATTGCATAATCATAAAAATTAGAGGCGGGCAAAAAAAGAGCGAGAAGCTCAAAGAGCCGGTTTACTGAAAAGAGCGAAAGAACCGTGGCTCACAAAAAAAGAACCGCGATTATTTTTTAAACTTCGGTCTTTTGAAAGAACCGGCTCAAAATGCCATGATTTTTGTTATAAATATAGTTTATAGAATTTCCAAAAAAAAAATGTGGAATTAAATTTGTTTTTGAGAATTGAAAATACAATATCAAATATAGTTTATAGAATTTCGAAAAAAAAGTGGAATTAAATTTGTTTTTGAGAATTGAAAATACAATATCAAATATTTCAATGCTTATAAAAATTAATCCCAAAAGTAAATGATTTTTTAAACAACATGAAAAAATCTTTTCACTTTACACCTTTACAATTGCATAATTTGTAAAATAATATATAAATAGAGCTAAATAATAGATATTTTGGAAAAATATATAAATAAATCCTTTTTTCCGATAAAACTTTAGCGTTTATAGACTTTATCGATAAAATCAGAATGTAGAACAGAGTTCACAGAATGTTTTCTCCAAATAAAATATCAGCATAAATTCAATTATTGCGGAAATAAACGCAACTTTAAAATTAATAGCAATTTTTTCAACACATCCTAGATTTAAGTTTGGATGCCATTCAATTACTCGAATGTTTGGGTTCGAGTAGAAATCTTGACATAGAGACCGCCAAGACCTATGGTTTTCAAGGGCATCTTCTCGTTTTCAGTATTATTTTTTTTATCAAATAATTTGTAATAGTCCAATGTGAAATAACATATAAAATCACACGACTCTTAAAAAAATCTTTTCATCCAAATTTTGAAAAAGAGCGAAAGAGCCGTTTAAAAGAGCGGCTCTTTTTAATGAGCTGAAAATGAGCGGCTCCTAAAAAGAGCGGTTTTGCCCACCTCTAATTAAAATCTTGAAAATTCGTTATTTTAAAACTGTTCAGATTTTCAGCGACCAATCCAAAATTTGACAGAATGTTGCACGTCATTTTCAAGCTCTCACACGCAAACGAAAGCTACCAGACTGTGTTCTACCTCAAGACCCCCTTCGATGTTTCCCCCAAAAAGGCCCAATTAAAAATTTCTTCCGCCCGATTCGCCATCATCCCCCTTACCCCCCAGAGGGAGAAAATGAACGGAAGATCCAAGATGTGCCATGTCTCGAGCGATTCCCAAAAATCCTTGAAAAACCCCACACCCACAGTCGTAAATCTTGACGCTTTCAACGGCCCCTTTTTTGGCCGACGACGATACTTCGCAGAAGAAAGTCCAGGAAGCTTCCGCCGCTGCCAAAAGCTCAAATCCTTTACGATTTTTACGATGTTGATCTTGGGATTCAGGGTTGCCCCGGAATAGGAAGGAGATGAGGAGAGGGGCTTTTGGGAACATTTTTCTTGGCAAACAAACTAACAACAACGCAGTTTGATGCCCAGGAGCTTTTATTCTGGGTCACATTTGCAAGTCAAGGCAAAACCGGCCCAAAGCTGCTTTGGATGACAGCTAAAAGACTGCATTGTGTTTGGGGATTTTGAGTGCGTTTTGTGGGGAAATGTTTGTTCAAGGGATGGAAATTGATTTGAGATGCTGGGTAAATATTGACTTAGTCCTTTGAAGATATAGTGATGTGGAGGTGCTTTATTTTACCATTTTAAATTTTGTTTAATTTATTCATGATTATGATATTTTTTTCTTCTTCAATAATAATTACATAACCTAAATCAAACGTGAAACCACAGATTAAAACTTGAATTTAAAATATCTTTCAACATTTGCTCTTGTTCTAATCCGTTGATTTGTTTAAAAATTTCAGCAGTCGTATCCCGCAGTGCAGTAAATTGCAATCAACAAAAGCAACGAGCAAAAACCATCCAATATAAACCTGTTCCAGTCGGTTTCAGTAAGCGAAATTCACGGGATTTGAATTTAAAGTCGTCGTCTTCCAAGAACTTGTTCGCAATTCCTCTTTTTCCCCTCTGTACTTCCTCGGAATACGATTATGCGCAAGAGGTCAGCTCCCCGGATATCCATTTGATAAATTCAAATTCAACTTCTCGTGCAGCACTTGTTCGGTGCAAATTCCAAGAACCACTCGGTTCAAGAATTAAGAGTCTGGAGCTCAAGATCATTCGTCTCTTCCGATGAATCTTAAATCTGCGTACGGCACAGCAGTGTGACTCTTCACCGCCAAGTCTTGATGTACGTACTATTAATAATTCCGAAAGAGTCCTCCTTTCTCGCGTAATTCCACCAGATTACTGATGAGATGCAAACTTAAGGGGACAATTCTTCAAGAATCGGTACGGCTCCCATCCCAGTTTGCATAAAATTAGCATATTATCTTAAACTTAATGAAGTAGATTGATTGCATTTTTATAACTGCTAGGATGTTCTTCTAGGATGAGGAATACTTAATTTAGATTTAGTTTGTTCAACTTTTCAGCAAACTTCAAAATCTCCGAAACAAACCGAGCTCTTTTCAATCAAGTTCGTGTGCATAACCCTGAAACTGCATACCGAGCACCAAGCACCAAACCAAGCGGATGTGAAACTTTTGGACTCCACGCCAAATTAATTATTCCAAAACAAATTTGCATGAAAAAATCGAAAATTTTCACTCCCTATAAGCATATTGCTCGCGCCAACGAGTTGGTTTGTTGGCAAGTGCAAGTTTGTAGGCGAAAACCATAATTACAACTTACACATCATCATCATCATCGCGACGCCACCACCACCTTTGCCACACATATAAACCGTATGTTATGAGCGAGTTTACGAGCTGCGGCCAAAAGTTGTGACACTGAGTGAACGAATTAGTTTACTAGTGTGAGTGAGTTTGCCAAGAACTGAGAAGTTCATATTTTTATCTAATAAGCAGTTCATAAGACAATTTCAAATTGAAGAATTGGTTTATTTCAAACCTATTCAAACGTCGTTATTTATTTGGCTTTTTGCTTTCTGCTTTTTGCTTTTTGCTTTTTGCTTTTTGCTTTTTGCTTTTTGCTTTTTGCTTTTTGCTTTTTGCTTTTTGCTTTTTGCTTTTTGCTTTTTGCTTTTTGCTTTTTGCTTTTTGCTTTTTGCTTTTTGCTTTTTGTTTTTTTTTATATGTGAATGAGTAAAAAGTCGTTTGAAAGCTGCAAATCAGTTTTTCATACAAACTTTAGCAAAGACGGGTATTTACACTCGAGAAAAAAAACTAGTACACAATAAAACATTGTTTTAAAATATTCGATAAATGTAAGGGTAGGCGTGAAAAAATATTTTCAGAGAGTTAGAAATTTAATTGAATTTGTCTAACAAAATATGATTCTTATCAAAAAAGCAGCAAAATTCGTGGTTTTGATCAACAAAATTTCTGATTCTGAATTTTTTAATGTCCTTTAGAACCAATTTTTCTTCGGAAATCATTAAGTTCTACAGAAAAATTATAAACATTTCCGAAACCGAAAAAACATAAAATTCCCATAAAAAATAACATGAAAGAACCCCTCAATAACCAATCTGTCCTCCGTTCTTCCCACGAGAGACCAGGACCACGGAACAACTATTAATTTCCCAGAGAGATTACGCGGCGGCCACCGCCATCACCCCATGAATCATTCATTCTTTCGCACCTTCACGGGCGGAACCGCCCCACTGAATGAGCTGCTTTCCATGCGGAGTAGTACCAGTTCGTAAACATACGGCCAGTAAATTGGATTCAGAAAATTTACAATTTCATTCACCACCTCTACCCGTACTAAAAGGGAGGAACGGAGAAGTGGCCGCGGTCAATCGCGCGAACCGTCCGGGGAGCAGTTTGCGGATTGTTGGCGAGGAAAATTGGTGCTGGGAAAATGGGAAATGGGAATTTTCACTGCGGCATCTGGCGAACATGGTGAAATTGTTTCAATTAAGGCGGTACAATTTATTGACGATGTGTTTACAAGTTCGAATGCAATTGAATTCCTGTTTTGAAAACATTTTGGGAACGTCCAGATCATCAGCAGTGACTGTAAGTTGTTGCTTGAACCCCTTTGGCCCCATCAATTTCGGGATGCATAAAAGAATCAAACAATTTGTAGTGATTGCCGGATAAAGTGGGACAACAAAGTTAGAACAAAATTTGTTAGTCATGAGAACATAAATTGTTATAATTTGCTGGTACAAATTTATGAAGAAGTTAATCAGCTTGATTTGAATTGATTTTTTGCATGCATTTTGTGATCATCCAGATCAACAATTTGTTAGAATTTCTGAATAAAGTGAAACAACAACTTGAGAACAAAATGTGTAAGTCATGAAAACGTAAAAGCAAATATTGTTATGACAATTTGATTCAATGTGTTAAATTCAGTTCTGGTCATGTTTTAAGTTAAAAATACCTGAATTCTGCTTCAATAAACAAAAAAAAACAAATTTGTTCAAAACCATTTAGTTCCATTTTTGTTCGGGTTATCAACAATCAAGTTCGCCATATTCTGCACATTTTAGCACCGGCAAAGGTCCCAATGGCCTGGGAACCGAGTGAAATTATCTCCTCTGAGGATGCAGCGAAAAAAAAAATACCAGAAGCGATTGAATATACCGTGCCTGTGAGAGCGCTTTAATTTATGGTGGCGCGGGATATTAACCTTTGGCGCAATTTATTTTTAGCCCAATAACCTATTGGTTGAATTTCTCTCGTCCATGGAAAAAGGAAGGAGGAGGACCGTGGGGGGAATTTGGTTAGGTGCGTGTGTTTGCCAGAGTGTTTTGGGAGATAGAGTTTGGCCTGCAATACAATAAATCATCTCAACTAATTGCCCCAGAACGCCGTAGTGAATGCACTCTTCAAAATGGTGCAAAATATTGGTACGGGTATTCACGACCGAGAGGGGGGCAATTTATTGAAGCATTTAATGCTGTTCAACAAAGATTTATAATCAATTTTATGGTGGAAGATTTATCGCTGATAATTGCAGTGAGATTTAAGCTGGCACATATTTTGAATAATTGTTTGATTTTGAAACGAATTATAAAAAAATCTGAACATTCAAATGTCAGTGAAGCAAGCCTAATTGCTTTCCTCAAATCGTGATTTTCTCCCCCAAAATAACGAATCCAATCCGGTGACTTTAACCCAGGAAACCCCCCAAAATTTTCGGTTTTCCCTGAAAGTGTAGCAACCATTTCTTCTCCAAGACAAATAAAAGCCATACGTGTGCGGTCAGCAGAGTCCTCCCCATAACGAATCGAACCTTAATGTCCCCTTTCCGGAAAACCCCTTTCTTCGAAGGACTTCCTCCAAGAAACAAGTTTCAGAAGGACAAACTGGAACCTCCCATTTTCGGCATGTCGTTTCGTTGGTCACCTTGGTCATCATCATCACCCAGAAATGACCATGATGTGTAGTTTAATGCTAATGGGATCGGATAGTGGTGGTGTGAACGAACCATCATCCCCGAAATGTACTATTGTGGGTATTTGGGTGACCTTTAATCGCAAAATCGTTGACCAACAGCAGCACATTTAGTTTCCCATTTTGAACAAGAACACGTGAGAGAAACTATGCAGCGGCGTTTAAAATTATGTAAAACTTAAGGAACCTTTTGACAATGGCTTAAATTGGATTTATCGATTTTTCAAACTTAACAAATTGTGCTTACTTTTTGACTTAAAAAAATAGCATGTCAAAAGGCAATAAGCAATGTTTATGAATTGATGGAAAAGCTTGCACGGTTTCCCTCCTCTTAAAAATATTTGATATTATATTTTTTCATTTTATCGCGATAGGTATTCAAGTATTAACTTTGAGAACACGAACAGCAAATCTTTACTTTATTTTTTTTTAAATCATTTCTGCTTTTAACATACTTAATATTTCACAGGTTGTTATTTTTAGTAGTGCGTCCATCCCGGGACAAATTTATAAAAAAATATAAACTTTAAAAACCTATTTGATAGCAAATTTCATTTTATAAATAATTAATAAGAATGACTTAATTTATGAAAATTTATTTTTGTATTTTTTTTAATTGGCTGAAACTTTGTGTGTACTTTTTTAAACAATTTTTATTATTGTGTTCAAAAAAGCTATTCAAATATTCAAATACAGATTGTATTTAAAGAACGGATTCTCTTATCGATTTGTTAACTTCGGTTAAGATGTATGTATTGCATAGGACTAGGAAAAACTTACACTCTAAAAAAAATCATCTATATTTTAAGTTCAATTTTTCCTACAAAAAAAATAAATGTGTATTTTTTGTTGTATATGTTTTATTAGAAAACAAGGAGCGGCCGTGGCTGACTGGTTACGGTGTTCGCTTTATAAGCGAATGGTTCTGGGTTCGATGCCCATCTGCTCCCAACGAGAAAGTTAAGAACACATTAATTTGAAATGATGAATGTGAACGAAAAATCAAAGTCGCTCGAGACGGGGTTCGATCCTCCGTCCTTTGGATTGGTAAGCAAAAATGCTAACCACTAGGCCATGACGACTTTGTGAGCTTGGACTGGAATTAGGAATACTGTTACAGAGAGCGAGTTGTGGCGCTATAACCACGGCAAATAGTGTCCCGGGCATTCGTGGAAATACAATGTCCCATCCCAGAGGGTCCCGGAGTACCAAACCTTCTTAGCATGGTGCTCCCAACGAATACAACCAAAATCTCTCTCTCAGAATTGTGTTGTTGTTCGAACACTCAGTGCTCAAACTCAACCCAATTACGAGTCATCTCTGCGATACGGCTTTACGCAGTAGGCCTGGCCGCTTTAACGCTTGTGATGTTTCAATGCATTCCGATGCAATGGCGCACTACAAATGTTAATAAATGACAAGAAGAGTGCTAGGCGTCATCTAACCTAAGGCACTCTCCAGGATCCCTTCGAAAGATTGGCTGCGCTAGGGTCTGATTAGATTAGATTAGATTAGTATATGTTTTATTAGAAAACAAAAATAATATCTTTTATGCCTTGGCACAAGCTGTTCAAAATTCATTTGGCAGGGTTGCCAATTTAAAAAAAAAACGTTACTTAATCCACCCTTAGGTGGTTGGTGCCTTCCTCACATTTAGAGGTTTATGCTATCCAAAATAGACACGCTCGTTGGAAAGGTCTTTTAATTACCTATCCAAAGATAGGTCGCATGATAGATCCGGACAACGTTTTCATCAAAATATCTGAGATCCGGCCTCCAAAAAGTGCATAAAAAACACTTAAGTGCTTATAACTTTTGATAGGTTTGTCAGATTTTCAATGTTTTGGAGTCGTTGGAGAGGTCTTTTGATTACCTGTTCAACGACAGGTTGCATGATAGATCCGGACAAAGTTTTGATCATGATATCTAAGATCCGGCTTCCAAAAAGTACATAAATAACACTAATAACTTTTGATAGGGTTGTCAGATCTTCAATGTATTGGTCGCGTTGGAAAGGTCTTTTAAATACCTTTCTAAAAATGTATAACATGCCGGGTTTGCTTACAAAAACCACCCTTTTTACAATCTTCCGGACTTTTGTTAAAATCGTTTTTTTAGCATAACTTTTGAAGTACTTAACTAAACCGCATAATTTTTAATAGCGACTTATGGGACCCCAAGACGGATCGAATGACGCCAAAACGGACAAAATAGGTTCAGCCAATGTCAAGATAATCGAATGACAATTTTTTGATCAACATCCCACCACACACACAGACATTTGCTCAGAATTTGATTCTGAGTCGATAGGTATACATGAAGGTGGGTCTAGGAGGTCTAATTGAGAAGTTAAGTTTTCGAGTGATTTTATAGCCTTTCCTCAGTAAGGTGAGGAAGGCAAAACATAATTTTTCAAAAAAGTGGAAAAAAGTTGAAAATACTTTGGCTTTATATTCATATGTTAAATCAGATTTTCAATCGAAAGTACTTTACAATTAAATTTCAATATCATGCGCCGTTTTCGAGTCAAATCTGAAGAAATGATTTTTCAAATGCCCAAAAACATTCGATCATGTGAAGTTAAGGGGTCGATTTAAAAATTTTGAAAATATTTTTAATCGAGAGCTCGGAAAATTTCACGACATTTTCATATTTTGACATAGAAAATTGGACGCATATTTGCTAAGTTATATTAACACAAAATTTCAATGCTTTTTTGGTGATTTTGCATTTTTTTCGAGATATTTAATTTTATTTTTTTAGATTTGAATGAAACTTTGGCCATGCGTTCCCAATGCCAGAAAAAAAAAATTTCATAATTGCTTTTTCCATGCAAGGCTCCATACAATTTTTTTGGGCTGGTCATACAAAATGGACATGTGAATATTTTAAAAACTATATTTTGAGAAGGGCTTTTATGATCGACTAGAAATACGGAATAAGAATCCCGCAATTTTTATTTTATTTTTCATCACTTAAAATTGATATCTCAAAATACGTTTTCCTTTTAATTTTCAAAATGTTTTGTTATATTTTAGAGAACTAAAAATGCATCTTTTGCGCTAGAGTTTACGATGATGATAAATCTGGGACCGGACCCGAACAGACGGAAATAACTTGGAAATAACATTTTTTAATATTTGAAAATACTAGGCCAATAGCATTTTATGTTATTTATAACAAGATTTGTTATTCGTTGTTATGATTTTTTTGTTATTGAATTGGTATTGTAATAACAGACTAATAACATTTTTACTTATTTTTCGAACAAATCTTTGTTATTATTTTTTGTTATTTTAACAACTAATCCGATCATCTCAATAACAGTTTGAGGTATTCTTCCATAATAAAAAATGTTATTCCAAAGTTGTTTTGGCTTTCAACCAATATCAGATCAATAACAAATTTTGTTATGATAAAATAAACTGTTATTAAACCCTTATGTAACAATGGATTTGTCAATAAGGTTCCATAACACTTTCTGTTATTTCAACAGAATTTGATATTACGGGCTTTTATCGGTAGTGTTCGGTGAAATTAAACTCAAAATTTGATTTAACAGAATTTGTCATTGAAATGGCATGAATTTTGTCATAACCGTCTGCCCGGGAAGATATTAATTTTTTGAAAAAATTAGATTTGTGGAAAAATCATATTTTCTATCGAAAATGACTTCACATTTTGCTATGAAGTCAACTGTTTTGGGCATATTTAGGCGAAATTTTCCGCAAAATGTTTAGTTTTTTTTACAATTTAAAAATAATTTAAGAAGGAAAAAAACTCATGCAAACAATATTTCTACGAAATTAAAAGTTCGGTTTTAAATGCTAAAAAACTATTGTGAAATTTTCTTCTTTTTTCTAGAAAATATTTTCGAAATTTTAGAATCTGATAAGCTTATTTAAATGGCTAACATCATTTATTAGGGACATTTTCAAATTTTTGCAAAAATGTGCCCCTATTTGAATGAAACTTTTGGCCATCACCGTTTCCCCCAAATCGACACCGCCCACGGACGTTTGAACGACGCGCACAATCTGAATATATCGATTCACTCGTCGAATTGTCGTCGGTCTCTTATTGGTTCAAAATATGTAGGTATCAGCAGCAGCCAGCAGCAGAGTATTGCTCTCGCCATAATGGAAACGATTTGTGTGTTGAAAACCGTATCGGTGGCCATCTGGAGCGCCTTCGGGGCTGTCTGTCCAATGTCAATGACTCACTTAATCTTGCCGCCGACAGCTGCTGCCACCCCGGTTGGTGAGGTTTTATTCATGAGAAATTTTTGTTTCGGGAATCGAATTGATTTTTTGCTTGAAACTAACAAATTTTCTAACAAAAATCAAGAGCAAAATCATTCTAAAACGCAATACCTTCTATTTACATTCACAGCCCACCTACACCAACTTGATTGATTGACTACTTCCAGGTACACACGTAGTCCAAGCGGGGCACATTGATTTCGGATTTCTCTGTTTGCTCATTACCCACAATGCTTCTGCTCTGCTGCCTTCGAGTTGGACCAGGTTAGCCGCACTAACTAAATAAACCAGGGTCCATTCAATTTCGTTCCCGCTCAAACCTCCTCCCTCTTCTTCCAACCAACTTTGGTCAAGGTGTGGTGGTGCAAATGACAGCATGTAAAGCTCTTTGTTTTCTTTCCTGGGCTGTTCCCCATAGTATCCATTCGAGCGTTACTTGAACCTGGACTTGAACTAATACCCTGCTTAGTGGTAGCTCTACGGCTCTCGCCTTTGACCTTTCTCCGTTACTGTGCGGTGCACCCAACGCACACACACGTATGCTAAACCTCACTCATTTGTAAAGTTGTTGAACAAGGGCGCTGGAATGGTTTCAGCTGGCTTGCCCTCAACTTGGTAACCTTTCGAGGAACTAATCTTCAAACTAAAAGTCACTGAAGTGAACTGCCAAGATTGTGTCAAGTTCGCAGGAATGAGCGACCCCGACAAAGTTTCCGTGTGAAGTTGATCATTAGCGTGAGGCTTTACCTTTTAGTGTAAAGGTTAATTAAAGTTGTACTAGCTTGAAAACAGAAAAGCTTACACACTTTGTCTGGAGGATTACAGAATCTAAATTATTGGAAACCTGTGAAAATATGTGAGCAGGAATAACTTAAAAGAGTAGAATTTTCATCAGATTTTTTTAAGAATTTTTAATAAAATCAAGAAACCAATCATTACGTCAACCGATTAAATTCCTCACTCAATACAAGTAGATTGATAACGAAATGACGACTGAAGTTCAATTACAAATGTTACTACACGAGTTCATCTTTATCAATGATCAAAGTTCAACAAACGCATCGACGTGCAACAATCTTGTCTACAACGTAGTACATCAGATGCTTGCATCATCTTCAGAAAAAGCTGTTCACAATATCAGTAATGAACAGTCCTGTGTGTGTGTGTGTGTGCAACCAACCATACGGGACCACGCGGCCACTTCTTACAAATTGAGTTGTTTCCATGTATTTTTAGATCTACATTCTATACATGCAAATAACTCGCATAGGCATTTGGAAGGTGTTAGCTCTGCCGAGCTTCGGTGACCCATTTCTACGCTGGCTAGCCGAGCGCGAGGTACTTCAGCTTTATCGACAAGCCCCGCCCTGAAGAACGTTTGCACCAATCGGGTTCAAACGTTATTTAGAACTTCCGAACCCTTGTCAAATGGACAAGGACCCAGCGCGTATATAGTTGGTAGTAACAGTATTCCTAATTCCAGTCATAGCTCACCAAGCCGTGATGGCCTAGTGGTTAGCATTTTTGCTTATCAATCCAAAGGACGGGGGATCGAACCCCGAATCTGGCGATTTTGATTTTTCATTCATGTTCAGAGTTTCAAGATCAATATTTCCTACACTTTCTCGTTGGGAGCAGATGGGAATCGAACCCAGGACCATTCGCTTACAAAGCGAACACCGTAACCAGTCAGCCACGGCCGCTCCTAATATCAGTAATGAACAGTCCTACTACGAAAAGTTAGTTTTTTAGTTCGTTTTCAAGAAAACATTCCACATAATTAGACTTCCTCTGTTAAAACTTACTTGAAGTCATTATCATCAGAATGCTGCAACCACAGCATAGCTGTAGAAACAGGTCACCACTCAATTGTCATATTTATGATAATTGCTGCGGAATTCCTGCTAAGAGACTCCCGCAAGTGCAACCTGATGTTCCACTGGACCGCTGTTCTAGGAGGGGAAGATAAATCTGCACCGGTGCAGAGGCCGTTAAACTGCCTTGTCTTCCGCACAGCAGTCAGGTGCCTCGTGTGGTTTAATGAACTTCCTTATGCAATCGAACCAACAGTGCAACCTGTTACTTGTTAATTGACTTGGACACGTTAGTTGGGGAAGAAAACTGTGATGATGTGGCCAAGAAGTGACATTGACTTATCCCATTGATATTTATTTATGAATATTCAATTAGAATAAGCCCGTAAGCCATAATCTGCACTTGGTGAGGTCGTATTTACACAGCTAAAAGGAATACTGACTCACAAGAATAGCAAACCCCTTTCTAACTTGCATGCCTTTTATTTCTTCCGGCCAAGGACAGAGTCAGTAATTCTACACTTGCACGAATCCAGGTACGTGAAAGTTTGCATGAGTCATGAAGTGCAAAACTGTGGCAAAAACGCCCTCATTCCAAATGAATCTAGTTTCTTATTAACATGTCATGGTTTTTATTTACTGTTTTACAAATTTTATGCAATACATGGTCTAAAAAGCCACCCGGATACCAACATGGCATGTCAGCCATATGGCGCCACACCAAATCGGTAATCTCCCAAAGCCGATCGGGCTGTGACTTAAACTTGAAATTTTATGCAGCCACTAACTGCGGTCTCACGCGATAGCGATTTTCTTCACAGTGTTGTGGTTGAAATTTGTGAAAAGCCAAATCACGACTTCAACTCCACTTAGAGGGGTGCACTAAGAAAAACAAAGTAATTAACATTCGTCAAAAAAAAATCAGTGTCAGCGTCGGTGATGATGTGTGAACCAACAGCAAACAAGCCACGCTCAAGACATTTATCATATTCAATAAATCAATCCATAAATGAATACCCTTCACAGATCTCCAAGGTTCGACCTTTCCCAAAATGCCACGAGCAACAGCAATCTTTCCCAGCACTCACACACTTCAGCGGCGTTCACTTACTAAACAAAGTTGAGCTCTAGATTTCATGGCCGAAGGTTTTCTCTCCCCCCAAAAGGACTTCCAGCTTCGAATTACCATTTTCTATCCGCCGCCCAAACGCAACTGCCACCCGGATCGGATTGCAGGTTCGGAAGAAGTTTAGTGGTGTCACAGACAACTGGATTGAATTCATAAAGTACCTTCAATTATTCATAAAGAATTTTAAAAACAACTAAATTGTCAGTTCTATTGTCTATGAACACCTCACAAAAAAATGGATTGAAGACTTCAGCACTTGACTTTTGACAGACAGACTGGTCAGCAATCGGTAGTGTGGGAGCAGCCAGCAAGCAGTAGTTTTAGTAGAGAACCATAGTGGTTCGACTCCGCAGTAGTGGGTTGCTCCCGCAGCTGTACCATTAAGCACACAATTCAACGCCTTCTTTCGTTCGAAAACTTGACCCTGATGGTTAGTAGTGGTTTAAGGGGTCACATAGAGCAGAAGGATGTTGTGCATTTTTCTATTATTAAGTATTTTCGTCAAATTTAATTTGTTTTATTTTTTCTGTACTCTTCTTTTTGCAATTATACAAACCTCTAGCACAACATTTCGCAATAAATCAAGGGAAAAATATTACTTAAAATTGAACTTTCAATGAAAATTCTTATAAACAGATTAGAATACATTAGAGCTTGCTGCATCAAGAATTACTAACCATACTGAATGGCATTACCAGGATTACTGGAAATATGTCATGGATTACATTTTATTTTCAAGAATTACTTGAAAGTACCAGAAACTTTTTTAAATTACACAGTAAAAAATGGTGGAAATTTGAAAGGTGTAATATCGGAAGGTTATTGTTACCTCTTTAATAATGTAATTTTACCTCAATTCAGACTGAAAAAGTGACATTACACCAGAAAAGTGGTATAATTACATATTATCAGAAGTAAAATTACACACTTTTTCTGACATAAAAGATGTACCCTTACCAGATGTAATATTACCATGATTTTTTTTTACTGTGTACATAAAATTAATTAGAGTTACTTGGAATTACTGCCAAGCTGCCTGCTGGAATTCTGAAAAGATATTTTTCTAAATCTAAAGATACCGGCACATAATGGTCGTCATTTGTTGGCAGTGCTGCCTGTTAATAACAAAATGATAATATTTTTTTTTTGAAGATTATTATTTTTAAATTGTTGTGTACTCGAATTTCTGCGTGATTGCCTAGTTAACCTGGAATTACATAAATTTAGGCAGTAAATGTATAAAAAAAATGGTTGGATTATTTTATTACATTTATTATGTTTAATAATTTCTGAAGTAGATCAAAAAAAGTATCATGGAATTATAAAAGCAAGTGAAACCACCAAATTCTCTAAAAAACTTAAGAATTCTTTTATTAAACGCTTTTTGACCAGAAAACTTTGTCAAAAATAGTTTTTTTAATAATACATCATATTTCCAATTTAACTCTTTATATTTTGAGTCAAAATCAGTCGGAAGTGTTGTTTAAAGATCTTGGTGTATGTTTTGAAGAAATTTGCTTAAATTTGAAGCTGATGATAGGATTATTTGAATTTAAAAAAGAAAAACAATCATCAGAAAGACATTTCACTGGAAACTAATTTCTAATTGTTACATTGAAATAGTAGTTTATGCAACAAGTTGCAAAAAGAGGATTTTTTCAGCACGAGTCGTACATTTATCCAACGAGGTTCACCGAGTTGGATAAATACGACGAGTGCTGAAAAAATCAAGTTTTGCAACGAGTTCCATACAACATTTTTTGCAATTCGAAAAACACCCATTGAGTGAAATTTTAAGTCGAATTTTCATGTATTTTGTCAATAAATCATTTAAATCAAAAAATGTTGAAAAGTTTTACTTTTCGAAACAAGTGCTGAAAAGTTCAACTTTTCAGCACCCATTTCAGTGCTGAAAAGTAGAACTTTTCAGCATTTATTTTGAAAAGTGTTGCTATTCGATTCTGTTATTTTTGGTACAGAAAAGTAGGCTATTTCGTCGTTCAAGAATGACAGGAAAAGTAAGTAGTTTCACGACGGAATTGCAAAAATATTGTTTTTCAGGCATGTTTTCAATTTTCAAGTCAATTTCAAGTGTGTGACTTTTTTAATTTTGTATCGCCATGTATTTTTCAGCTAGAAATCTAACAAGATAGATCTCTAACCCAAAATGGAATTTTGTATCCAACAAGAGAGAAAAATGATTTTTTTTTAAAAGGACTGACTAACTTAGGAGTCCAAGGATTGTAACTTATATCAGCATTAAAAATAAATATTCAAGTTTTCTCGCTTAAAATTTACCCAAATGTAAATCTTTACAAAATTTGATTTTTGGAAGGATTCAAGATTATTCAAGAAGTATTAAATATTTGATGAACGTGTAGATTTGATTTTTTTGTAACTAAGCCCGAACAATGTAAAAACTTGTCTTCCAGCTGGAATTGAAACAAAAAGAACTCCAATTGGGATTTGTTTATGTTAATTTTCATTGTGTTTTTATTAAAATTTGTAGTCTAGTAAAAGTCGTTACAAATTTATGTTATTTTCTTTCAAAAGTAGAATTTAAGACTAAACCTAAACTCCTCACAATTTAATCCGGGTTTAGCTCATTTTAACAGAACCCAATCTTACATTTAAATGGTTTCTATGAAAAATTAAAATGTTTTTTCGAATTCTCGGGACCAACAAATTCTAGTATTAAAAACATTGTTATAAGGAATAAATGATTAAGAAATAAACACTTCTAATAAAAAAATAAACAGATAAATCAAAAATGCAAATAAGTATGTTGATATTGATTTGAAGTGCAGAAAATTATTAAGGAAATGGCCCAAATCGATTTTTTTTTAATTTTCATTTTAATAGTTTTCTGATCAGACCTAATCAAAATTATCTTTCAATTTAAGTTGACCTGAAATTTCAATTCATAAACATTATTCTTATAAAATATGTGTGTTTTCATTGTTGGCAATAAATACGATAGATTTTTTTGTAATTTTGTGAAGAACAGTTTTCCAGTTTTGGGCACTTAAAAACTATAATAACAAAATCAAACATTAAAAAACAATATTTTTGTTTTTTGCCTAAAAATCTTTAAAAAAATGTTAGCAAAAGTTATCCTTCAAAATTTAAATTTATGGCAACCCCCTCAAAAGCAGCCTCACTTTTGTTTACCTTTTCTAGAGCTCGTGATTCCGTGCCCATGCTGTGGGTGGCTCATGGCTCTCGACTAAACATATTGATTCTCCGTTAGTATGTGTGCGTACGTGCGCCTATTTACACACAAACACATAAAAGTTCCTCACCGAAGAAAGGCTGCCATGAACGAATGGACCATTCTCGCCCGAGCTATTAATTAGTGGTTTTTGATGGAAGGAAGTTTCCTTCCTGAGTGAGTTGAAAGATGGTGCGGTACTTACCTTAACCTAGCAAAGTGAGGACTTTCGGGGGCAGTAACATTGAAGGGCAATTCCGACGATGGGTGCACCTAGGGAAAGAGGGAGAAATGAGAAATCGGGTTAATGTTTTTGATTAAATGGTGGAAAATATAGTTATAATTTATCAAGTTTAATTAAACTGTACCACCAGCTGCGATTTGGCTGGTGGGGCCAATAAGCTAATCCGTTTTCAGGTCACGATGTTGCCATTTTCACGATATCCAATGTTTATAAACGCATATTAAAATTCCCCTTCCTGATTCTGGTACAATCAAAACACAGAGAGCAGAGGGTGGCAATCGAAACCAGCTGTGCTTTCTCATTTTTGGGAGAAAAAAAAACGCCAATAATAATGCTAACCTCAACTGGTGGGATAACATTTGGCTTTCGCACCAGCTGAGAGCAGGTTGTAAATTGAAGAATTCTACATATAATTTAAAGTTATTGTGGGGCTTTTAACAGCTTTGAAAAATTTGGGAGACATTCTACAAGTCAACTCTACTAGTTTGAAGGTCAAATCAACTTTGTTAAAAAAAAGCATTTCGAATTGTCAATATAAATAAAAAGATTTCCCATCAGGGCGAAAAATTGGAAAGGTAACGAACCCATGAAAAAAACACCCCAAAACCGTGGGAAGCCCCACCGAAAGGAAATAACCACAACAACAAAAATCTGATTTTTATTCCACTCCAGTCCTCTCATTTTCATTTCCCATTTTCCACCCTCCCACCACAAAGAAAAAAGATACACTAATGAAACCCAATTCGATAAGGACACCCTCCTTCCCCCTCTCACGCACACACTCTCACACCCTTTCCGCACGACGTAAGTCAAACATTTAAATTATGGAAAATATTTCCGTTTTTCCTTTCCCTTGGTTCACGCCACCCACCGGAGCAGCAAAAAAAAGGTGGAAACGCAGAAAAGTTACGCAACCGCGTAAATTTCACGCCTTTCCGACGTCGCGACGCCCTCTTTCGACAGCTGCTGGTGGCGTCTTTTTTTCACCCTCTTTTGAAAGGATCTCAATTTTTAGATAGGTTGGAAAAAGGGAAAAGGAAATGGAATCGTCAAAATGATACACACGAAATTGATTTGGAATCGATTTTCTGATTTTTCTTGTTCTAACTTTAAGAAATTTTTGATAAGCTTTTAATTTTTCACACAAATTTGCTTGCAGAATCTGCTAATAAAAGGTGTCAAAAGTGACTCATCCCCATCGAAAATAAAATGTTCTCACATCAATAGAGAGTACAGTTCAACAGCAACTCCGACCACCACAAAACAAGTGCCAATTTTAAAGTCAACAAAATGACATCGCCGAAATTCACACGTCCATTGACGTTGCTTGCCAGCACATCTGTTTTGACACCCCGTTTGACAAATGAGGAATTCATGAGCCCGCGCTCAAACACCCAGCAAATATTTGATTATGCTGAAAATGCGTACTTTGTGTCTGTTTGGTTATGGCAATTTTGGGCTGCGATTTACCGTTAGGGGAATGAGTAATTAAAAGTACTGTTTTGAGAACGGATTTATTTTCAGAGGAAATTTGATTTAAAGTACTAATTTGAAAAAATAAACAAACAGATATATTTTCAGATTCTAATCTAATCAAACCTAATCTAACACAAACACAGCCAGTCCGATGAAAGCATGCTGGAAAGTTTTGTGATTAGATTAATTGCAGTACATCCGAGAACACCAGAAAATGTAGTGCAAAAATTAAAGCGGCCAGCCCTACGGCGTTTTGTTTACCGCAAACAGGATTCTGAGAACGGATCACATTTCACAGAATCTACAGGGGAGGAAGGATGCGTGGATATAACACTCCAGGTTATAGTTTCATATGTGTTTTGTATGATGTCAAATCATGATTATGATTATGATAATGCAATATAATGATCATTTAATAAAATTCCTCCAACTATTTATAATAAACGCTCACCCAATCACATAAACAGTGACACAAAAGAATTGAAAATGAGCATGCAAAAACGAGACTGCGCGTCCCCATGGTCAGCGCACTAATCTTGCAGAATGATTCCATAGATTCTACCAAAAATTTGGCTCAAGCAACTTTTACTTGAGATTTAACATAGAGACTATTCGTGGACATAGAATTTAGAAGTTTTTAACGCATCGTCAACTGCAGTTAACAACCTGAGACAATTTCTTCAAATTTCATGAGTTATTGGAAAAAAAACAACTTATTCAACAATGATTTTTGAACAATGGCTACTAAATAATATTAATAATATAAATATTTACAAAGTCACTTTTCAAATTGTTTGCTTGTTTTTCACGTTTACGGCTATAATGATTTCATTATCATTTAGATTGTTCAAAAATACGTAGAGGAATGTCTGAGACATAAGAAAAACATATAACTTAAAATATAGAAAATGTTAGTGAAAAAGGAAGCCAAAAAATTAGAAAATCTTTTTTTACATTGGACAGTGCTGTACTTGATTCTGAGTCAAAAAGTTTACAATTTTTACCTTTTTTTAGCAGAGCAATTTTAAGATTGAAATACTTAAATAAGTTAAATAAAACAAAATTAGAACGAATAAACTGTACACAAGAAAAACAGAAAAATATAATGTAAAAAGAGTAAAAATCGAATCAATGTACCTTTTCTAATTTAATTTTAACCTAATTTTAACCATAACCAGTTACCCAAAAAAACTTAAGCTTTAATCTTATTTTAGCATTTCTTGTAAAAAAAGAGTTTTCTCCCTTTTAAAATGAATTGAATATTGGGAACACAATCAGTGCATAAAGTAAATTTCGAAAAAAAAATCCAATTTTACTGATATTTTTTAAATTTTGGATAGTACTATAACTTTAATTATGTATAAACTAGTGCATAAAGCATGTTGTGTTATATTTTGTTTAAAAAAATGTAAAATTAGGATAGTTTGCATTTTAGTTTTTTGGTCCCCTCTCGAAATGGAGTAGAGCCGAGTGATAGAAACCTAAAATATTTTTTTTCCTGAACCTAAACAGAGACAAATTTGCATAAATTTCCTCAAGGAATATTTCAATAGTAAGGTGGCTTTTGTTAAAAAAAACACTTATCTAAGAATTTATATACCGTCATCAGGGGTGAGATTGCATCCTACAAAAATGCTGAAATTTGTAGGACCCAAACTAACCCCCCCCCCCCCTGGCCCAATGTCACCCCTGATGACGGTATTTGTTTTTCTTAGGTTTGACGTCCTATTTATCTGTGAAATCCTTTAAAATATTATTTCACCAAAAATTTAAAATGAATGGTTAAGAATGTATTCTGATGATTTAAAAACGATTCTCAATATTTTTATATTTAATTAATGTATATGGTAAAATCAGAAAGTCATAAATAATCAAATATTTTTTTGAATACATTGTACATCGTTAATTTTTGGACTAGTAATCCAATTGAGAATTTTTTAAGTATTTTTTAAGGATTTAAATATAAGACAGAAGATTGGAAATAAAGTTACACCGCAGGAGAAAAATATGGTAATAAATTCTTTTGTTTTTTTATAAGTTTTGAATCTTTGGCATGAAATTTGGAATAAAGTAATTTTATTTTTTTTTAACTTCGTCCATGGACCAGGAACAAAATCTTGAATAAAAATTTGAATGGCCTCATTGGTTAAAAAAAATCGAAGAATCACCAAAAAAAAAAATTTAATTTGTCCAAACAAACTTAACCCTCTACAACCCAACCCCGGCTTTAGACGGATTACATAAACTACACCAGATAAATGAAAATTCAAATCTTAAATTTAAAACAAGCAAAATATAAAACAAGAGAAGTAAAATTTTTCGCAACAAAAGTTGCTCAAAATAACCTTAGGAGGTCATTTTGAGCAACACAGGAAAAATAAAAATTTTTGAAAAAAAAAATTGGGCGGTAGAGGGTTAACATGAAAATTAATGAAGAAAATTGTTATTTGAATTGATTCTATGTATTTCCTTTTTTGTCTGCCTACTTTTTGGGATAATTTGTATGAAGAAATTTGGACGTAAAATGAACGAAGCTCATAAAGATTTCTTGTAAGCCCTTAATTTGGGTTTTTTTTTCAAATTACCTTTTAATTTGAAACAATTTTATTTTGTTGAAAAACCACTTGCGCATTTTTTATTGTCAATTCTAGTTCAATCTAGTTCATCCTTTTCTCCAATTAATAACCAACTCATCTTCCTGACCTTTGATCTAGCTTAGCTGTACTGATGAAGTTGCCATTTTGACTTCGGCCGAACTCCACACCAACCAGCGGTGGGCATCCATTTCGCTAATCAACAGATGTTGTGGAATGCCCGTTCACGCAGCTAGAGAGCTTCTAGCGGCACATCAAAGTGATTGCAATCAATTCAATTAAGAGCCAACGCAATGGGTTTGGCTTTTTGAGAGTGCGTCCATAAAAAAAAACTTTCTAGAACTAACTTAAGGTGGGAAAAAAAGGTATTAGAAAGAGGTCGACAAGATAGCTTCCTTTTCCATGCTGAAAGTTTCCCCATATCCATTGATTGACAAGCTGACGCTACCGAAATCAATCGATATCTAGCAATGCTGTTAATCGTTGAAATCAACGGCGTTTATATCATCGATGTCGATGATCGTTGATTTAAACGTAATCGTAATCGCAGCCATCGTTGATTTAATCGTCAACGTCAACGGACTCGTTGATTTAAACGGCGTTGATCAACGCGTTGATTATCGATAATCAACGAGTTGATCAACGGCGTTCTTTTATAGTTTTCTAGAGTTTTATGAGGAAAGAACGATTTTTTCATAAATGTTTTGATTGGGAAACATTCTCAAATTGATGTGGCATGGTTGTTCGGGGATCCGGGTGTACCAAGAGGACCGAAGTGACCGGATTTAAAACGTAATTTAAGCCCTAGCTAATTGCTGGAGATGGCACTTTGGTTCTCAAGTCCAACCAGGATTTTCTTATGTAAATGACACCGAGAACGGACAATTGGGAACCGAGATATGGTCGGATTTTCACCGGAATTATTGTTCCGGCGGGTTCAGTAAGAGTCTCGCGTGGCTAAATATCGACACAATTTGTTTTTCTATGATACAATACTGAATTGACCACATGACCCAGACCCATGTTCCAGAACCCAGATTAAGATTGGCCAAGATGTCAAACTTCGTGACAGACCGGAGTAGCCTACTGTCGGTCCTCTTGGTACACCCGGATCCCCGAACAACCATGCCACATCAATTTGAGAATGTTTCCCAATCAAAACATTTATGAAAAAATCGTTCTTTCCTCATAAAACTCTAGAAAACTAAAAAAAAAGGTCGTTGATCAACTCGTTGATTACCGATAATCAACGCCGTTTAAATCAACGAGTCCGTTGACGTTGACGATTAAATCAACGATGGCTGCGATTACGATTACGTTTAAATCAACGATCATCGACATCGATGACGTTGATTCAACGATTAACAGCATTGATATCTAGTATAGTGAGAGGAGTTGAAAGGAGCTGCCCCGAAAGTATAATTTATCATCTTCACCATCATCCTGACACAAAACCTGCCGGATGATAGCGATACACCCATAAGGCTTTCTAGTCAGAAATTTACCAACACATTCAAAGTAAGTTTACATGACAGCTGGACGCTTGTTTGCATCAGGTTTCCTATCTCTTTCTAGCAAAAGTTTTTTGTCAGGCGACTTTTAGCTGGTTTTTTTTGACTGATCGCCCGATATGTCAGCCAACATACTTCGCAGGGCTGTGCCAGCTACAGCTCGGTCATTGTTTGCATCAGGACACTGTGACGAGGAGTTCGTCATTTTTGAGTTAAATTATATTTTTTTCACTGGGCCTGGAAAGCCTTATGCCATGGTGGAGCATGCGTTTGATGACTTAATACTTTTTTTTCGGTGAAAGATTTTAATTTTATTTGAAAAAGTTCAAACTCAATTACGAAGCGATTTGAACTTCAAAAAAAATTACCATAATTGATGAAATTAGCATTTTCAACCAACTTTTTTCCCACAGTGTCCCTCCCCTTAATTTTATCTAGGCAATCTGCTACGAGTTATTGAACTCCAGAATGTTCTAACCAGGGCTGCTGGTGGCAGTCAAACGCAGAAGCTGTCGTCCCTTTTTTGCCGGGCGTTTACTTTCGCTTTCCGAAAGTATTGTGGCCTTTCATGGAGCATAAAAAGTGGTGCTTTTCATCGTTAGCAATATGGAGGGGGAAGGGAAACGAGAAGGAACACGAAGAAGGATTTTCCACAATGACTGGATGCTCTCAAGATGATTCCTTTCCACTAGGTTGGAGGGAGCTTTGCGAAAAAGGACAATGAACCTTCTTTCAGAAGGGGGCTATTTTTAGCTCAGAATGATAAGATAAACATGTTAGCAGCTTTTTCTTTCGTTCGATCAATGGGCTGTTTTATTGAAATTGGGTATTATTTCGTCAGATTTTTTTTGGGGTCATCAAATTATTAAGTCAGACGACGTTTTTGTTCGATAAAAAAAATGTTTAAATGATAACACCAATTTTTTGAAAAGTTTTTAAAATACCATGTTAGCCAACATGGTTGCCAGTATTTCAAATAATTTTTTATGCTTTGAGATGAAGTTGAATTATATCATTGAAAAAAAAAACAGCTTTAATTGTATAGCTTTGTTAGTCACTGTAAAGAAAACTATAAAATCCATTTATTTTCCAGACGATGACAACACTTAGTCTAAAATTCAATTCAAAAACAGCACACGTCCCTCGAAAACCACAAAACCCAAAAGTTAAACTTCACCATAAAAACCGGCACTGCATATGTCAGCACACAAAAAACACACACACATTCAAACTACTGTCTACAGCTGCTGGTTGTGGCCGTTTGATGGCGCGTTGGTGGCGTCTCGAACTGGTTTTTATTGGCCAGCTCTCGGAAATCGGCTCTTTGACGGTCAGACATAACCAGCCAGACAACCAGATCGTGGCAAAGAAACTGGTTTCGTCCGGAAAGTGCCCGGATGCTCTTTCTTTCTTCTGTTGCCAGGGTGATGCAGAATTTCAGGGTTATTTTGGATGCCGAATTCTGTAAATTTTGGGAATTTATTGTTATGAACGGATCACAAATCATCTCCGTTTGGAATCTACTGCAGCAATTTAATCGGACACTTAATTGGAATCACACGATTTTCCAAAAGGTGTCCCCGTTAGCTGCAATAGTCATAAAAATCATAAATGTGGTAAAACGCCGCTCGGCAAAAACTGCTCGCAAAGTTGATCAGGTGCGTGCTTGCGGCCAATAAACGCCACCTCGTCGAAATGAATAAAGTGAGCCTTATTTGTCTCAACTGACAGACCCACCAACCTATCCACCCACCCATTGCACTGGGGCAGGGATGTCGTCCTTTTGGGGTGTGCCTTTGACCTGCCCAAAAGCATTACTCCCACGCAGTCCACGGTGAAGAGGTTATGGATGGCGGAGCGACGGTGGAGCAGCTCGCACGAAAAATGGCATGTTTCCTTTCCCAGATCATTAAAACATTATTTCACGGTTCAGCCCAGCCCGGCAGTAGAAGCAGCAGTTGATCGGTAGCAGAGCTTTATGAACGGAGTCGGTTGGGCTTCCTAGTAGGTTCCGCTACTGGAACTACTTAAGATGCTCACAATGTTTAATTTAAAAATTAAATAAAGAAAAATATCTTTTGATAAAATAAGCTTTAAGTATTTTTTTTACTAAAGTAAAAATATAAGCTATGCAGGCCTGTTTATAGCTTCATTACCAACACATTTTAATGAAATATTATTTTATACAAAAAAACAATATAACTGCGAAAATAGTTTAATTACTTCTTACCACCCTACTGATTGTACACCTTGCAAAGAAATCAAATTTATTTTCTATTGACTTGAAAATTGATGTAGTCCAATAGCATCCGAAATATCGACAGTTAAATATTCAACATTATTTAGGCTATTCTCAACAACCATATTTTTCTTTTTTTTTGGTTTTAATAAGCTTTGCTCTGCGCAAATTATGATAATATCGGCAATCTTAATTCTAGAATCAGAAGACACTTTTTCTTATCTCGATAAAAATAATATTTCCGTGATTTTTTTTTATTGCCACCATTAAGGGTACACAGTAGGGTGGGTACGTTTTTCAAAAAGTTCTCGGATCAAGTTTTAGTATGGTTCCCCTTGTAGGGCATGCCCATAGGGACTTTCATGCCAAATATCAGCTCATTTGGTTGTAAACTGGCTGCGCGCATCAGGGTTAAAGTTTACATGGGAATTACTATGGGAAATTGGAACTTTTTGTTCAAACACTCCTACAGGTCTGGGAAAATCACGCGCCAACTTCTGGTATGGTCAGGCCTATGGGGAAAGGTCTGGAGAACATTTTTCCCGAAGAGAGCATATGGATTCGTTGTCCCTAGACCTGGCGCATCGGCAAACAATCCGATGTCTCCGGAATCAACGGTTTTCCCTCAAAATGCATCAAATTTTCCTTAGCATGCTATGAAAGCTCGATGAACACCGCGACGCCATACGTCAGGCAGCTACCACGTGGGTGAGAAACGGCTGGAATATTCAATTGCAAACCTTCTTTTAACTAGAAAATGATCATTTCGAGTAATCCTGATATAATTTAGTCGAATTCAGAATCTTTGCATAGCAAATTTGTATTTTTTTGCAAATATTTCAACCACGTGTTAGCTGCCTAACGTATGGCGTCGCCGTGTGCATCAAGCTTTCATAGCATGCTAAGGAAAATTTGATGCATTTTAAGGGAAAACCGTTGATTCCGGAGACATCGGATTGTTTGCCGATGCGCCAGGTCTAGGGACAACGAATCCATATGCTCTCTTCGGGAAAAGTGTTCTTCAGACCATTCCCCATAGGCCTGACCATACCAGAAGTTGGCGCGTGATTTTCCCAGACCTGTAGGAGCGTTTGAACAAAAAGTTCCAATTTCCCATAGTAATTCCTATGTAAACTTTAACCCTGATGCGCGCAGCCATTTTACAACCAAATGAGCTGATATTTGGCATGAAAGTCCCTATGGGCATGCCCTACAAGGGGAACCATACTTAAACTTAATCCGAGAACTTTTTGAAAAACGTACCCACCCTAGTACACAGTAACCAAAGATTATCTTCTTATTCCAAAAATGTCGAACTTACGGACCGAATCCTTGCCCAATCCTGCAAAAATTTCATTGTAAAAAAGTCAAACTTTGTTGTAAATTACTTTGTAGGCAGTACTTTAGGGGATGAATCAAAAATAATATCGATAGTTCCCGTAGTTTTGAAGATACAAAAATAACTGTAACAAAAATCTTGGTGCAAAAGATCTGGATGATGTGCTCCGTTAAAAAAAAATAATGAATTGAATATTTATTATTCCAATAACATAAAATCAATGGGTTGAGATTGGGCCATACAAAAATGCTGAAATTTGTATAACCCAATCTCACGTCCAAGACCCAATGTCACCCCAGATGACGGTAAGCTAAAATAAATCAGCGGCTTATGTCATAAATAAAAGATAACTTTTTTTGCTTTTTAAACATATTCAAAAAGGGAAAAAATAATCAAAAATGAAATTTCCCCGATTAGCATTATTTTTTATAACAAAACTAAAATGCAAAATGAGTATTTTTCTGCATTGGACCGATGGAAATATTTTTCAAAGTTTGTGTCCCTCGGCTCTGGCCGGGGTCGAGGAGGGGGCAAAATAATACAAATATTGAAATAACAAGCCGTAGTCTGAACATTTGAATGCAAAAAGTGTTTTAAAGTGCATTTTACATTTTACAGTTTGGGATCATCCATAAACCACGTGGACACTTTAGTGGGGGGGGGGGGGGGGGTTGTAAGCGATTGTCAACGCTCCATACAGGGTCAGCCAGAATAAAGATTCATCCTTCTCTGTGCCAGATATTGACAGATTTTGCCAGATTTTTTACTTTTTGAGAATTATGAACGAATTGAATTTAAAATAAACAAAAAATAGCTTGTGTATTTCTTAAAGGAAATATAAATTCGACATTTTTAGGTCATAACATCAGTTAAACTATCTGAATTTTACAAATTATTGAATTAATTCATATTTTTCCTCCCCTTCACCATGCAGAATTGTTATATTTTCATCTGCCAGATTTTCCCAGATTTTTTTTCGATACTTTGGCAGATTTTTCATATTTTGACCTGGTTACCCTGGCTCCATACAAAAAAGATTTTTTTTTTTGTATGGACAATTGTCCACGAAGGGGGGGAGGAGGGGTTGAGATTCCCAAAAAAGTGGCCACGTGGTTTATGAATGGTCCCTTTCTAAAATTCAAAAGATTTTTAAATCAACCCACACATGCTAAAAATGATTCTAAACGCAGGGGAATGCATGAATGAAATTGATTTCAGCTGAAAGCACTTAAATTTCCATTGAATTATTGAAGTTTTTTTGTAAAAATATTTTTGTTGCCCCCTGATTTTTGAGGCAAAGTTATGGGGGGTGACAAAAACTTTTAATAAAATTTGTACCATCCTTAATACAATCCAAAACTTTCCGAAGTCAAAAATTCGATCAAATATATCCTTAATAAGAATAGAGATTGTATCTGCTTAATTTGAGCCTTATCAAACAATACAAAAATGCAACAATGATAATTTTAATTGGTGTTTTCGAAAATTTTGAATTTGGGGATCAAAGAAATGAAAAAAAATTCTACTTTTATTTTCTTTTCTTTTTTTTTTGCTTGAAATTTGAAATTCAGTTTTTCTGCCATCAGTCTATAAAGAAATGGTCAATAATTACGAGAACGGATTTGTGATGAATTAGGTGTCTTCGGCAAATTTTTAGGTGTGGACATTGGACAATTCTGGAAAAAAATAGGTACACTCTAAAAATATTCAATCATTTTTTATTTCACATTTCAAAACAAAAAAATGCGCTCACTCATTATTTTAAGATGTAAAATTATGGAGAAGGTGTAAAAAATTATGGAGAAGGTGTATAAAATTATGGAGAAGGTGTAAAATGCGATAAAGTTAGATTTTTTTTAAATTTTGCTATTTTTTCTAATATTTCGAAAGTACCCATGATTTCCTATGTTTAGAAATATTCATTTTGCAAGGTTGTGAAAAATGTCATGAATAAATTCATCTAAAAAACTTCAAAGATTAAACCTCTAGTTGCTAAAATATAGCTATCTAAAACAAAAAGGATTTTTTTTATCACTCAAATAGCTATTTTTCGATAAAAAAAAAGTAAAATAAAACATTGTTTCGGTTTCTATGAAAAATGCAGCAAACATCATACTTTAGAAAACGGTGCACTTTATCAAATTTTCTGTTAAGTTCTTTTTGATTCCAAATCAGATTTTTTTATCTTTTGTACGATCGTTTTAGTCAAAGTTTGGCAGCACTGCCAAACATTTTATGTCCATGTTGGGTCATAGCTAATTCTGAAAAAAAAATTGAATAAATTGATCAAAAATAATGTTTATGTGCCAATCGATGTTTGTGTAAAACCATGAATTAAATAAAAAAAAATTTATTGTTCTTATTTTCCAGAAATTTCCCTACATTTTTGCCAGAGACACCATTCATCAGAAATTTCGTTTAAGAGACACAGATTCTAGAATATTTGGACATCATTTTTGTATGGACAGCTGTCAAATCTGTATGAAACCTTGTATGCATGGACAAAAAATGGCCTTTGGGACCATCCATAAACCACGTGGACACTTTTTATGATTCTGTTACCCCCCCCCCCCCCCCCTCGTGAACAATAGTCCATACAAAAAAACTAAAGTGTCCACGTAGTTTATGGATGGTCCCTTTACTAAGCTAAAGGCAAATAAAAAAAAAAACAAAAACAAAATAGGCTAATTTGTGGGAGTGTTACTCATTTTCATTTTGCTCATTTTGTTTTTCTACATAGTTTTTCCCTATCTCGATGGTCCCTTCAATATTGATACAAAGAAAGCGATCTGTGAAATCTCTGTAAAGCCTTGCAGATATTTATAACTTTAAAAATAGATATTGAATAGATAGATATTTACATATATTTACATACATATAATAGATAGGATTTACAAAAAAAATACATTTTTTGAGTTTCGTTTTCTCACGTGAAAGTTTGAAGGAAAACCCACAAATTTGGGCATTGTAAACCAATAGCTGAAAAACTCAAATTCTCAATAAATCGTTAATACCGATGAACACCCCTCCTCCTCTACATGACCTTTTCTCGTCACAAATCACCACACCACACAGTTCGTTGCAGAAGCAAGACACGCGTTAAGAATCAGGCAGCATTCTCCGTACAACACGACACGAAACGAAAAAAAAAATCGCTGAGCCGTCAAAACTCGTTTTCCCACCGAGCTGGTTGACGTCTTTATGGGTTTTGTGGAGCTGCTGCGAAAATAGCCCTAAATATTTATTGCCAGATTAAGGACAGTAAAATTAGCTGCTGGAAGCCAGTAGGTGTGTTTTTGAAGGGCACTTTTTTTGACTTGACTGCTTATTGGAAAAGTTTGCAAGAGTGGTGCAGTAATTATGAGGCGGAGAAAAGGTTCAAGAAGTGCGCAAAATGCGGAATTTACGGGGTGGCGTGGGAATCGATTCGAGTGTAATAAATAAAATTTCTCCAAGATTGTCTCAGACACGAAATGAAGTCATTAAAATTACTGCTTTAGCACACAGTTGTTGGTGTAATAAATTGATTTTTGATTAAATATCCCTACAAAGTTAACGACATAATCATAACTGAACATCAATTAAATGTCAAGGTTTGCCAGAGTAATTTATGGATGATTTAACAGAATAAAATTGATTTCAATAGCTTTAAATAGTGAAACAACTTGTTTTTTCTAAACATCAGATTTCTTTCTAAATTTTCATTCGACTTCTTGAAAAATCACCCAAGAAAGAACTTTCCTCTCGAATGATGCAGCCACTTCCTGCAAGAAGGGTGTAAAAAAGGTTAAAACGAAGTTCACGCGCCCAAGACGGCCGAGGTCGAGGCGGTGGCGTTCATAAAAGATTCAACATCACTATAAGAGTTTGCGGTGTCGGGACATAAATGACTCCCCGGAGATGATGCCTCTGCTGCTGCTGAACCTCCTGGTGAAGATGATTATTAAGACTTGCACGAAGGGGAGGCGAAACAGTGTCCAGGAAGAAAAGGAGCCTTCAAATTTAGGACCAAACTATATTAAAAGTTAGGTTCAATGGAAGGAGAACTCGAGTCTGCGAAGCAGACGGCAGTAACTTTGTGGAAATTTGATGATGGCATTGAAAGAATGTTGCGGTCAGTCTCGGAAGTTTTGATTATGTTAAGATACTCGTTAGAAGATTTGCGGCTTTTCTGAGTTTCTAAAATAGCCCACAGAATTGATTTCACGACGCCAAGAATTTCAACCATGACACCACAATCATCCTGTCACGGTGAGTGATTTGTACCAAGGTGTTCAAAGTACCCCCGTAACGATTAAATGCGGTTGCCACACTTGAAAAAAAAAATCCAATCATTTCAGCCATTTCAAAAGCTGGTGGCGGCATTCCTGGAGGGTCCCCTCCGCCTCACAAACCACAATGCCCTCCAATTTGCCACTGGCTGTAACACGAGTACTCGTGTCCGCGCTTGGTACACACGTAACATCGTTTTATCGAGTTGTCATATCGCTTTTTAAGTGTTTTCCACCGCGATTATCATTTCAAACCGGCGACGACGACGACGCAATCGCCGAGGCGTCGCGACGCTCCGCTTGGACCATTGTGCCGGGATCATTAGGCGTAACGAGCATAACAACAATCTACGTTGCACAGTTGAAAATTTGATATGGAACGAGTTCTTGAAATCAAGATAAAAAACTTTTAAAATTAATTAAAAAATATAGTTTTTTAAGCAGAATTATTTTTTTGAAGAACACTTTTGAACTGTGTACCTTTCCACGAATCATCCCCCCACCCTAGAGTAAAGTCTCCAGCACGACAGGGAAGGGACAAACACGTCAACGTTTTGGATGAACTTGCGTGGCAAAACGTTGAACGTCGTTGGTGTCGGGGATCGGTTTCACAAAATTTGATGGCGATACGATGAGCCCAGCTGGGGTTTGCTGTGGCGAGTTCAACAAAAGAACGTCCAAATCATCCCCTTGATGATGGGACGGTGATTCTAAAATTGTCGTTTTAAATATTCTGAAACCACTTTTTTGAAGAACTTATGAATATATTAATATATCGTAGAAAAAGCTTTTTTTTTAATAAAGCAGGACCAAACAAATACTTTTCAGAAATTGAGTTTTGAATTATGAAGCTTCAATAAGGTCAGATTATAATTAAGGTAATTTTTCAAATAGACGTATCATTTCTGGAAACGCGCAAGGCTACGTCCTATTGTAAAATTGACTAGGATAAAACCAAAAGGTTTCACAAAACACTTCATTTTGCAGATAATTGCAAACTGTTTTTTTTTTTTTTTTTCGCTTATTTAATATCACAAGTTTTAATTAACTATTGTAATTTGGTAACTCATCTCAAGTGGAGGTCGAGGTAGAGTAGCAAAAAAATAAAAATAAATCCAATTTTCAAGATTAATTTACAAAATTGGAAAAAACTATTTTGATTACCTTTTATCCAAATTTATACATTGTTATATTTATGATACTGACAAAAAATTGCAAAGTATCATAGAATTCGCTGAAATATTTTTACCCCAGAAGTTTCACATCTTTTCCGAACTATGGTCCCTACATTAGAAATTTGATAACAGATTGAATAGCCTTTATTCAATTTAAAAATGCATAAAGAAACGTTTAACAATGTATTCTAAATAGGTTACAAACTAAACTAGAAAAGAAAAAAAACTATTGATTTAGATTAAACTTTGTCCATGTTATTTTGCATCTCTAGTTTTCCCATACGAGTCTCCATACAATGTTGGGGGCTGGTCATACAAAATGGGTTACATAACCATGTATAGTATGATATTCTGTATCTTTAGAAACAATTTTCTGATCGATTTGGTGTCTTCGGCAAAGTTGTAAGTTGAAATTAGGACTTTTCAGAAAAAATACGATACGGAAAATCCAATTTTGTTAATTAACTTTTGATAACCTAAACTTGAGTTCCCAAATATTTTTTTTTTTAATTTTCGTAATTTTGTATTTCTTTAGGGGACTAAAAAGATTTCTTTTGAGCCATAGTGCTGGAGGGTTAGGAGATATGATTTTTTGAAAACATACTGTTTTTTTATTGTCGAAAGTCTGGACAAAAAAATAAATCAAAATCGAATTTGTTATCGAAAAATATTTTTTCTATAAAATGTACCATTTTATAGTTATGGCTTCTTTTAGGTACTCAGAAATTTTCGATTTTTCAAAGATGTTTTGTATTTCAAAAATATTTTTTTAGAAAAAAGCATCTATGAAAAAACAGAAATGCTGAGAAAATTCTTTGATAATTTGAAACTGCAAAAATTTGTTTCTGAAATACAGTTTCACAAATAATTCGAATGAAAATAAGTTTTTTTTTCAAAATTTCAACTAATAATCCTGATTTTTATGCTGACGATAGCTCGGAAACAATTGGTTCGATTTTTAATAAAAATAATTTCAAAATTTTTGAATCAAGCTTTGCTATTGAAAAAAATTAAAAATAGATTACTGGAAAAAACATAACCACATCCAAGTCGGGTCGGAAAATCAGGGGGCAAAAAATGTTTTTTTTAGAAAAACTTCAACTTTTCAATGGAAATTTATGCGCAATCAGCTAAAATCGATTTAAAATGCATTCCCTGCACCCAGAAACATTTTTAAGCATATTTGGGTTTATTCAGAGATTTTCTCTTTTATTTTTTTATTAAATTTTTTGATGTACAGTACCAAAAAACTGAACTAGTGTAAAATGCATTTTAAAACACTTTTTTCATTGAAATGTTGAGACTATGGCTTGTTATTTAAATTTATATATTCGTTTTTTATTTTTATGTGCATTGAATTTGTTGAAAACCAATTAAAGCATCGAAAATATTTTTCTTTTCTTTGAAAACTTTTATCTTTTTATTCCTTATAACAAAATGTTTGCAACCATTTTATTATGATGGTAAAATTACAAAACAAAGTGAAGATTTATACATGGTTCAATAAAACTATGCATAAACCATTGTTTAAACCATTGGATTATTCATGATTTAATTTTGTATAAAGAAAAATAGTCCTTTATCAATAATAATTCAGATTATTTAAAAAACTTTTAGAATTTTCACTAAATATCGGTTAAATGGTCCCCGTTGGAATTGGATATTTGCAGCATCATTTATTTTTAATTTTAATATTTTTTAAGACTCAATTATCACAAGTGTTTCGATTATCCGAAGATTTGTATTGGACTTTAGATTATCGAAAAAAATCGATTCTTTTATTTTTATTTTATTTTTGGCTTGTTATTTCAACTTCAATAATTTTTCAAAAGCTTAATCTAGAAGATTCAGAAAAAATATATGTTTTTAAAGTTATCCTCATAAAACCTTAAAGCAAAAAAAAAACTCTGCCCCTACTTGACCTTTTCCGAGGAGAACAATTCCGCCGAAAACATCCAACTGCCAGGACGTCTCGTGGCACGCAGGCAACCAACCAAGCACAAGAAAAAGGATATCGTGAGCGAAAAAAAAGATAACTTGTCCCGAGATGAAGATAAACGAGTTTTCCGGGTCTGTGAGCAGCAACGACTTGCAAATTCTATTTTTTGATTGTTTGTTCCGAAAAGGATCCGCACTCCAAAATGTGTGCGGAGGTTGGGGTGGATGACATTGAGTGCGGGAGTCTGCTGAGTGGACACACTGAGAAGAACGAACAAAAAAGCACAGCAGACAGCTTTTCATTCCGCGGTTTCCCAAACTCTGGCCGTCGAGTGGCGGCGGCGCATTGTCGCGGTTGACCTTCGTCAGTGTCAATGGGGCTGGCCGGAAGCTCACTTAATTTTTTATGGGTATGCTAGACGTATTATTGACATGACTTTTTTGATAAAACATCCATTTTATCGAAAAGGAAGAAATTCAACAAAAACATAAAAAAATATAAGACTGAAAAAAAGTCATTACACCCTAATTAAATTTCGGCAGTGTATTGTGCAGTGTTTTAATTTGAATCTGGTCGCATTTTTTGCCGTTGGTTCCGTTTGACGGACCGGTGCCGCGCGGTCATAAAATCAGAACTTGTCACGGAGATTGCGGTGATTGCGCCGGTCCCCACACACACAAACGCCATCCACCGTGAGAGTGGCTGCGTAATTAAAAACAGCAGTGCAGCAGCCACTGGCGTTGCAATTTCGGTCTGAGGGCCATTGTGAGTCAGTGGAGTTTACTGGAGTATGGCTTGATTGAAAAATCGGTGTGTAATTAGTTTTCAATCAATCGGGAAAAAAATATTTTAATTAAAGTATGTAATAGCCAAAATCATCACATTTCAACAACCTTTATTATAACATTGTGATAACTCGTGATGGATTCAAGCAATCCCCTAATATTCATTTAAATATTACATCAATTTATTTTCGTTTTTTCTTCTCTACAATTTTGTAGAATATTTTTACACTTTTAAAAATAACCCTGCAAAGTTACAAAAAATATGTAATTTTAAATAAAAAAATGTTTAAGATGAAAAAAAAAACGTTTAGGAATAAAGCATGAATTTGAAAAGATTAAATTTCCCATAGAAAACATGCCTCTCTTTGTTTCATATTTGGGTATCACAAAATGTATGCAATTATAGGACAGTTATTTGTTAACTTTAATAAATATAATACGTTTTAAACCCCAACATGTGAAATGGTCGAAAATAAATGTTATATGACTTTTTGGATGCCTTCCCCATTCAAGCCTTCGGACTCCTCCTAGGTTCGAACAGAAACTTGCAATAGAGACCACAAAAGACCTGGGGGTCGTTAATGGGGATGGTTAAATTTTGACCTTTTCAAAAGTTAGGGTTGTGTGTGTGTGTGTGTGTGTGGTCCAATCCAATACCCGCTAACCGGTAGCGAAATTATGGGAAAGTACAATTTGTATCAGACTTTGTATATGCCGAATGCTGATACAACTTATCTCAGTCCCGGGTATTAGGTGGTGACAGCCCTCGCGCTGCTTCCAACGACCCATTTCAGAATGACAGAGCTCCTTGCGGTCCAATTCCGAGGTCGCTGGGCATTGTTCGGCCCCGCCTAAACATAGAAGCAAGCACCTGAAGGAAACTCGATCTACATTTAGACTTCCAATCCCCTCAGGCAAATCAGGGATCAGCGCGTATTTAATATGAGAAGATAGCATGTTTCAACACTACGGCTCAATTCACTGCTAGAGTGTAAACCTTCTGATGGCCGACTGCTTAGCGTCCCAGACCACCAATCCTAAGGTGTGAGTTCGAATCCCACCTGATTCATTTTCGTTTTTGTTCATATTCAAAGTTCAAATTCCTGATTCTAAATTTCAATGGTACCGACCGGGATTTGATCCCTGAACCTTCTGCTTGTGAGGCAGAAGCCGTAACCATTAAGCCACGGAGCCGGTTACCTTTTCAAAAGTTAGGGTTGATTTAAAAATATGTTTCATTTGAGAGATCGGAAAAAACGTTGAATCAAATTTATAGTACAATTCCGATCTACTCGAAACAAATATTTTCAAAGATGATCAAGCTTGGTCATGAATCTTAAAGATGATTTTTTACGTTATTAACCAAAATTTTGTTTGTGGATAACTTGAAAATGGTCACGATAAATAATTTTTCAATATTATTTTTCGACTGCTTTTCTACGTTTTTAAAAAATCTTAAATTTTTGGCAAAATTGGCAACACTGCCAAATGAAAATCATTTATGCTATCGAGAAATTAGAAGTGAGAGTGTGTGCAATATGGAGTTAAACTTTCTATGAAGTTGCTGTGAAGATTACCATGGCACTTTGAAAAGTTTAACTCCATGTTGAACGCACACACTCTCACTTTTAATTTCTCGATACACAGCTAAAAAAGTTGTAATCCAACTGCGTGTAATAGGCCTGGGAGTAAAATAAATATTGCATTATTTTATGCAATTTAATGTAATATTACACCCTGAAGTATTTAGCCCATCAGTATGGGAAACCTACTTGAACGAAATGTCAAGCCCATATATGCGTTTATCCTTTCCATTTTTCATCGGTCTGATGACCGAGTGGGTCAAGGTGCCAGTCCTTACTGTCGGTGCTGGGTTTAAATCCCGTCGGTTGCAACTTTTTTTTGGATTTGCAAAAATTGTAAATGCAGTGTGTAATATTAAGTGTCTATTTTGACGAAGGTGATGTGCATGCTTTTGCACGCGATTTTACCATCGGAGTTTTTGCTGTGTAGTTCAAAAGATAGCATTTTTGTTGTGTTTAAAACATATTAAAAAAATGTAAATTTTCAAAAATAATTATTTTGCCCAATCCATTTTTTTTGTGTGAAATGTCAAATTCAAAGAATAAGAGCAATTCCATGCCAAATAGGGAATCGGTTGTACCCGACCTTCTCCGATTTCAATGAAACTTTGTAGGCGTGTTATCCTGAGCTGATAAAAGCCACTTTGTGTTTATGGAGCGAGTTGCGCTCGAGAATTACATTTAAGAAGGGCGTTAGCATTTTTAAATAATTTTGTGTTTCGTAATTTAAATATTGATTAAAGTCAAACTTGTAGAAAATTGGGCAGGCTTTCTGAAAAAATAAACTTCTATGAGATTTTTTGATGTTTAAGTTTGAAAGTCAATTTTGAAGGTCAGCCCACGATTTTTTTCGCAATTTTTTTTGTTGTGAAAGCCTAATTAATATGTTTTAAAAAGAATGAAAAAAATGCAGGCTGAAGCAACTCTCCTAAAAAAATACAAAAATTATTTAATAAAACTTTTTTTTTAAATGGTATTTACGTCAAAATTTTCGATTCTCCAGAAAATTTTACATAAAGGTTTCTATATTGACCATTGTCTGAAGTCCAATGATCGTAAAGATAAAGCGGCCTCAAAAATAAAAATGTTGAATAAAATAGGAAATTTGGCAATTTTTTATGGTTCTTAGCCTTTTCTATTCGTGAAACTGGATTTTGATAACTCGAAAATGTTTTCACCGAAAAGCTCGTACAATTTCCTATTGGCATTTTTTTAAAGTTTTTAGTAATATATCCGTTTTCAACATACAGATGTTTGAATTTTATAAAAGACTGTTTGTATGGACAGCTACCAAAAATTAAACTTGTATGGACACATTTAAGATGCAAAAGTACTTCTTTGATCATTGAAAAAGTACACACAATGTTGAGCCAAATAATAAAATAAAAAAAAATCAAAAAATTGCTCATTCTTGGGAGAATTACTCAGTTTTAAAATAAAAGCAAAAAAAAATCAACATTCATTATATTGAATTTTAAATTATTTTTTTTACAGTGCACACTTTGGTAAAACAATTTTGAAGCAGAAGAAATAAGATACACATACAGCTTTTTTCTTTTGTTAAAACTTTATCCTAAACATGTTTTACTTTAAATCAGTTGACTTAGATCACATTAAATCCTGAGAAAATTTTGAAATTAAGAAAAAAGTGTTCCATTGTAAGTTAACTTCACATTGAAAACATTAGGCAAATGTTAATTTTTATGTTTATGTAATAAACATAAGACTGAGTTTAAGGAGACAGGTGAAAAAAGTTTTCAAAATTTTTGTTCATAAAAAAGCTCGCATCAACTCAAAGGGGTACCTAGCTATGAAAAGGTTGAAAATCACTGCCTTAGAGCAAAAATTCAAGAAAATGACAAAGGGGTCAGGGCAACTGCTGTGTGAGTGGGCAGAGAATAAACCATTTATTTAAAAAAAATATTGTGACATAAATGCTGAAGATCCAAATTTTAAAAAATCGACAAACGTCAATCAATTTCAAAATCCTCAAAAGCTCAAAATTAAAACATGCTAAATCAACCAGCTTCAATACCAGGAAGATCTTCACGTGGGCGAGGAGCGCCTTCAGTACGAGCAGGCTGCTCAACGCTCAACATAAAACAAACAAACAATCAACAATCAACGACTTCTGCTTCCGTCCGCCCCGGTCGCCACACTTTTACGGAGTAGTGTCGCCCAATGATGTCTCGGTTTGGTTTTGCGTCGCGTTTGTTGCGCCATTTCTTCGCACCCCAAAGGGTTGTCTTCGATATCAAGAGAGGGTGTCACTGTCAATATAGCGGTCGCGCTAGAAACTCAAGTGAAATTGAGCACATTTGGTTGCAGAGTTTCTCTTCTGTTTTTGGACCAATTGTTTACCATTTTTGCTGTTCTGGCGAAATGTTTCAATGTGTCGTATAGATTTTTTAGACGGTTTCATGTGTTTATTTTATAAAACATTTACAAAATCTTCGTCAGCTTCGTCGTTGTTTTGAACCCAACTTTTAAGCTGCTCTCGATTCATTGTCTCCCACACATGGGATTGCATAACCTCCTCCAACGCACACCCAAAAATGAAAAGCATTTCGGTCGCTCAGAGCTCCGCCGAGAGATTGACTTTAATTGTTGGCTTGCGTTGGAGACAACGAACTCTCAGCTGTTCGGGCTTCAACGGGCGCAGCTTCAACGACGAAATGACGAAATTAACTTCCCTCCACGAGTGACGACGTAACGACGCCAAGCAAGGCTGTGGGTAAATAGTAGAATCTTGAAATGTAATAAAAGTCAGCTGCACAAAGAACCAGAGTGATTGTTGTTGTTTTTCTTCTGTTTGCCCCACTGCGAGGAGAAGGGCGCAGATTGGAGCAAGGTTCCTCTGGGTTTTCATAAGCTGAATGTATAATCGCTTCTGCTCCGTCCTTGGTTCTAATTAGTTAGAGCAGCAATAGGGAGCAACTATTATCTTGCACTGCGCACTGGGGAATAAATGCACATCTCTTGGGTAAATAAGACCCGTTCAACGAAGCTGGGCTGTGTTTATTTGAGGGACAATGTTTACACTACTGCACACAAGTTCTCGGGATTAGAAATTTGTTTAAAAGTGTATAAAAGTGTAGCGAATCACGAAGTAACTACTAATAAAAATGGGAAAAATTCATCAAGATTTTTTTAAACCGCAAAAAAAAAATTTCCGTAAAAAGGGGAAACATTGATAGGATGTCAATTTATCAAGATCCATGCACTGTTTTGAAAAAAAAAGTTTTTTTCTAAGGTGCTTTAAAAACAGTTACGTTATAAATAATTAATATTAATTCCGGGGTGGCATTGATAGTCAAAATTGTCCTTCGGATTTAAATCGGATTTAAGGGGTTACATACATGTAGAAAGTCACAAAATTTCATATTACAGAATATTTATTAAATCCACTTAAAAGATGATTTTCAATCACTCCTGAAAGTTTCATGAAGGTATTAAATGATTTAACTGAGTTAGAGACGATTTAAGCTCCATGCGCTTGCCATGCGCAAAAAAAACTGTCTAACTTTTTGAGTGTTTTTCTCGGAACACCAAGTTGATTTACGGGTGCCACGATATCTCGTGATGGGAAGGTCCAAATTGGCTGAAATTTTGGGTGAAGACTCTTAAGACATATCCCGTGTGTATGACGAAGCCCGATTTTGAAATTTTGAATTTTCAAAAAATACAAAAATCAAAAACTGGCGAAAAACAGAAAAATATTTTTATCTTTTTTTAAAACAAACTTTTTGAAAATCGGCCTTCGTCATGCACACGGGACCGGTTTAAGGAGTCTTAACCGAAATTTTGAGCTGATTTGGTCGAAGCAATGTTGAGATATAGTGGCACCCGTTTTTTGAAACTGCTAAGTTCAAATAGCTATATCTCGGCAATGCTACAACCAAATGTCTTCAATTTTGTTTTGTTAATAGATGAAAAGGAATATTTTAATGTCCTGAAAACAGATTTTGAAAAAAGTATAAGTGTGTGATCAAACAAACCTCTGACATTTTTGCCGATTTACATGTATGTATCCCCTTAATGAGTACACGTCAAATGTATCATACTAAGAATGCTACAAAAACCAAACCATCCACATTAACGACCCCCGGGTCTTTTGTGGTCTCTATTGCAAGTTTCTGCTCGAACCTAGGAGTCCGAAGGCTTGAATGGGGAGAGCACCCAAACCTCTTTCTACTCCAAGGAACCTTCCACCCCAGTGTTTGAACTGCCGACCTTTGGATTGCGAGTCCAACCGCCGCCAGCGATTCCACCGGAGTAGGCTTGGTTTGTTGTGTTTTTTGTACTTATGGCATGGAGACGACTCCTACACCTGGAATAACTTAACGGCCTAACAACCAAGGCCGGGACCGACATTTTACTTCCTCATCCGATGGAAGGTTGCAGCAGATGGGAATCGAACCTAGAATGCTGCTAATATTGAAAAAACAATGTTACTATTAAATATTAAGTAAAATTGATAAAAAGTTTGAAATTTGCCTAAAGATTTTTTAAAACAGGATTTGTTAAACTGGCAATACCAAAATATTGATTAATATTGCATTTTAAACTGAATTCGAAGCGTCAATCAAAAGTTTTCGCATTTTTAATAAAATTTGTTGTATTGAAAATGCTCAATATTTTGAAGATTTTTTCGAATTGCATTTCAAAAACACATACAATTCTTCATTCAGAAGCTAATTTTAACTTCTCCTAGTAAAACAAATTCCGAAAATTGCCTTCCCTTTTGAGCAATTCCAGCTCAAATCGAGAATTTTTCTGGTATTTTTGTACCCGACCCTCTCCGATTTCAATGAAACTTTGTAGACATGTTATCCTAGACCTATATAAGCCATTTTTGTGTATATGGATCCAATAGTACTCGAAAATAACATTTGAGAAGGGCGTAAGGTATTTAAATATTTTTGTATTTTGCAATTTAAAAATTACTGTGTCTCGAAGCCGTTGCGTCGTATCAAAAAGTGGTCAAAGACAAACTTGTAGGAAATTGGACGAGTTTCTGAAAAAAATACACAGAAACAAAAATACACGCCACTTATATGAGATTTTTTTGATTTTTAAGTCTAAAACTTAAATTTAAAGGTGATGTCACGATTTTTGAGGAATTAGCCTAAGATGTTACCAAAAGATTGACGAAAAATGCAGGATGGTATGTCTCTCCTAAAAAAATACAAAAATCATTTACTAAAACTGTTTTTTTTTTTTGAAAAGTGGTCTAAACGTCGAAATTTTCAAAAACCGGTAGCGGGAATCGATTCTCCAGACAATTTTACATAAAAGTCTTCATATTGACCATTGTCCTAAGTCCAATCCTTGTGAAGATACAGCGGTTTTCAAAATAAAAATGTTGAAAAAATGAGTTTTTTGGTGGTTTTTGGCAATTTCTATATGACAGACTTGGTTTTTCAGTCTCGTAAATATTTTTACCGGAAAACTCGTCCAATTTCCCATAAGTTTGCCTGTGACAGCTTTTTGATTTGACTCGTTTTGATATTTACGTAAGCTAATTTACTATCCAGGTTTCTACCACACTGAAAAAAATATTCTATTTTCAGTTATTAGAAATGTAATTAAGCTTATATCTGTAAGCCCTTACATCCAATTGAAATGCTGTCAAAGACAAACTTATGGGAAATTGGACGAGCTTTCTGGTTAAAATATTTACGAGACTGAAAAACCAAGTCTGTCATATAGAAATTGGCAAAAACCACAAAAAAACCAATTTTTTCAACATTTTTATTTTTAAAACCACTGTATCTTCACAAGGATTAGACATAGGACAATGGTCAATATGGAGACTTTTATGTAAAATTGTCTGGGGAATCGATTCCCGCTACCGGTTTTTGAAAATTTCGACGTTGAGACCACCTTTCAAAAAAAAAACAGTGTTAGTAAATGATTTTTGTATTTTTTTAGGAGAGACATACCATCCTGCATTTTTCGTCAGTCTTTTGGTAACATCTTAGGCTAATTCCTCAAAAATTTTGAGCGAAAAAAAATCGTGACATCACCTTTAAATTTAAGTTTTAGACTTAAACATCAAAAAATCTCATATAAGTGGAGTGTATTTTTGTTTCAGTGTATTTTTTTCAGAAAGCTCGTCCAATTTCCTACAAGTTTATCTTTGACCACTTTTTGATACGACGCAACGGCTTCGAGATACAGTAATTTTTAAATTGCAAAATACAAAAATATTTGAATACCTTACGCCCTTCTCAAATGTTATTTTCGAGTACTATTGGCTCCATATACACAAAAATGGCTTGTATAGGCCTAGGATAACATGTCTAAAAAGTTTCATTGAAATCGGAGAGGGTCGGGTACAAAAGTACCAAAAAATTCTCGATTTGAGCTGGAATTGCTCTTTCAAATTTCAACTCCACTGTCAGAATATTATAATAATCATATGAACAAACATATTAGCAGTTAAAAATAATTAAATTTTAAGACTTTTCATTTTTTATCGAAGTTTGAAAACTTTATTACCACAGTCAGTATGATTCCATACCATGCCATACGTATTTTATTTGTATGTTAAAATAAACCTCATAAGTAAATATGACCCTTTAATATCCGCCTTTTGACGATGTTGAATTCTAGAGCGTTAAATCATCCATGATGTTGCACAACTTATTACATAAATTTGTATGGAACAATCTCACCCCCAGACCCTTTGTCAACCCCGCTGACGCTACCTGATGTTTATTAAATGAAAAGAAGAGTAGAAAACGGACCATCTTGCCAAATAAAAGCATGATTGAAGGTTATCTGAATTAATCTGATTATTCTTTTTTCCTTCATAGTTACACATTTAGTTTAAAAAAACTCATTTAGTTCTGGATTTAAAAAAGTGACCCCACGAAAATGTGGGGAAATTTTGGGTTAAGAGTTCGAACTTAAGTCCGGTTCCGGTTGCACCTCCCAATTGCACGACCCATGATCCGATATCGTCTTCAGCCCGGACATAACCGCGCGATATGGTGCGTGCTCCGATACGACGGGGCATCCTATTTGGGGTTATTACAACAGCTTACGCACCTCTCACCCCAGCGAAGGCGACGATGATGCGACGGCACTTTATGTAACATCACAACTCTTGCACCTGGCTCGAGAGTTGAAATTCAATGAGCTCCAAGCCGTCTCAAATTTACGCGCGAGCGGGATTTAATTTTTTGGAATTAGGTGTGTTTATAAAAGCATTTCGAGTTGCGTGTTGTTGTTTTTAATTTTCGCTTGACCATTGCGAATTGCAATTGCAAATGAATGTGAGGGGCATGTGTACGCGTATAATTGCTACTGTGCAGTTGGCGAAATGACCCAGTTCAGGCTGGGATTTAATTCCACTCGCCAAAAAATGTTGGAGTCCGTGGGCAACGAGTGGTGTTTTTTTTTTCGAGGAATACTCTTGATGGATTGTTTATTGATACCGGTTGTAAACAAATAAACAAATCAGGGCTAGCTTAGCTTGTTCAATTGAGCAAATTGTCAGAATTGACCACGTGTATGGGACATGAAGTTGGCACGTGTGATGCAGTTTTACATTATTTTTTTGCATACGACATGTTGAATAATTTATTGTTTAGAATTGTATTGTTTTTTCAGTCGTAGTTTGATATTTGTTTTTGAATTTGTTTAGTATAGTTGAAACAAGCTTTAATTTGAAGTTATCTGTCGAAATCGACCAATAAGATGTGTATCCACGCAATCCGGTGTTACATAAAAACTTTCCCATCGCCATTATGGGGAGATATTCACTCCACCCAGTCAGCAGTTGAATTGTAGGTAGGTCGCAATTTTCCAACAAATCGCGCTGCATTACTGTGAAAATGGGCCATATTGCCGCCGGTGAGCCAGGAAAATCAAAACAAATTTTCCATCACCGCCGCCGTGTGCCCGCCTTTCGCCGATCGATTACGATTTATGGCCGATTTATCGCACGTTGAGGCGCGCGAATTGTAATAGTGTAACCGGCGGAATGGTGCGAATTTATCGACTGTTGAGAAATGGGTGACTGGCGATTTTTTTCTTCTCTGCCAGCTTTTCCTACCTTTTTCAAAACGAGTCGAACCGTCAGGAAGGAGAAGAGGATCAATCTCACGATGGTGATGATGATGATGATGGTGGGTAGTTGGAAAGTAAAACGTTTAATTTTTCAATTTGATCGGAACTAATGGGATGTTTTGGTCCGTTAATTAGACTGGTCAGCACTGCCGTTGCGCGAATGATGAAGAGCTAGTTTAGATTGGAGCTTCCCGGAAGGTTCGTGATGGTGAAAAATAGCATAACGACGACCTATTTGCGAAATTTGTATTCAAATGAGTTTGCTAAATTAGGGAAGCAGAGCATATGTCTTGTTAGAAAGGTATTTGGTTAAAAATACTCACTCGTCAAAACTTGTTTTTCCTCATTCAAGACTTGGATTGTGTTATCAACTGTACTATCATCGCTGGTTGTTTATTCAAGTCTTCTGAGATAAGTTATGTTTTCCGAGTATAATATAATTTTCCAACGCTCCAGCAGCCTTCACAGTCAAAATACACATTAGCGCTATCGTTGCACGTCAGTCTAGAAACTTAGTAAGATGTTCTCTGCAAGCTGAGCAGCGGCCAAAGCAGGAAATTAACATTGTGAACAAATGGTTTTGTGTGCAGTGCGACAATAGTTTGTATAGTTGAGCAATTCGGGTCTAGCTCATTTCCCCGAATGACATTTCCCCGAATGCCATTTCCCCGAAAATCATTTCCCCTAATTGGCCACATCCCCGAATACCACTTCCCCTAATCAGCCACATCCCCGAATGCCATTTCCCCGAATATCATTTCCCCTAATCGGCTATATCCCCGAATGCCATTTACCCTAATTGGCCATTTCCCCGAATGCCATTTCCCCGATGTGACACTTACGCCAATTGCCGTTTATTTAAATTTAAATTTTCCCGAATTTTCATACACTCAACCCCCGGTGGTTGGTCACTTTTTCGTTTGACACTCTTTTAGTTTGTACCCCGTTGGTTGGTCAAAGTCAAACTAAAAAGTGACGAACTGTCACTTTTTACACGGCGCTCACGCACACTATCAAAACAAACGTTTGGTAGTGTGTGTGAACTCCGTGTAAAAGGGGTGTCAAACTAAAAAGTGACCCCGTTCGTTTGACAACAGTTGGTGTCAAACCAACGGGGTTTGAGTGTATTCCCTAATCTTCATTTTCGCTGAAGCCTTTTTCCATGACTAACAGTTATTTTCTCTCTCAATTTTACCGAACAAACAGCTTTTTCGGGTATGCTGTTGATTAAATGTTGTAAATTGGGTAGTAAAGCCCTTTGTCAATTTTTTTGAACAACGGTAAGAAACACGATTAAAAACCATTTCTGATGACGTTTTTTTATTTCATTTTTATGCAAAAAAAAAGTTATTAACAAGACAACATTTTTTCGATGGATCAACTATGGTCCCCTTGGAACGAGCTGTCAAGTAGGAGCTTTTCTGCCAAGAAGGGCCGGGAAGTGAATTTTTAAAAATTGAATTAAAAATCCATTTTAAATCCTTTGCGGTCGTTCAAAGGGTCATTGTACTTAGAAAAATAAGCTTTATCATTGTGAACACTAATATCAGCTTAATTTTAGGACCCAATTACAGTCCAGACTCGATTATCCGAAGCCTCGATTATCCGAAGTTTCGATTATCCGAAGTTCGATTATCCGAAGTGAAATTTTTCCGAGGCCTTCGGATAATCGAGTTGTTGTGTGTTCAAGAACCCAAAAATCGAACAAATAGGTACATAAGGCTGGTACAAATTTTATTTAAAGTTTTTGTTGATTATACTTTTCGCCAAATCCAAAACTAGCAATGTGAATAAAATGATCAGTGTGAACGGGGTTCTGTACTACGAAAATCGCACGGTATGTTTTCTGAATCATAAAAAATAACAAAACTTCTATTGCATTATTATTGTCTATAAGTCTATAAGAAAAAAGTATTTGGTTTGAGAATATATAACAAAAAGTCTGTAACAATATTCATTGTATTTGAATGAATAGTACCAAACCTTTCAACACCCTTTCCCCCCTAAAATGCTACGTCTGTTCTGAGTGAATCCAAAAAGAAAGTTGATCATTCAAGGCCAATACGAACCTTTCAAGAAATATTATATGTAGTTTGATGTGATAAAAATTGCCATCATTTTTTTTCTTATAAAATGCTATTTCCCCGAACGCGGTCAAGCGGAAATGCCCGGTGCCCAGGAGCGCGCGCGCTCCGGGGCACCGGGCATTTCCGCTTGACCGCGTTCGGGGAAATGGCATTCAGGGAAATGACTATTCAGGGATATGACTAATCGGGTAAGTGGCATTCGGGATTGTGGCCTATTCGGGAAAATGACTTTCGGGGATGTGGACGATTAGGGGAAATGGGAAATTCGGGTAAATGGAATTCGGGGAATCGACTATTAGGGGAAGTGTCTTTTCAGGGAAGTGGCATTCGGGGAAATGTCCCTTCGGTAATATGGGTTTCGGGTAAATGTCATAGATTCGAGCAATTCTATGCAAAATAAGCCTTCTTGAAATTTAAATTTTTGTATTTTTCAATCTGGCTGAAACTTTTTGGGTGCCTTTCGTAACAAAAATTCTCTGAGATTTTGGGTCATTCGATTTTTTTGATTTTTAATCCGGCTGAATTTTTTTTTTGTGCCTTCGGTATGCCCAAAGAAGCCATTTTGCATCAGAACTTTTCAGAAATTTCCAGAATAGGCAAAAAATCTTTGATCGAGTTATAATTTTTAAATCAATACTGATTTTTTCAAAAAATTAAAATATCGATCGCAAAAATTGTTTAACTTCATTTTTCGTTGTGAAATCGAATCGACAATGCAATCAAATAGTACTTCAGTAAAATATTGATAAAGTGCACCGTTTTCAATATAAAGCAATTTTTAAGGTAAGGTTTTGAAAATAGTCGCAGTTATTTGTTTTTTTTTTTTTTTTTTAATTGGTGTCCACTGCCCACTACTGAAAAAATATGTTTGAATAGCTAAGAAAATTCTCTATATTTTGCTTCTTTGAACTTTGTTGATACGACTCTTAGTTGCTGAGATATTGCCTCGCAAATATTTATAAACAGGAAAATGTATGTTTTCGAAGTCTCACCCAAACAACCCTCTATTTTCTAATGTCGATATCTCAGCAATTAATGGTTGCGATTTACAATGTTAAAATATGAAACATTCGTAAATTTTTTTTGATCTTTTCGAAAACAATATTTTCACGTTTTTATTTCAAAAAGGCCAAACATTGAATATTACGCCCTTTTGAAACTTTTCCACTAAAAAATCAAAGTTTTATGCAATGGAAAAAAGATAAAAGAAAATTCAACAGAAATCAATGTACAACTAAATTAGGCTGGTACAATTTTATTTAAAGCTTTTGTCAAAATTGGCCCGAAAAATCAAGGGGCAAAAAAATATTTTTCCAAAAAAAAAACTTCAAAATTTCAATGGAAATTGAACTGCAATCAGCTGAAATCATTTTAAAATGCATTTCCCTGCGTTTAGAATCATTTTTAGCATGTTTGGGTTGGTTTAAAAATCTTTTGAATTTTATAAATTTTTCGGAGTTTATTGTCGCAAAAAAAATCGCTAAAATTTTTGTTTTCGTCAAATCTTACATTTGTTGAAAACTAATGATTGCAAAACAACTGAACTAGTGTAAAATGCATTTTAAAACACTTTTTCCATGCAAATGTTGAAACTATGGCTTGTTATTTCAATTTTTTTTTTATTTGTTTGACTAACTATGGAACCATCCATAAATCACGTGGACACGTAGTGGGGTGTTTGGCGATCCATACAAACAAGTTTTTTTATGGACAATTGTCCACGAGGGGGGGAGGAACAGATTCCCACAAAAGTGTCCACGTGGTTTATGGATGGTCCCTATATGATATAACAAAAAAATAAGAATAAAATAAATTTAAAGAAAAACATATTTTATTTTTTTCGTAAGATTTTTGAACCACAGAAAAGTATGGCAATTCGAAATTCAAAAAAATGTTAAACTGCATTATACTGTTTTATCAACCTTCATTTTTCAACAGCGGATAACTTGGCAACTAACAGTCAGTATAAAAAAATAAATCATTGTAAAATTTCAGAATCTTTCAGACAAAAATATGTTCAATATTTAAAAATTAAGCATAACTTTTAAAAAGGGCCAAAATTTGCGCTTCAAAACATGTTTTATGTTAAGCTTGAGTTTGAATTTTAGAAAATGTACATAAAGGCTACATTTAAAAAAAATGGAAATCAAATCGATAGTTACCGAAATATCGTCAGTTGAAAAAATAAATCAAATTGGGAAAAACTTAACTTAACGCAGGGGAATGCACTTGAAATTCTAAGGTTTTTGATTGTTTTTTGCTCCATGATTTTTTGAACCAATTTTGAAGAAGGGTGGCGACATAAACTTTGAAAAAAAAATTGCAACGGCCTAAGTGAAAGTAAACATCAAGAGTTATATTTGAAAAGATCCTATGAACATAGGGAATCACATCTTTAAAAAAACGCATTGGACATTATTTAGATCCAAAATATTCTCTTGTACTAAGCTTGCACAGAGGCATCTATATTCAAAGAAACCTCTTTCTTAAAAAAAATAAAATCTTAAAAGTTTCACAACTCTTCAATACACTCTATAGTTTCATGCTGGTTTTCAGGCAAAAGGTCCCTCACCTGTTTCAACGTTTCTCCCGAAATCCTGTTTGTTTTGAAACAGGTTTACCTTATCACTTGCTCCTCACATTAATGTTCACCAGATAGTGGTGTATTGAGACAGGCAATGTTTGGTCACTCTAGAGAGGGAGACAAGAATTACAAACTGTGTGTGTGGACTGTGGAGGCGATAACAAGTCCCGGTTTGTTGACATGCGCTCACCAAAACAAACAGTCTTGAAGGCAGAAACCGGAGGCTGCTTTATCAAGAAGATGAACAGCCCCTGAGCGATAACGCTGCATAACGTAGGCAAACACGTTTCACAGCAGATTAATCTGTATGACTTTTGAAGCGGAGTTCATCAAATTTTGAGTTATTCTGACGATGCATTCCTATTGAATTAAATCACACCCGCTAACATTTTCGTAGATTGATGACCAAGTTATGACATAGACAGAAAAAAAACACATCAAAAACCAATTAAAAGTGTAAATTCGACAGTTTTCGTGTGTGCGCGCACACACGGTCAATTTTGATCACGTAAACACAGTGTGGACAGTGCGCGTTACTTAACCAACAACAACAAAAATCAACCGTCAATTCGCCCAGTTACATGGGATCTCCGGTTTCACTTTTGTACGGGGAAAGGGGACCGCGAAAATTTTCGACCAGTCACAGCACAGACCAAACCCGCCAGACCGTGAGCCGAAAAACTGTGCCAAATTCAAACTTTAAAAATGGCACCTCAAAAAGTTCAATGTGCTTATTTATTTGGCTATTTTAAACAAATTATTTGCTGAATCAACACATAACCTGAAAATATATTTTTTTTCTTATAATTAAAATCAATATTTGAAAATGAAATTGAACAGCAAAATTTTCACAGTGTATACGTTACAATTTTCGGTCGAGCCCTGATGTAACCCCCTGGGCTGTGACGCGTTGTGCCATGAGAAAAACCTCAAGTGCACACAGCTCCAAAAAGCTCACCGAATTCAGCGAGTGTTGGATATTGGCCGGTTAGTGGTTATGCTCTGTCTGGGCTGTATGATTTCTTTCGCACGGTGGTCGACGTGGTCTGAGATATTAATTACAGCAGAGGAAAATACTTTGAAGCATGGCGGGCAGGACAGGGAGTACGGACATAACAACGATAACATTCGATGCTCGATTGGCTCTCAGCTGTACCAAGAAATAACTCAGCAACTACAGTAACTAACCAATAGAGTGGAATTGGATGGATGGAAAATTAGCCGAGGATGGTTTCAGTGGCGGCTGGAATTGACTGAATTTAATCACGATTACAAAACTGCAGCTCATGAAAGTTATTTTTCATGAATGATGCGACGAAAGGTGATGGAAACTGGATCAGTTTTACATTGTTTTTATAATGTCAAACTATACTTTTACGAAACAATTTATAAGAATTTTAATTCTTGTTCTATTTACAGTCCAGATTCAATTATCCGAAGTTTCGGTTATCCGAAGTTTCGGTTATCCGAAGGTTTATTTGGGACTTCGGATAGTAAAATCATGAAAAAAAACAAGACTTAAGATCAAAAATCAAAAATAAGACAACGAAAAAAATTGTGTTTCGAAATGTTTATCAACGTTGAGACTGAAGTCTTAAAACTAGTTAATTCAATATACCCCATTAAAAACAGTTAAAAATGTTCAGAAAATTCGCCTTTCTCAAATATAATTCCAGATTTGTCCTCAACCCCTTGCGCTTGCGTGCGTATGATCACATCGTTGATATTATTTAATCAACCCGGAAAAACAACCGGCTGCCCGCTGTGACGGACGCAGAGCCCGGGCTCTCTAGGCCACAACTATACAAACAATTACAGTTTGGATGGGACGAGCACCAGACTGCAGTCGCTTCGTAGGGAGGGTGACACACTGCGCGGCCATGACCAACGGCAATATTCATCAGTAATTGTAAACACACTCAGCCCGGCTCATCCGCACCAACTCAGTGTTGTTGGTTTCGCGAACCATCCCCAAGTCCGACGGTTTTATGTTTTTAAAGTGCCTTTCACAGAATAAAGTTGTAATGAATACCTTAGTTGAGAAAAAATGATCAAATTCAGTATACCTTAAATATTACAACTAGAAATTTGGTTGAACTAAAAAAAATAAGTAATTTTCTGACATTTAACTTAAAGTACTCAACTTTCAGACTTTTTTTTACCGTACGACCTCTAGTTAACTCCCACGATACATTAGAATACACCCACACACACAATGTTGTTTGTGGTTTTATGCTGTAGAGCAAAAAAAAACACCATAAAGCTAACCAAACAAGCTTGTTCGACTAAAAACTAACATATGTAGCCACGAGTTGTAAACATAGCCGTCGTACTGCAGCGATTCAGTTAAGTGTGTGACGACTGACGAGCGGTCGGTTGGTGTCCATGCGATTTGATTAGGCCAATTTTGCTCTACACACCCCACGTTTGCAAGTTTGTTGCGCTCGATGAGGTTATTTTTTTAGGGTTCATTGAGCAAATTTGTTTGTTTGCCTTAGAAAAAATTAATTGAACTTTGGAAAATTTTGTGAATTTTTGACGTTGAGGTGAAATTGAGACAATTTTTATATTTGTTTTTTTTTTATATTTTCCTTACTTTTTGTCTCACACAAACGAGAATATTTTGTCTATTTTGTCTGTATCTCATTTGTTTACACAATTTGACTGCTTTTCACATTTCTTGCTATAAAAAAAAATAAGCTGATGAGTTCTAACAAATAGCGTAGAATCATACTGCACGGTACTATCAATAACTCAGTCCAATTATTTTGTATTGAAGCAAAATAAACTTAAAACTTTTTCAAACATTGGCAAAGTCACAAAAAACAAATAAAACTGTCATTCCCATGTTATTTCAATGATTAAAGCAAATCAATTATTGACCCTTGCACTGTAACTTGGATTTTGCCCGCAGTTTTCTCTCGCACTTTTGACAACAAAAAATCGAAAAACTAGGCAACCAGTTGTTGTTTGTTTACACTGCCAGTCGCAGTTTCCACCAAACTGAACATTCGCACTTTAAAATTGCGATTGACAGCTGAAAAACAAGCGAGCACTTTGATCATTTTTTAGGAAATTTAAATTTTCCCAAGGCAGTTTGACAAGTCGCAATAGTGCGATCGATAGCAATAATTTAGTGCGAAGTCCAAGTTAGTGGGAATTGCGCAATATTGGCATTCTTTATTAAAATTAGATCAAGTTCGTAATGGTCTATCTTAAGATCAATTGCTTAAAAAGTATCGAATTAATTGAGTCCTAAAATTAGGCTTAAATTTGTGATATTATTGTTCACAACGATAAAGCTTATTTTTCTGAGTACAATGAGTATTTAGAATGGATTTTTAAATCAATTTTTAAAAAAGGAACTTCGCGGTCCCCCTTGACAAAAAAGGTCCTACTTGACAGCTCGTTCCAAGGGGACCATAGTTGATCCATCGAAAAAATGTTGTCTTGTCAATTTATTTTTTTTGCATTCAAATGAAAAAAAAGTGGTCAGAAATGGGGTTTAATCGTGTTTTTTACCGTTGTACATAAAAATTTACATATGGCTTTAAGACCCTGTTACTAAGATTTATTTTTAATTAGGATGAAACTATGTTTAATGGATTCCCTATGTCAAAAGAAGTCATTTTGCATCATTAGTTTTTTTTTTTTTCATAGATGGCTAAATACAATTTTGCGGGCTTGTCATACAAAACAGTCATGTGAATATTTGAAGATCTGCATCTTGAGGAGAGATTTCGATCGATTTGGTGACTTTGGCAAATTATTAGGTTACGACTAGGACTTTTTAGAAAAAATAAGTATACAGAAAAAGGTGCAGGTGGTTATGTTCTACATGACCAATATGACAAAGAACTTTGTACAAAACTCCTAAAAAATATTCTATTTTATTTTATATTTTTAAAACATTGCCTATGTATTTAATCCTAAATAATTTATTCCTATAAAATGTTTTCAATCTTTGGCACCTCTGTGGAAATAAATTGCCAAAACAAGTATGGTTCGGAAAATGTCCAATCAAAATGGTAATTTTCATGTCCAGTATCAAAAACCATGAATTTTGGTACCCATATTGCCCCAAGTCGAATAGTTCGATTAATGTCCCCCCGGTAGAACCTTCCCGAGGGCAATTGCCACTCCGGGTGTGGCCAATCCGGTCAAAATGGCCATTTTCATTACCAGTTTCAAAAATCATGAATTTTGATACCCATATTGCCCCAAGTCGTATGGTTCGATTAATGTCCCCCCGGTAGAACCTTCCCGAGGGCACTGGCCACTCCGGGTGTGGCCAATCCGGTCAAAATGGCCATTTTCATTACCAGTTTCAAAAATCATGAATTTTGATACCCATATTGCCCCAAGTCGTATGGTACGATTAATGTCCCCCCGGTAGAACCTTCCCGAGGGCACTGGCCACTCCGGGTGTGGCCAATCCGGTCAAAATGGCCATTTTCATTACCAGTTTCAAAAATCATGAATTTTGATACCCATATTGCCCCAAGTCGTATGGTTCGATTAATGTCCCCACGGTAGAACCTTCCCGAGGGCACTGGCCACTCCGGGTGTGGCCAATCCAGTCAAAATGGCCATTTTCATTATCAGTTTCAAAAACCATGAATTTTGATACCTATATTGCCCCAAGTCGTATGGTTCGATTAATGTCCCCCCGGTAGAACCTTCCCCAGGGCACTGGCCACTCCGGGTGTGGCCAATATCCTATAAATGTGGTCCCAAGCCCATTGCCCCAAATCATTCTGGTCCGGTGACCGTCCTTACAATCTTCATAAGAACAGAATTCCTCCCAATTTAGTGCACAAACTGTGTCTTTCAATGTGTGCGTGTGTGTGTGTGAGCAATAAAATTACCACCGTGGATCCGCTTTTGTCGAAACCTCGTAAGGCACTGAATTTTTCTGAGGCTATCTGTTAGCTTAAATAGTTCGCATGAAATGTGGCAACAGTGGTGCAACATTCTCGCGTGACAGTTCCACGAAAACAGGAGAGGATGCAAAATTTGCACCATGTTGCCACATTTCATGCGAACTATTTAAGCTAACAGATAGCCTCAGAAAAATTCAGTGCCTTACGAGGTTTCGACAAAAGCGGATCCACGGTGGTAATTTTATTGCTCACACACACACACGCACACATTGAAAGACACAGTTTGTGCACTAAATTGGGAGGAATTCTGTTCTTATGAAGATTGTAAGGACGGTCACCGGACCAGAATGATTTGGGGCAATGGGCTTGGGACCACATTTATAGGATATTCTCCACACCCGGAGTGGCCAGTGCCCTCGGGAAGGTTCTACCGGGGGGACATTAATCGAACCATACGACTTGGGGCAATATGGGTATCAAAATTCATGGTTTTTGAAACTGATAATGAAAATGGCCATTTTGACTGGATTGGCCACACCCGGAGTGGCCAGTGCCCTCGGGAAGGTTCTACCGGGGGGACATTAATCGAACCATACGACTTGGGGCAATATGGGTATCAAAATTCATGGTTTTTGAAACTGATAATGAAAATGGCCATTTTGACTGGATTGGCCACACCCGGAGTGGCCAGTGCCCTCGGGAAGGTTCTACCGGGGGGACATTAATCGAACCATACGACATGGGGCAATATGGGTATCAAAATTCATGGTTTTTGAAACTGATAATGAAAATGGCCATTTTGACTGGATTGGCCACACCCGGAGTGGCCAGTGCCCTCGGGAAGGTTCTACCGGGGGGACATTAATCGAACCATACGACTTGGGGCAATATGGGTATCAAAATTCATGGTTTTTGAAACTGATAATGAAAATGGCCATTTTGACTGGATTGGCCACACCCGGAGTGGCCAGTGCCCTCGGGAAAGTTCTACCGGGGGGACATTAATCGAACCATACGACTTGGGGCAATATGGGTATCAAAATTCATGGTTTTTGAAACTGATAATGAAAATGGCCATTTTGACTGGATTGGCCACACCCGGAGTGGCCAGTGCCCTCGGGGAGGTTCTACCGGGGGGACATTAATCGAACCATACGACTTGGGGCAATATGGGTATCAAAATTCATGGTTTTTGAAACTGATAATGAAAATGGCCATTTTGACTGGATTGGCCACACCCGGAGTGGCCAGTGCCCTCGGGAAAGTTCTACCGGGGGGACATTAATCGAACCATACGACTTGGGGCAATATGGGTATCAAAATTCATGGTTTTTGAAACTGATAATGAAAATGGCCATTTTGACTGGATTGGCCACACCCGGAGTGGCCAGTGCCCTCGGGAAGGTTCTACCGGGGGGACATTAATCGAACCATACGACTTGGGGCAATATGGGTATCAAAATTCATGATTTTTGAAACTGGTAATGAAAATGGCCATTTTGACTGGATTGGCCACACCCGGAGTGGCCAGTGCCCTCGGGAAGGTTCTACCGGGGGGACATTAATCGAACCATACGACTTGGGGCAATATGGGTATCAAAATTCATGGTTATTGAAACTGGTAATGAAAATGGGCATTTTGACAGGATTGGCCACACCCGGAGTGGCCAGTGCCCTCGGGAAGGTTCTACCGGGGGGACATTAATCGAACCATACGACTTGGGGCAATATGGGTATCAAAATTCATGGTTTTTGAAACTGATAATGAAAATGGCCATTTTGACTGGATTGGCCACACCCGGAGTGGCCAGTGCCCTCGGGAAGGTTCTACCGGGGGGACATTAATCGAACCATACGACTTGGGGCAATATGGGTATCAAAATTCATGGTTATTGAAACTGGTAATGAAAATGGGCATTTTGACAGGATTGGCCACACCCGGAGTGGCCAGTGCCCTCGGGAAGGTTCTACCGGGGGGACATTAATCGAACCATACGGCTTGGGGCAATATAGGTATCAAAATTCATGGTTTTTGAAACTGATAATGAAAATGGCCACTTTGACTGGATTGGCCACACCCGGAGTGGCCAGTGCCCTCGGGAAGGTTCTACCGGGGGGACATTAATCGAACCATACGACTTGGGGCAATATGGGTATCAAAATTCATGGTTTTTGAAACTGATAATGAAAATGGCCATTTTGACTGGATTGGCCACACCCGGAGTGGCCAGTGCCCTCGGGGAGGTTCTACCGGGGGGACATTAATCGAACCATACGACTTGGGGCAATATGGGTATCAAAATTCATGGTTTTTGAAACTGATAATGAAAATGGCCATTTTGACTGGATTGGCCACACCCGGAGTGGCCAGTGCCCTGAGGGAAGGTTCTACCGGGGGGACATTAATCGAACCATACGGCTTGGGGCAATATAGGTATCAAAATTCATGGTTTTTGAAACTGATAATGAAAATGGCCACTTTGAATGGATTGGCCACACCCGGAGTGGCCAGTGCCCTCGGGAAGGTTCTACCGGGGGGACATTAATCGAACCATACGACTTGGGGCAATATGGGTATCAAAATTCATGGTTTTTGAAACTGATAATGAAAATGGCCACTTTGACTGGATTGGCCACACCCGGAGTGGCCAGTGCCCTCGGGAAGGTTCTACTGGGGGGACATTAATCGAACCATACGACTTGGGGCAATATGGGTATCAAAATTCATGGTTTTTGAAACTGATAATGAAAATGGCCATTTTGACTGGATTGGCCACACCCGGAGTGGCCAGTGCCCTCGGGGAGGTTCTACCGGGGGGACATTAATCGAACCATACGACTTGGGGCAATATGGGTATCAAAATTCATGGTTTTTGAAACTGATAATGAAAATGGCCATTTTGACTGGATTGGCCACACCCGGAGTGGCCAGTGCCCTGAGGGAAGGTTCTACCGGGGGGACATTAATCGAACCATACGGCTTGGGGCAATATAGGTATCAAAATTCATGGTTTTTGAAACTGATAATGAAAATGGCCACTTTGACTGGATTGGCCACACCCGGAGTGGCCAGTGCCCTCGGGAAGGTTCTACCGGGGGGACATTAATCGAACCATACGACTTGGGGCAATATGGGTATCAAAATTCATGGTTTTTGAAACTGATAATGAAAATGGCCACTTTGACTGGATTGGCCACACCCGGAGTGGCCAGTGCCCTCGGGAAGGTTCTACCGGGGGGACATTAATCGAACCATACGGCTTGGGGCAATATAGGTATCAAAATTCATGGTTTTTGAAACTGATAATGAAAATGGCCACTTTGACTGGATTGGCCACACCCGGAGTGGCCAGTGCCCTCGGGAAGGTTCTACCGGGGGGACATTAATCGAACCATACGACTTGGGGCAATATGGGTATCAAAATTCATGGTTTTTGAAACTGATAATGAAAATGGCCATTTTGACTGGATTGGCCACACCCGGAGTGGCCAGTGCCCTGAGGGAAGGTTCTACCGGGGGGACATTAATCGAACCATACGACTTGGGGCAATATGGGTATCAAAATTCATGGTTTTTGATACTGGTAATGAAAATGAACCATTTTGGCAGGATTGGCCACACCCGGAGTGGCCATTGCCCTGAGGGAAGGTTCTACCGGGAGGACATTTACGGAACCATACAAATTTGGGCAATATGGGTATCAAAATTCATGGTTTTTGATACTGGTAATGAAAATGGCCATTTTGGCAGGATTGGCCACACCCGGAGTGGCCATTGCCCTGAGGGAAGGTTCTACCGGGAGGACATTTACGGAACCATACAAATTTGGGCAATATGGGTATCAAAATTCATGGTTTTTGATACTGGTAATGAAAATGAACCATTTTGGCAGGATTGGCCACACCCGGAGTGGCCATTGCCCTGAGGGAAGGTTCTACCGGGAGGACATTTACGGAACCATACAAATTTGGGCAATATGGGTATCAAAATTCATGGTTTTTGATACTGGTAATGAAAATGACCATTTTGGCAGGATTGGCCACACCCGGAGTGGCCATTGCCCTGAGGGAAGGTTCTACCGGGAGGACATTTACGGAACCATACAAATTTGGGCAATATGGGTATCAAAATTCATGGTTTTTGATACTGGTAATGAAAATGACCATTTTGGCAGGATTGGCCACACCCGGAGTGGCCATTGCCCTGAGGGAAGGTTCTACCGGGAGGACATTTACGGAACCATACAAATTTGGGCAATATGGGTATCAAAATTCATGGTTTTTGATACTGGTAATGAAAATGGCCATTTTGGCAGAATTGGCCACACCCGGAGTGGCCAGTGCCCTGAGGGAAGGTTCTACCGGGAGGACATTTACGGAACCATACGACTTGGGGCAATATGCGTATCAAAATTCATGGTTTTTGATACTGGTGATGGAAATGGCCATTTTGGCAGGATTGGCCACACCCGGAGTGGCCAGTGCCCTCGGGGAGGTTCTACCGGGGGGAAATTAAGCGAACTATACGACTTAGGGCAATATGGGTATCAAAATTCATGGTTTTTGATACTGGTAATGAAAATGAACCATTTTGGCAGGATTGGCCACACCCGGAGTGGCCATTGCCCTGAGGGAAGGTTCTACCGGGAGGACATTTACGGAACCATACAAATTTGGGCAATATGGGTATCAAAATTCATGGTTTTTGATACTGGTAATGAAAATGACCATTTTGGCAGGATTGGCCACACCCGGAGTGGCCATTGCCCTGAGGGAAGGTTCTACCGGGAGGACATTTACGGAACCATACAAATTTGGGCAATATGGGTATCAAAATTCATGGTTTTTGATACTGGTAATGAAAATGACCATTTTGGCAGGATTGGCCACACCCGGAGTGGCCAGTGCCCTGAGGGAAGGTTCTACCGGGAGGACATTTACGGAACCATACGACTTGGGGCAATATGCGTATCAAAATTCATGGTTTTTGATACTGGTGATGAAAATGGCCATTTTGGCAGGATTGGCCACACCCGGAGTGGCCAGTGCCCTCGGGAAGGTTCTACCGGGGGGAAATTAAGCGAACCATACGACTTAGGGCAATATGGGTATCAAAATTCATGGTTTTTGAAACTTGTAATGAAAATGGCCATTATGACTGGATTGGCCACACCCGGAGTGGCCAGTGCCCTCGGGAAGGTTCTACCGGGGGACATTAATCGAACCATACAACTTGGGGCAATATGGGTAGGGACCATCCATAAACCACGTGGACACTTTAGGTGGGGGGAGGGGGGTTATGGCGATTGTCCACGATCCATACAAATTTCTTTTTTTGTATGGACAATTGTCCACGAGGGGAGGGGGGGGGGTTTAAAAGATTCCCAAAAAAGTGTCCACGTGGTTTATGGATGGTCCCGTATCGAAATTAATGGTTTTTGAAACCAGTAATGAAAATGGCCATTTTGACCGAATTGGTAACACCCGGAGTGGCCAGTGCCCTCGGGAAGGTTCTACCGGGGGGACATTAATCGAACCATACGACTTGGGGCAATATAGGTATCAAAATTCATGGTTTTTGAAACTGGTAATGAAAATGGCCATTTTGACTGGATTGACCACACCCGGAGTGGCCAGTGCCCTCGGGAAGGTTCTACCGGGGGGACATTATTCGAACCATACGACTTGGGGCAATATGGGTATCAAAATTCATGGTTTTTGAAACTGATAATGAAAATGGCCATTTTGACTGGATTGGCCACACCCGGAGTGGCCAGTGCCCTCGGGAAGGTTCTACTGGGGGGACATTAATCGAACCATACGACTTGGGGCAATATGGGTATCAAAATTCATGGTTTTTGATACTGGTAATGAAAATGGGCATTTTGACAGGATTGGCCACACCCGGAGTGGCCAGTGCCCTCGGGATGGTTCTACCGGGGGGACATTAATCGAACCATACGGCTTGGGGCAATATAGGTATCAAAATTCATGGTTTTTGAAACTGATAATGAAAATGGCCACTTTGACTGGATTGGCCACACCTGGAGTGGCCAGTGCCCTCGGGAAGGTTCTACCGGGGGGACATTATTCGAACCATACGACTTGGGGCAATATGGGTATCAAAATTCATGGTTTTTTAAACTGGTAATGAAAATGGCCATTTTGACCTGAGTGGCCACACCTGGAGTGGTCAGTGCCCTCGGGAAGGTTCTACCGTGGGGACATTAATGAAAATGCCCCAAAATGGCCATTTTCATTACAAGTTTCAAAAACCATGAATTTTGATACCCATATTGCCCCAAGTCGTATGGTTCGATTAATTTCCCCCCGGTAGAACCTTCCCGAGGGCACTGGCCACTCCGGGTGTGGTCAATCCAGTCAAAATGGCCATTTTCATCACCAATATCAAAAACCATGAATTTTGATACCCATATTGCCCAAATTTGTATGGTTCCGTAAATGTCCTCCCGGTAGAACCTTCCCTCAGGGCAATGGCCACTCCGGGTGTGGCCAATCCTGCCAAAATGGTAATTTTCATCACCAGTATCAAAAACCATGAATTTTGATACCCATATTGCCCAAATTTGTATGGTTCCGTAAATGTCCTCCCGGTAGAACCTTCTCTCAGGGCAATGGCCACTCCGGGTGTGGCCAGTCCTGCCAAAATGGTCATTTTCATTACCAGTATCAAAAACCATGAATTTTGATACCCATATTGCCCAAATTTGTATGGTTCCGTAAATGTCCTCCCGGTAGAACCTTCCCTCAGGGCAATGGCCACTCCGGGTGTGGCCAATCCTGCCAAAATGGCCATTTCCATTACCAGTATCAAAAACCATGAATTTTGATACCCATATTGCCCAAATTTGTATGGTTCCGTAAATGTCCTCCCGGTAGAACCTTCCCTCAGGGCAATGGCCACTCCGGGTGTGGCCAATCCTGCCAAAATGGTCATTTTCATTACCAGTATCAAAAACCATGAATTTTGATACCCATATTGCCCAAATTTGTATGGTTCAATTAATGTCCTCCCGGTAGAACCTTCCCTCAGGGCAATGGCCACTCCGGGTGTGGCCAATCCTGCCAAAATGGTCATTTTCATTACCAGTATCAAAAACCATGAATTTTGATACCCATATTGCCCAAATTTGTATGGTTCCGTAAATGTCCTCCCGGTAGAACCTTCCCTCAGGGCAATGGCCACTCCGGGTGTGGCCAATCCTGCCAAAATGGCCATTTTCATTACCAGTATTAAAAACCATGAATTTTGATACCCATATTGCCCAAATTTGTATGGTTCCGTAAATGTCCTCCCGGTAGAACCTTCCCTCAGGGCAATGGCCACTCCGGGTGTGGCCAATCCTGCCAAAATGGTCATTTTCATTACCAGTATCAAAAACCATGAATTTTGATACCCATATTGCCCAAATTTGTATGGTTCCGTAAATGTCCTCCCAGTAGAACCTTCCCTCAGGGCAATGGCCACTCCGGGTGTGGCCAATCCTGCCAAAATGGCCATTTTCATTACCAGTATTAAAAACCATGAATTTTGATACCCATATTGCCCAAATTTGTATGGTTCCGTAAATGTCCTCCCGGTAGAACCTTCCCTCAGGGCAATGGCCACTCCGGGTGTGGCCAATCCTGCCAAAATGGTCATTTTCATTACCAATATCAAAAACCATGAATTTTGATACCCATATTGCCCATATTTGTATGGTTCCGTAAATGTCCTCCCGGTAGAACCTTCCCTCAGGGCAATGGCCACTCCGGGTGTGGCCAATCCTGCCAAAATGGTCATTTTCATTACCAGTATCAAAAACCATGAATTTTGATACCCATATTGCCCAAATTTGTATGGTTCCGTAAATGTCCTCCCGGTAGAACCTTCCCACAGGGCACTGGCCACTCCGGGTGTGACCGATATCCTACCAAATTGTTCCCAATAATTTCGGTATTCCGGTGACCGTTCTGGCTACCGTCAATAACTTCTTGGACCTCCTCTCAAGTTCGTGCACCACCTGCGTGTGTGTGTGTGTGAGCAATAAAATTCCCAACGTCCTAAGGTCCGTCTTAGATGAAAGTCTGATGGACACTAAATCCTCCAGAGGCTAACTTTTAGCTTAAATAGTTTTCACGGCATCTACGCAACAGAAACAGAATGTCACGCCAAGGGCTTGCGACGGTAACGCTACATTTTCGAAAAATTTTGCATTGACACCGCAGATAGAGCTTTAAGACAAAGTCCTTTGTCAAAAAAAATCCCGTTATTTTATTTATTTAGTTTACTAAAAGTTGAATTCGCAAAAAACTTTTTTTTTATTTCTCATTTTTTTGTACTTTAGACAACTAAAAAATTATGCGCTAGAGTTTAGGATGGTTCAAAATCTAGTATTGGAGTTACCAATTTTAGAAAATGTGAGTTTTGGAAGAAAAAAATCAAAATATTGTCAAGAAAAATTGACAAGAATAATTTGCATTTGAAATTGATTTTTTTTTAAAGGATGTTGCAAACATGTTCCCAAGGTTTCAACAGTTTTTTATTGAAATGTATATTGTTTTATTTTTATTTTATATTTTGCTCTCATCTCCCTCGACCATGGCCAGAGTCAAGGAACAGAAACTTTTTTAAATGTTTGCATCGGCCTAAGGTTTTTTGAAATTTAAAAATAATTCACGAAGGAAAGGTTCTCTTCAATTTTGTTGAGATCTGGGATTTTTGTACTTTGACTCAGTTGACCTGACCGCTGCCTCTTAAAGTCAATCTATTGCGAAAAATTGGGTTTGCCCAGTCTTATCTTCAAATTAGCACTCATTTTTCAACTTGTTATATCGATTTTCAAAGTTAAAATATACTTTTGTGAAATTTTAAGCTCTTTTCAATGAAAAATGTATCAAAATTTCAGCATTATGAGTAACTTTTTGAACGGGCTTAAAACCCTTATTTTGACATTTAAGAGACTAAAAATCAAAATTATAATGTAATAATGAAAAATAGCGAAAAAAAAATACAAAGGTTTTAATATTTTACATTGAAAATCGAACGAATAGTTTCCGAGTTGTCGTGAGTTGAAAAATAAGGGCCAATTAAAAGACACTGAGAAAAAAACATTTTTTCAAAAATTGATAACGATGCAATTCATTAATAAGTGTTATCTTCGATTGTCAATTTGATTTTGCATCTTAAAATGGTTTTTGTAATTTTGTTTGACAATATTTTTAATCTTTCCGAAAATCTATTTTTTTCAAGAATGCATGAATTTGGTACCGTAAACCGGAGTGACTTTGATAGGATTTCAATTTGTTTTTGGAATATTTTTCAACAGGTAAGGTTTTTTCTCAAGATTATTATTTAAAAAAACATGTACTGGGATAGGCCACACAAAGTCCATGCACTATTTTGGAAAAAAGTTTTTTCGATAGTGTTTAGAAAAATAATACGTTAAAAATTCTTAGTTTGAATTCAGGGGTGACTTTGATAGTCATAGTTTTTCTTGTAAAAATCATATTTAAGATATTCAAACTTTATTTGTACGTTAAATGTACCATCACTAAATTTATAAGCTTTTTAACAAAATACATATAAATTTTAGATTAAATTGTTAAAAAGTCAGAATTTTGCCTGAAATTATATAAAACTAGTTTTGTTTATAAAACTATCGATTTATATTGCATTTCGTACTGGATTCGAAGCACGAATCACAAGTTTTCACATTTTACATGAAATTTGTTCAACTGAAATTGCCTATAAATTTGGAGTTTTTTTTTTAATTGTGTTTCAAAAACACATATTATTTATTATTTACAAACTTATTTAACCTTCTCCTAGTAGAAAATTGTCCAAAGAATCCGAAAATGCATTCCGTTTTCCGATTCAAAATCATGTTCATTGAGAAAATCATGACACTTTGAGAAGTTTAAAATAATGACTATCATCAACATTTTCTTAACTATAGTAAACTAACTTTTTAAACTTTTCAATATTTTATGAAAAGTTCTTCTTGAGGTACTTCGAACACTTCCCTACCACGGTCAGTATGATTCTAAACCATTATGTACGTATTTTAATTGTACTCTTCATATTGCGGAAAAATCGCAAACCTATCAAAGTCACCCCGGCTATCAAAGTCACCCCGTTTTACGGTAGCTATAATTTGGAAACGGTACATTTTATCAAAACAATGTTAAGGACTTTTCGATTGCAAATTCGATTATGCTTCAAAAATGATTTTTTTTCATTTTTTTTGTACTCACTTTCTATATTTTCCAAAAACACTATATTTTCAAAAAAAACATATCTCCTAAACCAGATTTTGCACCATGATGCACTACGGCTCAGAAGATGTTTTTTTTAGTCCCTTAAAACATATAAAAAAATGAAAATTTAAATATACGTATTCTATTCCATGAATACATGAATTATTTGTTTGAAACAGCTTTTGGCCTGCAAAATAATGTTTAGAAAAGGGTTTGTAATGAAAATACTTTTTTATATAAAACTGTAACATTTTTTAAAGAACTTATTGGCATAGTATCTGTTTCTAGTTCTTCAATCACAGTGAAGCATAAAACTAACCACATTGACTGCAGTTCACCACTCTAGCTAATATGTCGATTTCCTTCTATCCCAACCCATGAATGGACACCAGACCCATATAATTTGACCCCTTCATCTCCCAAGCAATCTAATGAATTATTCAGAACTAGCCGAACCAAACCCACCTACCTACCTTTTTTCCATTAGACCAAGAGCAATTCCGCGGTTTCTTACACACTTCACCACGAAGTTCTTTGTTTTGCGACCACTCTTTTTTTTTTCACCGACTCTCTTGCTCTCTTTCCCAACCATTCATCAAAGCAATAGCTGAATGCTGTGCACTATATTTTTGCTTCTCCTGAAGTATTTTCCTCTTATTTACTTCTGCTTCAACCTCTTTAGATGTTCTTCTCTTCGTTGTTGCACTATACTTTGCTTCTTTATTTACTTTATTTTGCGGTCACACGCCAGAATTCTTCTCACCACTTTATATTTTTGCGCTAAGCTTTGCACTATTTTTCGCTCAACATTATTTATAAATTTGCTGGCTCAACACACATACACTGCGGCACACGTACACAAAATCAAAAGCTCATTCTCTTTGCATCAACCCGCCGCAACAACAATTCACTCACTCACCCCTTCACTGCCGACGACGAAAAGTTGTTGCGATCTTGTTACGCGATTTCGGCCGCGATTTTAAGCTGGTGCACTCACACATACATGGACGTGGTCGTCGGTCGTCACCGTTTGTCTCGGTTTCACTCCGATTGCACCATCCGCCAGGCCATTATTCTGTTGGGGAGCCCGAAACGCACACACAAACAGATACGGAGAGAAGAAAGAAAAAAAGGAAAGAAAAATGTATTGAAACAGCTGAATGACATTGCACGAAATTGGATGGCTTTGGGTAATACAGACAAAAAAAAGCTAAACTGGAGCAAAATTGAGAGAAACCCAAACCCATAAGTCAAACAAACAAATCAATAAATAACTTGCAGTCAATAGTGCAAGTCAAAGTCAAAACAAACACACACACACAACCACCATCTGTGAAGTGACAAAAGCAACAATAACAAAGTCTTCCAAGGCAAACGGGGAAAAACAAGCTGTTTTTCCCTACAGCGAGTGCGATTACACCAACACTGTTGACTTCTGACTTCATAGTTCTGCTGAACCAGAAAGGAAGGTAATCGAAGGTAATGCCAAACAAAATGTGCGCAGCAGTACGAGATGGGGTTGTTGGTGGTGGTGGTGAGGTTGTGGGAGGAAATGGTTGTGTCGCATGAATGGCGGAATAATGGTGCCAAAGTTAGTACAATGGAGCTAGTCTTGGGAAAGCTAGAAGCTAACAAACCAAGTTTTAAAAAGATATGAATAATCATTATTCATGTAATAACTTAATTGAATAAAGAAAAAGCAAAAATGAACATGAATGAAAAAGTAATACAACACAAAATCAAGTTTGAACATACATATCAAACTACTGAAATCTTCTGATCTATGAAAACTTAACTTTGAAAAAAGATACAGTCATCCCAAATATTCGGAACGGTTTACAGATCTACCGAATTTTTACGTATTATATCCTTTTTAAAGAAAAACATTGACCCTTGAAATCCACAAATTCGGAACACTTTTTTCTTACGGATGTAAACAAACTTTGGATCTCTCCAGGAGTACATATAACAAAATAATGACTTTACACACTGAAACCAATGAATCTCAAGCTTCGTGATAATTTACGCATAGTCAGATAACTTTTGTGAAATTATCAGTTAAATTCAGGTGTTCCACAATTGTGGGAGGCACAATAACATCCCACAATTATGGAACAGGATATTTAGAGGCAGTGTTTTACTGCTTTGGATAAAATAGTCTTAAAATGCAGTTTTTGTTTAAAAGGTACTACGTTTACTAGTGAAATAGCAAAAGAATATCAAAATGAAGGTCCTTAAAAAGTAGGGGCGACAGAAAAGATGCATTTGGCATTTATTGACAAATTATCACAAAAGTGTTTCGAATTTGTGGGTGTTCCGAATATGTGGGATGACTGTAAACAAATATAAAAATAAGGTTCAAAACTTCAAAAAACTGCATTTTGCAGTTTATTTGATAGACACCACGTTATTAATTAAAAAAATACTGTTGTTATTTTTATTCTATATGTGATAGGCCAATAGATGGTATAATTGTCTATTAAGAATAATGCAAATTTTATTTAACCTCCTTCAACATTTATGCTAGAAAACCTGTGGAATCGATTCTTAACTATTTAGAATACATTGTTTAATGTTGATATTTGGCAATTCGCCATGTAACGTAACACTTAAAGAAACACAAATTATCTTAATTCATTGATATTTAGCAAATTTTTGACAGCACCATAATTGTTATTCTGTGTAAAACATTTATTGAAACTTTATGTCTCAAAATGTCAAAAGTTTAAATTAAGATACTTCTCGGGCTAGTTTTCAAAAGGAAAATGAAAATAAAAATAGCGAATTGTTCAGGAGAAAAACGTAAGATATCATTGCATCATAAAAATGTGATATAGCTTGCATAACCAAACCATGTGCAAATCAAATAATATTAATATTTGATATTATTTGAATTCGAGTTTAGCAACTCCATAGAAGTCCAATTCGAGTGGTTGATTGTATGTTACATTACCAAATTAATATTCTAAATCCAGAGTATTTTTTGAAAAGGACCAATAAACTGTTGTCTTTCATATGTTTATAGGACCTATTCAAAAAAAACTGTAGAAATATTCTACAATCGCCATATTGGCCACAATCCCATAAAATCCATCCCCCAGAATGAACCTTTTACCAGAAATGTTTATTATTGATGATTTACTGCAAGAAGAGAAATTATGAAATTCATAGAAATTTACCCATTTTTTAAATAATATTTAAAAGTTGGAGGTTTCAAAGTTTCAAGATTTGAAGGAGTTACGATTTGAATATTTGATGTTTTGAAAATATAAAGTTCTAAAAGTTTGATGATAGGGAAATAAAAATTTGCAAATTTGAAGATTTAAAGAGTTCAATATTCGGAGAATTTAGAGATTTGAAAGTTTGTAAATTTAATGATAAAGATTTACAGATTTGAAGGAAGATTTGAAGATATAAAGGTTTCAAAGATTTGAGAATAAAGATTTGAAGAAAGATTTGAAGATACAAAGATTTAAAGATTTGCAAACTTCAAGATTTGAAGATTAGAGGATTTGATTTTTAAATATATAGCTCGATTTTGTTCACAGTATTGAAGAACAAAGTGTCGCAGTGCTCATCATTCAAAAAATCTTTTGTCAACTCATTCATAGTTTAATTAATGTAGCATTTTTTGCCAAAAACAAAACATTATACATAGATTGGAAACAGTTTTTGATCAAAACGTATAGTTTTTGCAATAAAATAAGGCATTTGAAAATATTTGTTCAAGTACATAGCTTTTGAGTAAAGTGAAAGTCATGGGGTATGAGTATATAAGTAGGAGTAATATTACTAGTAATTTTAAGCCACATTCCCCTTTTCAAAAAAATACGTGTTGTAGAGAAAATATACACATTTTCGTCACATACACAAGCTTTTTGACCTATTCTCGTCAATTTTGCAGATTGCCGCTATTCAAACAACATTTTTAGATACATCAATAGCGAATAAAAAATGCTTGCTCACTTGTATTTGATATAATTATAACTTTGCAATAGAGCAATTCTCTACGAAATCGGTCTTTTTTCTTCAATTTTAATTTTTGTATTTTTTAATCCATCTGAAACTTTTTTGGTGCCTTCGGTATGCCCAAAGAAGCCATTTTGCAACATTAGTTTGTCCATATAATTTTCCATACAAATTTGGTAGCTGTCCATACAAAAATGATGTATGAAAATTCAAAAATCTGTATCTTTGAAGGAATGTTTTGATCGATTTGGTGTCTTCGGCAAAGTTGTAGGTATGGATACGGACTACACTGGAAAAAAATGATGCACGGTAAAAAAAATTTGGTGATTTTTTTATTTAACTTTTTATCACTAAAACTTGATTTGCAAAAAAACAATATTTTTTTTTTTTATATATGTTTTAGAGGACATAAAATGCCAACTTTTCAGAAATTTCCAGGTTGTGCAAAAAATCATTGACCGAGTTATGATTTTTTTTAATCAATACTGATTTTTTTTTCAAAAAATCGTAATATTGGTCGCAAAAATTCAATATTACGCCCTTTTAAAATGTTAGTCTTGATTCGAAAATTTTGAAAACATTGTTTTCGAAAAGATCGGAAAAGTTCACAAATGTTTCATATTTTAACATTGAAAATCGGACCATTACTTTCTAAGTTAACGACATTGAAAAATGGTGGGCTGTTTGGGTGAGACTTAGAAAACATCAATTTTCCTGTTTTTAAACCTTTGCATTGCAATATCTCAGCAACTAAAGGTCGTATCAACAAAGTCTGAATAAGCAAAATATAGAGAATTTTCTCAGCTTTTCAAAAATATTTTTTTCAAAAGTGGGCAAACATGTGCAATAATTTAAAAAAATGAAAAACTGCGACTATTTTCAAAAAAGTCACCTAAAAATGGATTTAACTTGAAAACGGTGCACTTTATCAAAATTTCACTAGAGTACTTTTTGATTGCAAATTTGATTTTACATCGAAAAATAAAGTTAAAAAATTTTTGCGACCAAAATTTCGATTTTTTTAAAAAACCAGTATTGATTAAAAAATTCATAACTCGGTCAATGATTTTTTGCACAACCTGGAAATTCCTGAAAAGTTGGCATTTTATGTCCTCTAAAACATATCAAAAAATAAAAAAAAAATAGTGTTTTTTTGCAAATCAAGTTTTAGTGATAAAAAGTTAAATAAAAAAATCACCAAATTTTTTTTTCCGTGTAACATTTTTTTCCAGTGTAGTCCGTATCCATACCTACAACTTTGCCGAAGACACCAAATCGATCAAAAAATTCCTTCAAAAGATACAGATTTTTGAATTTTCATACATCATTTTTGTATGGACAGCTGCCAAATTTGCATGGAAAATTATATGGACAAACTAATGATGCAAAATGGCTTCTTAGAGCAGACCGAAGGCATCAAAAAAGTTTCAGTCGGATTAAAAAATACAAAAAAAAAATCGAATGACCGAAATCCTAGAGACCTGCTCAATAGTCGAAAACACTTAATGAAAGCTGTGAGTATGATCAAAGTTCCGATAATCTGATAATATAAATAGACCGAGGAAGGGTTAATTCCCTTATATTGGATAAGATTTCAAGTGTAGGAGAATTCGACTGTTGTTATTAAATTGGAGTTGATCGGTGAATCAAGTAATTTCAATTAGTAAACGAACTTAGATTTTGAATTTTATTACCTTCTGTTTTTTACAGAAAATTTTGAAAATTTTAATGGCCGAAATAGGTATAAAGTCCAAACTTGATTATCCGAAGCCTCAATTAATCTAATCATGAACAATTAACGAAAAAATCGATACGATTATCAGAGGTGTTTTTCTTTGCCATGGCTTTTGGATAAACGAGTCTGGACTGTATTAATGAGCATGAAAAGTTGAGAAATATTTGAAATAGTGAAAAGCTATTAAAGTACCTTAGGCTGGTACAAAAACTTTTGAAAGTTTTTGTCATATCTATAATTTAAAAAACTCAATGCTGGTTAATAAATATGGTAACCATTCATATTAAACATTGTTGAATTTTTGTTTAAATTTCTCTCATAAACCAAAAATAAAGTTAAAAAACAAGTTTGGTATTCTTTGTAAATTCCTCTCGGTTGCTCCAAAACAAAAAAAAAAGTTCACTACTTCCCACTTGAAGTCCGTACACAAAACCACGACTCTCTACAAATGACCTGTATGCTATACTTACAGCGATTTTTTCTCCCTGCAATCCCTATGATGAGCTCTACTTCCTCCTCCGACGGTAGTCGTCGAACTTGGTCTCCCCCTTTTTTCCTCCTCCCACTCTTCTGTTTGCTTTCCTTCTTTTCTTCTCCTTCAGCAGGTTCTTAAGGGGGTGCAAGTTCGTCACCATTCACAGTGTTGCTCCTGCAGGGCGTAAATATTTAATAACCCAACACTTGAAACGTCAAGTAATGCACAAAACACACAGTCTTCAGAAAGAAGAAAGATCAATAAAATATCTCAAGAAACAACACACCGGAAACTGAAGTTTGGAAAAACGTAAACACAAATCACACAAACACGCACGAGTCGTACACTAAAGTGGGGGGTAACAAAGAAAATTTTCCTTGTTGTTTTTTTTTCTCTTCTCCTCCACTCGATTGGAGATTGCAGAAATACGGGAAGAAGAAGAACACGAAACTAGTCCAACACAACTCAAACTAGTTTTCCTTCCATCGAGGCTCGACGACGACGGCGACAGGATTTTGCTACGCTGCACTTTCGTAACATTTCGACGACGATTTTTTTCTCGATTTTCTCATGTTGACAGAGGCCAAAATTATGTCACTCGAGTTTTTGGGTCCAGTGAAAATTTGGAAAATTGGACTCGCTTTTCCACTCAAAATCTTTAACGTTACACGTTTATTCTTTTATCCTAGATTCTGCTCCACTTGAAAAATGTTTAACTTATTTATTAGTAATTTTCCTCTCATTACCAAGTGTCACTTTGTCACTTTTTTTTGTGTAGGGTTGCGGACCCCCGGAACGACGTCGTATTTTTAACACTTTCTTCGAACTCTCCTCACGGACTGACATCGCGTCGACGTTTGTGGCTGCTGGCAAGCGCAAACATATGGGGAGGAAAGACCGCACCAATACATGCGAGCAGCATGAGAGCGAGAGCGAAGACCGAACGGGAGAGAGCATAAATATTACGGTACAGTACACACAACGCCGAGAAAGCATCGCGTTGGTGGTCAGCTGTTTTGAAATGAGAGAGCGAAAGCTGGGTGATTGTGTGAGTGTGATGTTTTGTTGCATCATTTGACGGGACTCTCTCATGTTGGTTGGGGTTTGACAGTGACACTAGTGGGTGGTTGGGTGTAGAGCATAGATGTGGGTTGGTTTCAACAGGGTTATGTTGGGTCGCCGTCTGGTGGAAAGTAGAAGTATTAGAGGGAAATGGACGCTTCAAAATGGCAGTTCTGAGTAAAACCAGTCAAGTTAAGTTCAAAAATCAAACAATCCACGTTAACGACTTGGGAGTCTTTTGTGGTCTCTATTGCAAGTTTCAGCTCGAACCTAGAAGCCCAAAGGCTTGAAAGGGGAGAGCACCTCTTTCTACTCCAAGGAACCTTCCACCCCAGGATTCGAACTGACGACCTTTGAATTGCGAGTCCAACCGCCGCTAGCAAATCCACCGGAGCAGACTTGATTTGGTGTATTGTTAGTATTTATAGCAGGGAGACGACTCCCACACCTGGAATCCCGGGCAGACGGTAATAACAAAATTCATGCCATTTCTATAACAAATACTGTTAAAATAACACAAAGTGTCATGGAATCTGCTTGAAAAATCCATTTTTGCATAAGAGTTTAATAACAGTTCTCGGGTTAGTTTTCAAAAGGTCGTAAGCGCCAGTTGTCCAAAATTGAGTTTTTGGCACGGTTGCACTCTTCTAACGCACTACTAATGATCTACTCGAGCAGAATTTCCAAAAAAATAAATTTAAACAAAAATATCGCCCGCATATAAAAGGTCGAATGTGCTTTTCATACGGAGAAGTCACATACGTCCTTGGTGATGCAAGGTCGTAAGTACTGATAATTTCAAAAATGTACTTACGCTCATAGAAAAAGGACGTAAGTTCAGTTTTAATTGCTTTATGATTATGCGCACATGAGTTTTTACGAAAAAAGATGAATATTTGTTATCCCGTTAAAAACATTGCGCTGATTATATGACTTAAAGGATGCGCGAAGAATATTTTCCAATTTGCCAGCCAGCAAAACCCAGTTTCAGTCATTTAATCCGGAAGAGACGGCTAGCTTCCCCCAAAATCATGATTTAGTGTGGCAGCCTAAACCAACACAAAATCAAGTTGCATAATCTGTTCAGGAACAAGCGATAATGACCGCATCCATCTTATCACGCATAAACGCCCTCTCAAAACTCCAGGAACCCCGAGTTCTTCAAGGTCCTATAGACCACTGAAGAAAAGATAAACATATCAGCGGTAATTCGTCATTTTGTTGGTGCTCTCAGCTAGCGTATGAGCCAACGCGAGAGAGGGAGAATAAAATCTGTCAGTTGGACCTTTTTCCCCTGCGATGTTTTCTCCCAATCTCCTCCAAAAACACAAAACATCGACTGCCCTCTTTGCGGGGGGTGTTGAAACGATGTTCAAAATAATAATGTTTGACTTAAATGTGGTTTAGTCATAAAATAAATAAATTTTGCCAATGGTCGTATTGTCATTCTTACTCAAAAAAAGTCCCAAGTACAGGGACGTATGAAACAATTTGCTCATGTAAAAGGTCGAATCAACCTGGTGTGGTAAAACAAGGCTCAAACACACATTAATTGTTAAAAAAAATATTTCACTTGATATGACAACCATAGCTTATAGTCAAAGCAATGATTTTGACTAAAAATATGCCCTTGAAACCCACTTACATATAAATAAGAATTAAAATAATGATCGAACACTTGTTCATCGGTTTTCCCCACTTGAGGGGTTTGGCTCTTACGACGTTTTGAAAACTAACCCGAGAGTTTATGTTATCACAACAAAATTTGCTATTAGGTTTTACACCGTGACGTCATTTGACAGCTCGCGTGCACTGTTTACATAGTCTTAATCGTGTTCGGTTCAAGAGTGTTTAAGTTCTTCAAAATTTGGTAAAATGCCTCGAAAATGTTTTGTGGATAACTGTGATCGGAGTCAATCGAGCGGAAAATTTACCTTCCACGCAGTTCCCGGGAAAACCGTGGATAACCATACGAACAATTTGAGCCTCAAACGACGAAAACTGTGGCTTGATGCTTTGAAGAAAAAAGACGATTTCAAAGTTAAAAAAATTGTTTGTGGCAGGCACTTCGTCGGTGGTAAGATGATATTTTTGATTAAATACTAATCAGATTATAGATTTTCATATATTTGTAGGAAAACCTTCTGCACTTTTGGACGTGGATAATGTAGACTGGGTTCCGACGATCGATTTAGAATTGACGCGCAAGGATGAACTTCCCGATGATGATTCTTCCGACAGCTTGGACGAGCCTGTTCGCGCCTCCAACGGTTCGACTGCCAGGCTGCAACCGGATGGTTCTGTTGCACGAACAACCGGTCACCGGCCTTCAACAAACGGAGCGGTTAATTCAACTCACGACCGTTCACGGTCCATAAGCGAACACTCCGACATGTCCTCCAAGGCTGGTTCCGAAGACATGGAGTGCGGAGCCGATAATTCGACCCACGGCCGGTCGCGGTCCAACAGCGAACACTCCGACATGTCCTCCAAGGCTGGTTCCGAAGACATGGATACTGGAACCGATCATTCGTCCCACAGCCGTTCACGGTCGATCAGCGAACGCTCCGACATGTCTACAAGGGCCGGATCCGGAAACATGGAGTGCGGAGCCGATAATTCGACCCACGGCCGGTCGCGGTCCAACAGCGAACACTCCGACATGTCCTCCAAGGCTGGTTCCGAAGACATGGATACTGGAACCGATCATTCGTCCCACAGCCGTTCACGGTCGATCAGCGAACGCTCCGACATGTCTACAAGGGCCGGATCCGGAAACATGGAGTGCGGAGCCGATAATTCGACCCACGGCCGGTCGCGGTCCAACAGCGAACACTCCGACATGTCCTCCAAGGCTGGTTCCGAAGACATGGATACTGGAACCGATCATTCGTCCCACAGCCGTTCACGGTCGATCAGCGAACGCTCCGACATGTCTTCAAGGGCCGGATCAGGAAACATGGAGTACGGAGCCGATAATTCAACCCACGGCCGGTCGCGGTCCAACAGCGAACACTCCGACATGTCCTCCAAGGCCGGTTCCGAAGACATGGATACTGCAACCGATCATTCGTCCCACAGCCGTTCACGGTCGATCAGCGAACGCTCTGACTTTTCCTCCAGGGCCGGTTCTGATCACAATTATTCCTCTAGCGATGATATGGATTCTGATGACATCAGGGCTGATTTGAATATGGATCGTTCTGATTTGCCAGAAAATTTCACCTCGTTACCTACAGACCAGCAACAGTCAAACCCATCTATATTGGCATCCAAACATCAAGAAGATGAGGCTGTTGCATCATCTTCGCGTAAGGGAAATTGCAACGTACAGGAGGGAGGTTTGCTACTTAATGTTTTGCTATTTATTTATTTTTGCACAGATTTTAATTTTAATTTTAGGTGTCTGCTATCCCGCAAAAACTTTCCAGCAGTACTATGATGAAATTATTCGCTTGCAAACAAAAAACGATGAGTTGGAGGCTGAGGTCCAAAAGTGTAGAAGAGGTCTGAAATTTGTCGAAGACGACCGAAAATGTTTATTCTATACCGGGATCAGCAGTTATGAAACCTTTTTTAAACTATTTAAATTTTTAGAACCTAGTCTAGATCAGCCTGTCTGTAATTTGTCAAAAGACCAGCTACTTGTTTTAACCCTAACGAGATTACGATTGAACACATCGCTCTCATCATTGGCCTATGACTACAACTCTAGCTTAACAACAATTTCAAAATATTTCCACAGAACCCTCTATCAAATCCACGAAAGCCTCAAGTGGGCAAATCTTCCCACAAAACCTGAAATTGCTATTCGACATTTGCCACAAAATTTTCAGTCCAAGTTTGGAAACAAACGAATATTTATTGTTGACTGCTTTGAAATTTTTTGCCAGAATCCCTCTGATTTAAAAGCGGCAACTTCTCTTTATAGCAATTATAAAAAACACGAGACGGTTAAATATATGATTGCGATCCATCCAGATGGTAACATTGCTTTCATTAGCTCAGGTTACAACGGTAGGATTTCAGATAAGGAAATTTTCAAAAAAAGCGGTATTTTAGATCATATTGTAGAAGACGATATTATTTTAGCTGATAAGGGTTTTGAAATCGCCGATTTGGTTGCCGAAAAAAAGGCTGTCCTAAATATTCCTAATTTTCTACGAAAAAAGACACAATTTTCGTTAAAAGAACTAGACGAGAATAAACAAGTCACCCAATATAGGATTCACGTAGAGAGGGCAATAGGAGTAATTCGCGAAAAGTTTTCGATTTTATCAGGTCCCATATCTGTTAACACAATGGCAAGATTTCAAAACGGATTAACTGCTGTTGACTTAATTGTTAAAGTGTCATGCATTTTGTATTCGTTAAATAAAAAGATCATAACTTAATGTAACAATTACAACTTTATTTTTATTAGGGTAAATCTTTAGGGGAGAGTGGGGAGACTTGATCCCCTTTTTTGTATCGCACATAACTCTGTCAATTTCTCACAAAACTATGATCTTTTTGCATGAATTGAAAGCTTAAACATTCAACTATGTTTGGCTGATAAGGGTATTTCATCAGATAAACTCTTCGAATCATGCCAAGCGTTTTAAAAAAATATTTTAAATCGGCATTTTCAAAATGTTGGGGGTAATTTGATCCCCCTTTCAACATTTTGAAGAAATCTTAAGGAAAATGTTTTTTATTCATCTAAACTTTTAATTTTCTATAAGTTACAGCAATTTCACATTAAACCTGTACGTTTGTGTTCAAAATATAACAAGTTTAGCATGCAAAATATTTAAAAACTAAAAATTTTCTTTTTTTGACCAAAATTGAGCATGTTTACAAAAGCTGGTAATTTTTGTTTACAAAACTTTTGAAAAATGGTTCAAACTGCAGTAAGTTATGTACAACTATACTAAAGGAAACTATGTATGAAAACCCAGCCCAATTATTTAATCTTGAGGCTGATTCCAGTGACTTTAAAAATGCAGGGATCAAGTCTCCCTAAACGCACTTTTTTAAACAATTGATTGTAAAAATAGTATGACGATAAATTTAACGTCAAATACGTAAGGGTTTTGGAGTTGATATGTTTATCAAACAATTCATGTATAAACAATATTTTTTTGAATAATTTTTGAGTGTTTTCTATACTTATCAAAACAAAGAAAAAAGATCTCTTGGATGTTTTTTGGAGCACTTTTTAGAAAAATGTGTGTAACTCAATCTAAACATTTTTTAATTTTTTTCTTTGTTTTCTACAGTGAGTTTTAGTCAATTTCGCACAACTTTCTAGAACAAAGCTAATTTTTTTACCCACATGCTGACGAGATACAGGCTTGGGATCAAGTGTCCCCGGGGATCAAGTCTCCCCACTCTCCCCTACTTACATAAATGAATTGGAAAATAAGCAGTTTTTTGCGTTTTGCTTTACAGCACTTGTTCGGTAACTGGGCTGAGAACGTAGCCGAATGCTGTCGTTCACTGGGCTGAACAAAAAATGCCGAGGGGACCACCAATGTATTATATTTTCTTAATAAAATATTAAAATATAATTTACTGAGAAACCTCTTTTTACGCGATGCGTTACGCTTTACTAATTTGTAGATTTCTCTGGAACGACGAACCATTTTTGCAAAATTTTAAAAGCATTTTGTAGATTTTGTTCAGCCGGGTCCGGTTTTTGCGATCATTGACCCCTCGTTCATTTTGATTTGTTTTTATTTTTTGACATTTGAAGAGTGGGAATTCTCGGGAAATCGACCATTTTTGGACCTCTCGGTTCCCGGAAAATTCGGTCGAGACTTCCGGAAAATTTCAAACTTATAAATACTGAAGCAAAATTATTTGAAAAATTCTGAATTATTTGGAATATTGGATGTTCAATGTTCGATGTTCATGTTTGAATAAACATTCAGAAACTGTAAATTTTAACTTTTTAAATATTCCAATAACTATAATTGAGAGAAGCCAAAAAAATCATCCAGAAATGAAAGCTAATGTTTTTTCATTATTATTTAAGAGGGAAATGATTTTTTGGGCTATTTCTTAACCTAATGTTAACATGTTAAGGATAACGTTAACATTCCATAGGTCGCCTTCGCTAAGGTGACGTAATAAAGTCCAGCTTGTGATGATACACTACCTTCTCTTTACTAAGTAATCGAATCCAGAAGGGAGTAGATCACCAGTTGTGTTGGTCCGAGCCGGGATTTGAAACCCCTATCTACCGCTTACGAGGCGGAAGCGTTACCACAAGGCTACGTGGTTCGGTCCTTTCCTCTTTAAAAAAAACACCAGAATTGCCAGCAAATACAAAAAAAAATAAACACTGAATCCTCGACGGTTCAAAAAGGCCACGTGATTCATGCACGATCCCTAAAGGAAAAAGTGGAAAAGATAAAATGTGTACATTTATTTCCAAAATTGCTGCTGTCCCTATTTAAACTGTAGTCCCAATCCACCCCAGTTGACATGTTTTTGTAAAAAAAAATCTGTTCATTTGTCTAAGAACATGCTGGACACAAAGAGTATGTTTGATTGTCTATGTCATTTTGTCTGCTGTCATGTTGACAGTTCTAAACAGTTTGAAGAGTACGTTTGCAAATTTTATATTTCCTAAAGACTTTCTCATAAATAACTAAAATGAGTAGTTTAAATAAACTCTCAACATACGCAAATGGCTTAAAAGATTCTGAACTTGCACGCTACGTCGATAAGATTAAAATTATTAACTCGGTCGATCCATTTGACGCAAAATTAAATGAAAAAGACTACCCAACATGCGTAACGGTTGGTCATGTTACGCATTATTTGATGACTCACGTTGTTCCTGGAGCACATTATTTAAAAAACTCCAAAAGCATCGAAGCGTTCAAAAAGTTTCAATCTGGGTTTATTCATAGTGTAAATGGTGGAATATTTAATGATCACTTCGTCATTCGAGGAAAGGTTTGTATTTTAACAAAATCTAAATTTGACAACGAAATAGTGAGGCTTTACTGTACAGTAAATGCTACAGAAAACTCACTTAAAACTTGTGTTTCAAAGTACTGAAAAAAGGGTTTGATAAACAGACATGTTTTTTTTCTGTTTAAATGATCAAATTTTAAATTATTCTTTTTCAGGTTTACCGCTCCATGAAGTTACGGGAATCGCCTCACAACGCATGGATTATTGCCCAAAAAGATGGATGCATAAATTGCGCGCATTGTACATGCGTTACGGGCGTAAGCGAAACTTGCTCGCATGTCAGCACATTATTGTTTGCGTTGACAAATTTAAATTTCATGTCGACAACCCATAAGGTATAAAACGTAAATTAAAACTTATATTTTTGTTACCATTTTCTTTAGCTTTCCGTTACAGAACTTCCGTCCGTGTGGTCAAGACCAGCGAAAAAGATCAAAGATGACCTTAATAATTCAATCGGTGATTTAGACTTTGGATTTAAAATCACTCGATTGGACGATCTCAATCAACCACGCGGCCAAGCGGACTTCATGCAGTTTGTTTCGTCGCTGAAAAGTGATTCAGACGAATCTGTTCTGGTAAAAAAGTATTGCTGCGAGGACTTAATGTGTACTGATTGCCAAAACACACAAATTCCTTCTGATATAATGTTCAACCCTAATTTGCTGCTGTCGAGACAGTACCGTGCGGAGCTGGAAGTAGAGACAGATGAGAAAATTTTCTTAGAAGCAGGAAAGATACAGCTTTCCGTATCGCAGCATGAGATCGATCAAGTGGAGCGTTTAACACGACTTCAAAGTCAGTGTGATCTGTGGAGATGGATTCGTTTAGGACGAATAACAGCTTCGATTCTACGACAGTGCATACATGCGTCGCCTACGATTGTACCAAGTAAAATGTCCCTTTTAAACAAAATCTGCCACCCGTACCGCCAAAACGCAGGATCAGAAGCAATCAGATATGGGAGAAACAATGAACCTAAGGCGAAGAAGAAGTTTGCCACCCACCTGGAGGATCACCGAAATATTCGTTTGCATGAGTGTGGCATATTCATTGATAAAAAATTACCGTTTCTTGCTGCCTCTCCCGATATCATCATGGAGTGCGACTGTTGCGGTCGATCGACGGTGGAAATAAAATGCCCCTTCAGGTTATCAAAACGAAGTGAACTGTCAAAGGTTCAATCTTTAAGGGATTTGAATTATCTTGTTTTTGACGGACAAAGTTTTCAACTAAACCCGGATCATGAATATTTCTTGCAAGTTCTTGCGCAGATACACATTTGCGATGTAAGTCAAGGTTTTTTCTATGTCTGGTCGAAAAACGAGCAAATTTGTATTAAACTAGAAAGAAATGAAACCATGTGGCAGGAGGCGTGCAAAAAGGCGACAACATATTTTTATAACATTGTTTGTCCTGAACTTCTTGTGAATTATTATAGCAACAAAAATAATGTAACTGTGTAATTCTTCCCACAATTCGCTGTAATCTTTCAAATAAATTAACCTCTAATAACATATAAAACATTTAAACGATCTTTTTTTCATACACTATCAAAAACATAATCGCAAAGTAACTTAGCCTTAGTTTGAAAGTTGAAAAACAACTGTTTACTTGAACTTGCGAACCGGCTTGAAATTTTCCCGTCCATAACGTTGATTGCTTCCGAAACCGGCAGTTAAATCATAGTCTTTCCAGCGTTGGACAGAGACTAGCTAAAGGTTAAACCGTTTCCTATAATTTGTTTTCAAAAGACTCTTAATCTTATAAACAAATACACAACCCATGTTCATACCGGCTAAGCAAGACCAAGAAACATTGTCGGTCCATTTGAAAAAATAAATAAAATAACTTGCTAACACCGAAAAGAACCTAAAAAAATAATTTTATGAAAAAAAATCTATCACTTCCGACTAAGTCCATGTAAACAGTGCACGCGAGCTGTCAAACAGAAAAACGAGATTGAGGTTAGCCGCGACGGCGTAAAACCTAATTAGGTTTTACGCCGACTCGATTTGGAGGTTAGAAAGGAGTGCACTGTTTACATGGACTTAGCACAGTTCGATGCGATCGTCGATTTTGTTCGGGAAAATTCGTCGACAATCGACGAAGACCATGTAAACAGTGCACACGAGCTGTCAAATGACGTCACGGTGTAAAACCTAATAGAGATCTCCACGGTTTCTCTCACGCACACCATGATTCTGTGTTAGTATTTGTATTCTAAGTATTAATTTGGTTTTGATCGATTGTGATTGGATGAATTCCAAGCAGCTGATTTTGATTATACTATTTTTAAGCAGACATAGACAAATCGAGTAGCCAAACTCGCCTGTGAAAATCAGCTGTTGTCCACGTGCTGTGGTATAACAAAGGACACAGCTGATTTGACAGACGAATTATTCTACTCGATTTGCCTACACTCTCGCGCGTAGATATCTCTATTGGTTGAAAGCCAAAACAACTTTGGAATAACATTTTTTGTTATGGGAGAATATCTCCAACTGTTATTGGGATGATCGGATTAGTTGTTAAAATAACAAAAAATAATAACAAAGATTTGTTCAAAGAATAACTAAAAATGTTATAAGTTTGTTATTACAATAACAATCCAATAACAAAAAATTCATAACGACGAATAACAAATCTTGTTATAAATAACATAAAATGTTATTGGCCTAGTATTTTCATATATAAAAAAATGTTATTCCCAAGTTATTTCCGTCTGCTCGGGATGACTTAACAGCTTAACAACGACTAACTCCCCATCCGATGGAAAGTGAGTTGAAAGATTAAAAAAAAGCTAGAGTAACCATTGTTTCTGTACATCTTTACATTTTTAACGAAAAACTTCGTCTTAGGGATCTTTACTGAAATACAAAATTTCACGATGCGGAATAAAATGCTTAAAGACGAAACACCCTTTTCCATCTCTGGACGTGCTATTCAAAAATCTTTTTTTCCCCTTCTCTCTGGTTCTTCGTCATGGTGGTTATTCTTGTAGCATTAACACTTCAACTTTTTTGGAAAATAAATATGGATTTTATAGAAAACCTGGATTTTTGGGTTTCAAAAGATCGGAAATTCTATGCTCTTTCCGATGACATATAGGATGACTTTTGAATCGTGGATCGGTTCGGATGCCGGTGGATTTTCCGACAACGAAATTCCGGGTTGGTACGAAATTCCAACGAAAAATCAGTTCTATCGATACAAAAACCTCTAAAACGGTATTATATCCACTCCAAAATGTTTATTTGGCAACTCTACGGTAATATATTGACTTTTAGATAAATTAAAAGTTTGCAAAATTCAGTTTAGATTAGTTTTATATAGAATTTACAGAGTTATATAAACTTTTATACTAAGTAGTTAGTAAACTTTATATTCAATCCAAATTATTTTTTTAATCGGAGGGGCCTCGACTGTTTGCCCAGTTCGGTCGGTATGTTTTGTTCGCGATTTTAGATTTGATTTTTCCGGTGCAATATTATAATTGGCGCCGTCAAAAATGTCTCATTCAGTGCGTGTGAATGATTGTAGTGCGAGAATGGTGAAGTTTTGGAAAATTTCCGTGGAATTAGTGTGTTTTTTGAGGAAATAAATTTGTATTTCCGAGTGATTCCAAGATGGAAGCTTTCATAAGCAGGGCCGTGGATGCCATGTGTTAGTGTATTGGTAGGATAAGGTTACAGAACGGAAAAGAAAAGGCCTTGCGACAGCTTTGCGTCTCTTTCGTGGTTGTGCAGCGCGGAGTTGTGTGTTGGAGCGAGACGGGAAGTGCGATGACTCGGACGGCTGGCATTGAGCTTTGTTCGTGTGCGTGCCGTCACGCTCCTGATGATGAGAGCGAGAACGGTCGATGTCATCATCCTGATCTGTGCGAGGCGTTGATGATGGCCAGGAGAGAGTGTTGCTGAGAGTGATGCGAGAGTCTACAGTTTGGCAGCAACTTTGGTGAGCCCGTTTTGATTTGAGTTGTATTGTTGATTTGATTTTGGTTGGCCGCGGTGGGTTTTCCTTTAGTAATTTGTTGGCGTCGAACTGTCACAAATTAATCGCGGTAGATCGCGGTGGATATTTTTCTACCACAGTTTTTTTTGTGTGTAATCAATGTGGTAGATGCTTTGGTGGATTTTTGACGGTTCCAATTATTTCAGGAAGGTCCACCGCGGTTGGCCGGAATCGGATTAACATTACAACTTTGGTGTTTTTCTGTCTGATTAGATAACGTGATGAGGAAGGGATGAATGAAGGTTGAGCGTGTGCGGGTGTATGAATGTGTGTTTGTGTATTTTATTTTTTTTTGTGTGATTGGCTGAGTGAATGAATGAATGAAAGAGTATGTACATTACTAATGATATATTTGGTTTCAGGGCAAGCTTACTGCTGATATAAGAACAAACGGGTAGCGTTTCTCGGTGGTCGTGAGATCGTTTTTTTTTTTTTTAATGTTTATAAATAAAGAAATTTAGTCCGATTAGCAACGCGTCGCGTCAGTTTTGTGTTGCGCGTTCGTCGCCGTGTTTGATAAATGATACAGCCGTTTTTCCTTGTATTATTTCTGCGATTCGAAAGTATGTGTTTTGTTGGTTCACTATACGCTTGCGAGGTATAAAATTTGAAAAGACGTTTTCCGTAAAACGCATGAAAAAAACTCTCAGCATTATAGCTCGGAAAGCACGATAACGAGTATTTCTCCTACGCGGTTGTTAAGCCCTTCTTGTAGCTTCGTAACTCATCAGTTATCGGTCGCTAATCTTATAATTATTCAAAAGTTGAAATCGTCTATGATCCACTCGAATTAATTTACGTAGAGTTTAATATTTTACTTGTTAGTTATATTTTTTGTGGTTTTATCTTTCCACAGCCGGCTGTCTAAGATAATCCATCTAAACGTAAATAAATCACAAATAAACGGGAATAGTCTCAACAGCAGCATCCGATTGCTAGCCTTGGGAATAATACATCAACCCATTAAACAAAACTTATCGATTATTTTGGTCATATCATCATCTTCTATGATGAATCCTGACCATTACCCTTCCCTACTAACAAAATCCCAAGTAGAAGTAGTTTTCCGGCACACGCGGGGGTGTGGATATCGTATAGAACCCACCCTTAGTAGCAGCCTGTGCTAACTAACATTCCCGTCCCGTTCCCTCGAGATCTACAAACTGACATGGCGGGCGCCGTTGGTGGCCAATGACTGTTACCTATCTACAGCAGCTCTAGTTTTGATGATCTTGATGTTTTGTCTTTTCAGCGCATTCATGCATGCTGTTGATAAGGGAAACATCACTAGATCGTTGAAGCGTATGATCGCTAGTGCTGATGGGATATTACGGTCCTGTTCAGCAACGGAGAAGGACAACCATGGGTGGTCTCTCATGCTCATGCTCATGCTCAATCCAAATTATTTTTTTAATCAGTCAAGGATGCCTATTTGGAGTTGAAAGACTGGATTGATGGTGATAAGTCAACAAATAACTGCATTTATGTAAACTTTTCGAAAGGTGTACCATTTTTTGCACTTTTTTTGATTTTTGTAATAGTTTTTGCTATATAACTTTGTATAGAAATCCTCGGCAGTGTGTTTTTCGTTTTTTCTTTCGCGTGCGTGTGAAGGTGCGGCTGGCTTTGGCTGTCCCGATGACAGCTAGCCAGTTCGATTTGCGAACCTTTTCGTCGGGTCGCAAATTTTTCCGCGTCCGTCGTCGGTGTGCAACAATAACAAAACCCTATCATACCATTTCAGCTCGATAAACATTGTAACTCGTCGTTCGCAACGTTAATCAGTACCTCACTAAACATCAATCATTTAAAACTCGTACAATCATCTCAAGTTAAAAATTGCACTGTTCAATCCTTCATTCATTAATTTCAAATGATTTTGGTTCTATCTTTCCACAGCCAGCTGTCTAAGACTAAACCATTTCATCTAAAATTTAACAACAGATAAACGGGAAATGTCTCATCCGCAGCATCCGATTGCTTGCCTTGAGAATAATACATAATACCTTTCAACAAACATTTTGATTTTGGGTCGCATCATCATCTTCTGTGGTGAATCCTGACCAAATACCCTACCCTACTAACAAATTTTCAGGTTCCTGGCGCTCGTGGGGTGTATTAGCACAGAGTAAATCAGCTGCCCTAGTAGCAACCTGCGCTAACTAACATTCCCGTCCCTTAAAATCGAGATCTACAAACTGACATGGCGGGCGCCGCTGGTGGCCAATGACTGTTACCTATTCGCAACTGATCTAGTTTTGGCAATCATGGTGTTTTATCTTTTCAGCGCATTCATACATGCTGTTGATAAGGGAAACACCACTAGATCGTCGAAGCCTATAATCAGTAGTGCTGAAAGGATATTATGGTTCTGTTCAGCAACGGAGGGGCAACCATGGGTGATCTCTCATGCTCATGCTCATGCTCATGCTATAACTTTGTATAGAAATCCTCCTTTCATGGGCTATTTGTAGCAAAATGTTCGGCATGAAATTTGAACAAAACGTAGTACTAGGTTTATATCAAACTGTAAATTGTTTACATGTTTCATCACAAAATGTGCAAAGTGCTTTTTTTTACATACTGTATACAAAATTATAAATCCTCTTCAAAGTTCGACTGTTTTTTTTTTTTTTTTTTTTGATTTATTATAGAGATTTTACACCATTGTGCATTCGTCTCTTCAAGGTGGATAGTAGAAGAGGAAAGTTTACAAAGTTTTTGATCACTTGTCTGGCTATATTTCAATGATTGATACCATGTCTTTTTTCTAACGATTTCTGTCTTAGTTTCAAATATTTACGGGCAAATTTGGATCTTAAATTATCAAGTTCTTTACTTTTTTCTTCGTCCTCTTCCTTCGAGGATTTAACCGTTAACTCATAACACTTATTGTAATAATATTTTGCTTGTATGGCATCTTCGTCTTCTTCATCTGTTGTTTCTTCTTTAGCCATCTCTCTTCGTTTTGTTCTTAAGTCGTAATCCGCGTCCAAATATGCTTGCAAGCGCTTCCGGGATTTGCGAGTGTGCTTAGAAAGCACGGTCTCGAATCCATCGTTAGATTCTTCGGCAATTTCACTTGTTTCCATTGCATTTTGGTCTGGTTTACTGTTGTTGCTTTTTCTGCTGCTGCTGCTGCTGCTGCTTGGCTCAGGTTCAGTCGGTGGTGTACTGCTGTTTTGGTTCACCTTTTTACTCGAATCCCCACTTTTTTTGTTCTTTGCTTTGAGTTTGCAAAGCGATTTTTTGCCTATAATCGTCACTGCTGCAGCAGCGTTGTTTACAGTGATTGATTTCGGCGTTGGCTGTTTCAGCAACATCCGCAGGGTCCGAACTCCATTTGGGATCCCTGGGAAGAAGTTAATCCAGCGGTCGTTGGTGATGGTCAAAATTTCGCCGAATTTACTCATCACTTTGACTACGTCATCATTGCTTATGCCTAGAGGTAGGTCAAGCACACGAACTTCCGTAGCGTTGTTGTCCAGGTAAATCGGGATTTTGCAACCCTGATATACCAGAGGTTTGTCGATGATGGACGAGGCCATTGCTGAGTCGGCGAACTGCAACACGGCTATTCTTCTCCTATTGCATAATTGCAATGCTCGCAAGTTTTCTTGGTTTACTTGAAGGTCTGCGAGAAATTTTTTTACAAGCTTTGGGCTTGGTTGGTTTTGGAGTTGACAAAAATCCAGAACCACACTGTTTTTGTCTACGGTGCACATTTTAAAAAAAGCGGCGACGCGCACACAAACTGCGGACTGGCGTTGAGAATGCGACTTGTAAGGTCGGTGGTTACTTTGCAACTGTCGACTGTTTTAATGCAACTGTAATTTGTTTATAAAAATTTGTTTATAAAAATAAATTTATAACGAGCACTAAGTGGGGGAGCCCAGATTTTTCCATTAAAAATAATTTGGAGTTACAGTCAAGATATAAAAAACTAAAGCATGTAAATTAAGCTTACTCACTTCAAGAAAATGTTGAAAAATAGTAATCATAGTATTTTTTTTACATTGGCACCAGAATATAATTATTCAGATTACAGATAGAAAAAAAAAAAACAACTTTGTAGAACATTGTTACACTAAAATAACTAAAAAAATTCCCTGCAGGGTTAGAAAAAACTGGAAAAAATAAAATGATATAGAATATTTTGTTTTGCATGAAAAATTTCAGATTCGTAAGTATATCAATTTTCCCATAAAATGACATGTGCCAAAAAAAATACAATTGAGTAACAAAAAATGGCAGAATGTTTTGAAGCTATTATTGATTTTGATTTAGATGAAAACCACATTTTTTTGGAATCTGGCATCCAATTTTACATAAAAGTCCCTTTGACACAAAATTTCCAAACCTCACCATTTCAGGCTACAGATTATTAAAAACCACGTCAAAAATAGAATAGTCGTACCTCCCTTTCTTTAAATTTGGCCCGCCATTCAAAAACTTTGAGCACCCCTGCTCAATATCCTCTAAAAAGCAGGAACCGATCAGCAAAATCAATCAAAAAAAGATTTTTTACAAAATAAAGACTTTTCCAGCACGAGCCGTATATTTACTATACAAGGCTCTTCCATGCTGAGTGCTGACAAAATGGAGTTTTGCACCGAGTTGCATGAAACTAATTTTTGTAATTCCAAAAAACACCTTTGAATAAGATTTTTCACTGAAACTTTTGAGACCTCGCTTCAGGTTGGCATCGAAAAGTATTACTTATCAATACAAGTGCTGAAATGTTAAACTTTTCAGCGACCAAATGAGTGCTGTAATGAACTTTTCAGCACTGTTTTAACTCGTGATTACAAGAAAAGTAAATATTTTCAAAATGGAATTACAAAAAGTACTTTACTTCTATTCGGGGAGTTGTTTCTCAATTTTCTTTACCATATATTTCACACAGCTTTATTTTATTTCTCATTTTGGTAACTCTACTGACACTTTATTATAAATGGTTGCCTTAAAAACTACAAACACCGCACATGCTTAGTACCATACAAACTATTCGCAGTGAAATATGACTGAGTTTTTGTTTTGGCCTTATACAATGGAATGATTTTTTGTCTTCTTCAATACACCTCTAACAAATCGATGAATGTGAATAAATCTAAAATCTAGTTTATTGTTTCGAATCCCACGCCAGAGATGAGCATGGTCCACTTAAATTCTACGAGCACACCAAATATGACCACACGAGTTTGTTTCGGGTTTAAAATCTATCGTTTCTAGAGTACTACAATAAATTAAAGCTTTCAGTCTGTAATAGCAAATAAAGTGTGGAAATTGGTAAAAATAAAGGACGAATCAGTTCTAACAAAAATCTCACCAGAGAAAGTGTGTGTGTCTCTTCACACTAACAGGATAGTACCATTCACAAACACTAAAATACAACGATTATAAAACATTTGGCATTTGATAGGATCGCGTTTTGTTACAAAAAATGTTATAAAATCTGTTACGAAAACGTTTCCCTTCCTACTTTCTAGTGGTGACTGATTGTAGTGGAACATTTACGAGTCTCGCCTTCGTCGAATCAACGCCGATTAATACTTTTGCACGTGGCCATCTTCGGCTCCACCATTCACCTGTTGCTGCTGCTGCTTTTTGTCCGAGTTCGTCATCGACTTCGGTGGGATGTAGTAGAACCAAGCGCCGAAGAAGAACAAGATGGAGCACGCTTTTCCGATGAGTGCGAGCAGGAGCATGAACCTGTGAGGGGAGGGTGAACTTTGGTGAGTGAATGGTGGGAAGGGGTTGGATGAATTTTGTACTAACTTGCTCATGAACGCGTTGTCGTACACGAGACAGGCTCCGTGACCGTCGCAGGACTCTTGCCATAGGATACACGTTTCGTCGATGAGTCGGCCAAAGATCATCGGAGCGGGGATGGTTCCCAGGACGCGAACCTTGATCCATTGGATGCCGAGCGCGAATGAACGCTGGTCATCGTGAACGCAGCGCAGCGTGGCCGACAGCGCGGGCATCGTGGCCAAAAAGGTGAAAAACATCACGAGGAAGCAGAGACTCACGAAGATCCACAGGTGGTTGCAGCGTGATTCGCACATGGTGTTCACCGCGTCGTAACTTCGGTACGGTTCACTCGGGCCGAACGTTGCGTTGATACAGGCGCAATCCCGGTACACTTTGGCGCCAACCACGTTCACCTCCTCGGAGCATCCGGCGTGACAGGGCGAGTAGTACATGACCCCGTCGGCACCGCAAATTGGCTCGTAATTGGCCTTGCTGCACGAACAGCGGCTGTTGCACGCGTTGTCCAACGTCTTTGGCAGTACGAACAGCTCCGTCGAGCGGGCGTCCGGTGTTCGCAGGTTGTCCTGAGGGAAGTACGGTGCCGTTACGCCGGCGAATGTCAGATTTGGGCACGAAAGGAAGAAGCAAACGGTGAACAACGCTGCAAACACCGTTGCAAACAAACAAAAACGGATGATTCCCGAACAGGACAGGTTCAGCTTCTTGACGAGGTAACCCCCGAGGAAGGTTCCACCACCACCAGCGGGAACCGTTATGATACCTGAAAGAATAAATAAATCAAGCTCAATTTACAGCACTTGCTTCATCAAACTAACCCATCAACAGTGCAGACCATACGGCCGTTACGCTGAACTGATTCTCAATCAACTTGGGCAAAAACACCGCAAACCCGGATATAACCAGTCCCTCCGAAGCTCCAGCCAAGTTCAAAAAGAAAAACGTCGGATTTTTCAGCAAAGCCGCCAACGCTTTCGGAATTTCCCGAATCTTCGTAAACGTCTGCTGGCGCGTCTGCTCTCCACCGTCCGACGCTCCCTGATGCGCTTCCGAGACCTTTTCCAGCTTTTCCGACCCGGGCAGCGCCCTTGGATAGGCCAAAATCGGTACCGCTAGCAGTAGGCAAAATCCGGCCATAAACACAAATCCGATCCACCAGGCTCCGACCCAAACCTTGCTGTGGGGCGTCAGGCCTAACCTGTGGAGCAGAAAAAAAAACAAAAAAAACCGCACTACAATTGACCAGTTTACACCTTCAAAGCCATTATAACCCGTCCACAACAGCCATTGAGAGGAAAAACAAAAAAAAAACGTTACTTAATCCACCTTTAGGTGGTTGGTGCCTTCCTCTCATTTATAGTGATTCCAACCCCCCTAAAGTGTCCACATGTTTATGGATCTCCCCTAACGTTCGCAGCACCTACCCAGTCACGACGTTCTAGCAGGATTCTAGCAGAGTTCTTACAGAGCTGGATATTCATATAGAATTCTAGCAGAAATGTTCTACCGTTCTAGCAGGATTCTGACAGAACCAGCTCTATATTTCGTGACTGGGTAAGAGGTCCTAATACAAATAAGTGATGAGTAAAAAAACAGACTACCTACAGACTTTTTGTCAAGATTATACAGACACGGCCTTTGAGGAAAATGGCATCCCTCTACACGGCTTTTTCGTGGCGATCAGACCCGACCAGTTGAGGTTATGTGAATTCAGACCATTTTTTAAACTGCTTGTAATTTAAGATAGGTAAGTCAGATCTTAAAAATTCTTACTTCACCTAAAAGGTCTTCTCATATGCTTTCTAAAAATATATAACATGTCAGGGTTTCATGAAAAAACCACCCTTTTTACCATAATTTAATTTAATATAAAACCGTTTTTTAATCATAACTTTTTAAATACATGATAAAACTGCATGAATTTAAATAGCATCTCAGGGGACGTTAAGACGGTTCGATTAAAACCATTCCGGCCAAAATCGGTTGAGCCTGTGACAAGATATCCCAGTGACATTGATTTGGTACACATGTCTACATACAGCCAAACACACAGACATTTGCTCAGCTGGTGATTCTGAGTCGATATGTACACATGAAGGTAGGTCTAGGAGGTCTAATTAAACAGTTCATTTTCCGAGTGATTTTATAGCCTTTCCTCAGTAAGGTGAGGAAGGCAAAAACATTCCTTTCGAGTGGCGTCCCGCCAATCGTTAGAGCGCCCATTCATCGAAATCCACTTTTCCCATGCATGCAGCGAGCGAGGGATTATCAACGGATTACAACATAATCGAGCATTTTTCACCCATTTTTGTTTTGTTTCGAGTACTCGCGAGTTGTTCTTGCGCTTCGATGCGTTACGTGTAATGTTGGAGAAGGGTAATATTTCAATTTTCAAGCGTTCCTATTTATTGTTACTACTTTTATTAAGTAATTATTTTAATTATATTTCAATTGTATTTCAGAAAAAAAAATTTTTTTCAATAATTCCATTTTTAAATGAGCTTTTATTTAAATTTTGCTGCCACAAAAAAAAATAATAAAAAATGTATGTACAAGCCATTGTTTTTCAACATTTAAATGAAAAAAAGTGTTTTAAAATGCGCTTTACTCCAGTCTTAGTCTTTGCAGTTGTTTTGCAATCTGTAGTTTTCAAATTTTCAAAAGTTTCAAAAGTATTGGGAATTTTTTTTACAATCTCCATCAGAATTTCACAAACAAAAAATAATAAAAAAAATGAATTGTCTCCTGAATTCGAAACGATTTTAAAGGAGGAGGGGGGAAGTGACAAATATTAGCTACAGCCTAATTTTCGAAAAATGTAATTCTTTGTTTGTAAACAATTTGAAAATAATATCACAAAATATCGTGTTATGAAGCACCAATCAACGATGTTTTTATAATTTACCAGAAGACTACATACATGAAAAAATCATACAAAAAAACGATTTAATATCGTCAAATTAGTCAAAAAAAAATCCTTTTTTTTTAATTCGCGTTATTCCATGAATGATAAGGCGAGGAACATACCCAAAAACTGAAAAAAATTACATTTTCCTGAGAAATAAACCAAAAAAGGTCTTTTAAATTCTTTTTTTTTTGTTAATAACCACAGAAAAAACCACAGACTGTCTCTGCTTTAACTTCGAGTTTCATCATTTTTTGCAATTCCGGATTGAAACACTGACTTTTTAAAAAACATGTTTTTTTATGTGAAAATTCGTCTTTTTCAAAAATCACATTTTTTTTAAATTCATTACTCTTTTTACCATACTTCTCTATAGCTCAAAAGTTGCGGATTTTTGTTCCCTAAAACTTATAAAAAAATATCGAATATAAAAAAGGTTTTTTGGGAAATTGAGATTTTTGTGAGAAAAAAAAAGTTAATTGAAAAATCGGCAATGTTCAATTGTCCTCAACAATACCTACAACTTTGCCGAAGACACCACATTGATCAGAAAATTCACTAAAAAATTACAGATGTTTGAATATTTATGTACCATTTTTGTATGGACAGCTGCCAACTTGTATGGGTGAACCAATGACTTCTTTGGTCATAGGGAAGGTCCCCACAAAGTTTGAGCCAAATCAAAAATATGTTTTGCAAAAATCTTTTTTTAACCCTAGAAAACGTAAATCTACCATTAGATTTAACACGATCCTAAATCCTGCCACAAAATAAGCATTTTTAGTTTCCCAAAACATATAAAAACCATATTTCAACTTTTAGTGATGAAAAGTAAAATAAAAAAAATCTGAATTTTTACGTGTACCTATATTTTTTTTTTTTTCTAAACAGTCCAAATCCTAACCTACAACTTTTTCCAAAGAAACCAAATTGATCAGAAAATTCCTTCCTAAGGTACAGACTTTCGAACATTCACAAACCAATATTTGTACGACCAGGCCGCAAAATTGTATGGAGACTTGTATGAAAATACAAATGATGTAATATGGCTTCTTATGACATAAGGAATTCATGGCCAAAGTTTCATCAAAAAATATAAAATTCAAAAACGATGCAGCGACTTCGAGTTACAGCAGAATCTAAACTAAAATACAATGTTCAAATTACTTACGCTTACAAGTGGCTGAGCCTATTATAACAAGTCTACAATGATTCATTGATATCTGGAAATCTGTTTACGATTAAGAGCGAGTTTTTCACCGATGTGAAACAGGTCGTATCGAGGTGCTCCGATTTGGATGAAACTTTCAGGGTTTGTTTGTCTATACATGAGATGAACTCATGCCAAATATGAGCCTTCTACGACAAAGGGAAGTGGGGTAAAACGGGCATTGAAATTTGAGGTCGTAAAAACATGAAAAATCTTATAATTGCTCGCATTTCCGTAAAACTTCATCAATTCCAACTCTCTTAGATACATTTGGATGGTCTTTTGAAGCCCTTCAAAAGGGTAAAACAGGGTTTCGCCTACTTGATACAGCATTTGACGTATTGAACACAGGGTATGAAAAATCTAACCTTTTTGCCTTCCTCACCTTACTGAGGAAAGGCTATAAAATCACTCGGAAAATGATTTTTTTAATTAGACCTCCTAGACCTACCTTCATTTGTACATATCGACTCAGAATCACCAGCTGAGCAAATGTCTGTGTGTTTGGCTGTATGTAGACATGTGTACCAAATCAATGTCACTGGAATATCTCGTCACAGGCTCAACCGATTTTGGCCGGAATGGTTTTAATCGAACCGTCTTAACGTCCCCTGAGATGCTATTTAAATTCATGCAGTTTTATCATGTATTTAAAAAGTTATGATTAAAAAACGGTTTTATATTAAATTAAATTATGGTAAAAAGGGTGGTTTTTTCATGAAACCCTGACATGTTATATATTTTTAGAAAGCATATGAGAAGACCTTTTAGGTGGAGTAAGAATTTTCAAGATCTGACTTACTTATCTTAAATTACAAGCAGTTTAAAAAATGGTCTGAATTCACATAACCTCAACTGGTAGGGTCTGATCGCCACGAAAAAGCCGTGTAGAGGGATGCCATTTTCCTCAAAGGCCGTGTCTGTATAATCTTGACAAAAAGTCTGTAGGTAGTCTGTTTTTTTACTCATCACATATTTTTATTAGGACCTCTTAGGTGCTGCGAACGTTAGGGGAGATCCATAAACATGTGGACACGTTAGAGGGGTTGGAATCACTATAAATGAGAGGAAGGCACCAACCACCTTAAGGTGGATTAAGTAACGTTTTTCATAAATGTTTTATTTAATTATTTTCTTAATCAAATTCATAACTCCAACATCTCAATCTAATGTAAAATTTCCTGAGGATTCCGAATATGTCAAAATTGAGACCAAAAAGTGCCGCTATGGAGGCCTACAGGGCAAAAAATAACGTTGTAAAATGTTTGTTCTAGAAAAATCGAAAAACTACGAGAAAAACTGCGATTGGCCAAAAAGTTAATACCGTAGGCTTATAGTTCATGAAATTCCCTAACTTTTGACCTATGGGAGTATGGGTGTTGGAGGCTGTTGCAAAAAGTTATTAAGGTTTTAAAAAAATCCATTTTTAACAGTAATTTGCAAAAGCTATGAGAAAAAGTCAAACCAATCCTGGATGTCTATAGCACATTTTGAAGGGCTTCAAAAGACCATTCAAATGCATCTAAGAAAGTTGGAATTGATGCAGTTTTACGGAAATGCGAGCAATTATAAGATTTTTCATGATTTTTCGACCTCAAACTTCAATGCCCGTTTTAACCCACTTCCCTTTGTCGTAGAGGGTTCATATTTGGCATGAGTTCATCTCATGTATACACAAACAAACCCTGAAAGTTTCATCCAAATTGGAGCACCTCGATACGACCTCTAGAACAAACCGAGCAGAATCTACAAATACTGCCTCTTAAACTCATGTTTTATTGTGAAATTAGAAAGTTAAAAAAAAACTAAACGCAAATTAAAAATTGTGGACCTAAAGCCTCAACGAAATAACCAAAAAGCGATAACTATCAATTGCATCTTTCCCGAACAAACGTAGGGCACACAAATCTACCAACTACATTCATACACAATAATGTTAAGAGACGACCACGCGAAAAAAAATATTCATGGAAATAAAAACTCCAATGTCCATATACACTAGGGCCAGGAAGGAGATCTTTTGCGCGATATTGTTTATGTTTAATTTCCTGTGAGGTTAACTATTGGTTTATGAGTAAAACAAACATTTATTTACGTGGATTTGAAGGTTCGCATAAATAATTTCAATTAAATCTGTAAAGGTAAACAGTGGCCAAACTTCCGGCTGAGTTCGCCTTTTAAAGAATCTTTGCTATTAGTTAACAGGAAACAAAAAAATGTGCATACAAACCCTGCAGCTAGATTTGCGAAAAATGTGAGCAAACAAGCAAGTCAATGTTCGCGATTCTACCGGAATCCTTTTGGTAGGTGTAATTATGAATTCATCAGACAACACCTTAATTTGGATTCTTACAAAAAAATAACTTGCACTGATTAATCCTCTTACAAGAATTCATAACAATTTCAAACAATATGAAATTCATTTCAAAAAGTTGATAAGAATATTGTTCAAGTAATTTCGAAACCACTGTTTTTCTTAGACAACTTTTTTCCAACAAAAAAATTGTGTCACTTCGAAAGAAGTACACATTCCGACACAAACCTCGAACATTTTGCAATGTTTGATGATCCCTTGTACCGAGTCCCACAGCGACACTGGTTTCTGGTGGACCAGAGAAAGGTCTCAAGAAATACCTTTTCACTTTTCGTCCCCCTGTCCCTTTTCCCTGGTAGGACCAGAATGCCTTCTGGTGTTTCACGGGGGGAGAAACCTTGACGGATGTGCATTTTGTTGTGACTATATTATATCAACCAGACGATGCCGCCGCCGCCAAAGGCAGTTCCTTGTACCATCAAAGGGGACGTTCAGAAATTACGGAATCAACTTCAAATTTGTTGAATCATTGTAACAAATATTTTCAACAATATCTTATTTATAAACTAAGTACCATTTTAAGAAATTCGATTAAAAAGTTACGTAGCTTATGTTTAGACCTTTAAAACTGAGTAAAAATCTCCCCAGAGAAGGTACGAGATGCGATTGTTCTTGTTAGCTTCATCTTCCGCAGAACACTGCAACCTGTACAACAGATCCATCAACCACGTAGAAAACGGGGGCCATCTCACAAAAGCCTTTCCTAGTTTTCATAGCTCACAACCCCATAACCACATAACTGTGGGGCTCATATTAATCATTTCTGTGTTTTTCGGGTGGCGCATTCAACAGCATCCCAAGCAGGTCGCGCCAAACATTTGAAAGTGACATACTGTCTAAATTTTGGCATTGTTATGAATATTACGTTAAAAACAATTCAGAGTAATATAGAAAATTAGGTCAAACTAATTCAAAATTTGGGTCCGTCCCAGATTCGCCCCCTCGAGCAAACCTTAAGAAAAGTCCTTATTGAATCATTTTGCCGCCCATTTGGCAGTCGACGCCACGGGGCAAAGTGAGTCGTCGTATTTTCCCATTATCCGGCTCAGATTTTCCGTTCGTTCCGTGGCGTGTCGTGGTATCCCTACCCCAGGTGCGATGTCGACGATTCTACACCAACCACGGTCGATTAATGGTTACAACCTAGAGATATTTTCACGCAATTTGAATATATTAATATTGGATGAGCGACGGCGATACGTGCGTCGTCTGGGAATGCAAATATTACCGCACTAAGGGCCCGGTGATATGCCTTAAACGTCTTACACACAGTTGATCCCCTTTTCATGTAGCTATTTTACTTCCCCCTTGCCAACACGTGTAATAGTGCATGCAATAGGACGAAAAACGGTTAGGTGTGAATGAATGTCAACAATGCGGAAAATGGTTTATAAACACATCATTCATCGCTCGGGGGGCAGGAGGATTAAGGGAAGGTGGATTGTGGAAGACTTTATCTGACATTTTTGAAGAAAAAAATTGTCGTCTCTAGGCGGACTTCAAAAATCAATTTATAAAAGTATAGATTTCTTTTTTTTTGTGAAAATCTCTGGTTAGATGAGTTGACTTGTTTCAAGTGACTTTGCCAATGTTTTGAAAAAAAAAATGTATTTAACTGGGCTAGACATGAAAAGGGAAATTTCAATGACAGTGATTGCACGATATTTGACAGTGGTTGCAGTCAGCATTCATCGCTGACAAAGATATTTCCCGTCAGCGACCTTCAGCACACGAAGTTGAATCGAACAAAACCCGAGCTCAACACTCAAGCAGCCGCCCGACCCGAAGCCACATGTTCCCTCTCTTGCTCTCTCTCTCTCTCTTCCTCTCTTCTCCTTCTTGTTCGTGCGGTACTGCATGGTGACAGCAATCGTTTGAAGGGCAGTCATGGGGAAGATGATCTAAATGTCTATAGAATTTAAAACAAACGTGCTCTGCGCGAATGCGTTTCTGGTGAAAGTCAAATAAATGTGTGTGTGTGTGTGTGTGTGTGTGTGTGTGTGTGTGTGTGTGTGTGTGTGTGTGTGTGTGTGTGTGTGTGTGTGTGTGTGACTTAACGTGACTTTTTGTTACGTCACAGATCATGATTATGTTGTGACTTTGCTAATGGTTTTTAATTATAGCATGAAATTGAAAAAAAATACAACCAAAAACAACAGTGACTGGTAAATTATGAAAACATCTTATTGGCATAAGTTAATCATTGAATAACCAATAAAATACAAATCAAAAAATATATAAATGCGAATAAAAATACCAAAAAGAATAAAACAACACAAAACATTTCAAGTTAAGTTTTTCGTAAAACAAAATTAGCTGAAAATGAAAATTAAAAAAATTGAAACATAACTGGTTTACTGCCCATGAAAAAAAATCACATAATGAAAAAAATACTCAATCTTTGATTAAGACTTTTAAAAAGGCTTTTGGCCAGGGTGCCAGCCTCGAAAAACCGGGAAAACCGGGAAAAAGTTGGAAACTTGATTCCGCCGGGAAAAAACTGCGAAAAAAGACCTGGGAATTTCAGTTGAATATTACATGATATTTTAATTGTTCTTCAAATTTCAAAATAATAATCTAATAGATGCCAGTTTACACATCAATTATTATTCAGAATCATTTTTTTTATTTAGGCAGCCATATGATTTTTTATGTCAAATCAATAAACCAAAAAAAACGTGTTGAACATTTAGATTTCAAAGTCAAAAAAATAATAAAACATAATTAAAAACGAAAATTTAATTATTGTTGTTCACGATTCTCGTGAAATTCATGAAATCTGGAAATTTCCGTGAAAACAAGTGAAATTTGACAAGTTTTTAAACCAACACTTAACAATTACTAAATTCAACAAACATTTTACCCACAAACCATTTTAATGTAAATTTTATTAGTTTTTGAAAAGTGTGATATAAACTATTTGAAGAATTGAAGGGAAAACATACATTTAAACATAATTGTTACAAAATATAAATAATAAATTTACAAATATTACGTAAATAAGAATTAGTCAAATTAAAAAGCTTAATCTTAAAAATATCACAATATCTTAAGGGTAAGATGATTGCAGTTAATCTTCTACCATCTATCATTTCTATTAATTTATTTGAATGAATAAATGTATCAAATCAAATCAAATCATCAAATAAAAACAAACGTTCTAGTAAAAGTATCAATTCAGTAGATAAAGTAGACTCTTGAATTGATGTTGCAGTGACCGTGGTTAAAAATGCAGCAATCGGGATATAAATTAAAAAAGTTGAAGTAAACTATTAGAAAAAGACATTAATTTTCAATTACTTACATAATTGAATCAAATTTTCATTCCCTGCGATTACAATTTGACTTTGAATTTAACTATATAATACTTTCTGAGTTAGGTGTAATTTTCACGAAATTTAATTATTTGATGAAGATGATTAGACAAGACTGTTAAATTTTGTTTTGATTTGTAATTAAATACAATGTATGATAGATAACATAAAAGCGAATCAAGAAAAAAAATCTTTTTAAGCTTCATAAATCGAATATGTTGAAAAAAACATTACGCCGTATACCCATATTTACACAAAGAACTTTAGAGCGCCTGCCGCGGGATTCGAACCGGCAACCTCTGGATTGTGAGTCCAGTGCGCGGTCCGATTGATCCACACGGGCGGGCCTTTTCCAACCAATATTTTAAATATATATATATAAAGACGACAAGACGAGATTCAAACTTTTTTTTTAAATAACAAAGAAAACATCAAACTAATTTTCTCAATTTTATCCAAAAAATTAAAAAAAAACATGAAAAAATAATTTAACGGCAAAGAACACATCTATTTCAAACCAAATACTTACGTCGACGTGTCCACGACTAACATGTCGGTGTAGAACAGCAGCAGCTGTCCCCCAATTACGTAGCCGGCTGCTGGGCCCACGACGGCCATCGTGTAGTAGATTCCTGAGGGAGGGAAAGTAAGCGAAAAAAAAACACATACACATGGTTAGCCTTTCTTTATTAAAAAATCACCGCACCCCCTCCCAACAAAGGTAGTTTGCCCCCCTTGCGAAGGATAACAGCTCACCACACATGTGTGGTCCAGCAGATGAGGTTTGAGGGTAATTTTGCCATAAATTTAAATCAACCACGTCTCCTGGTGCAGAGACATGGTATTCTTTTTAAACGGAAGCAACATGGTAGTCAGTGAAAAAGATGCAATGCCGTAAATTTAAGAATTCTTGTTTCACACTTGAAAAGCCATTTGTGGTGTAAGTTATTGAGACGGCTATAAATTTGCAACCAATCGATATGCAAAGTTTGAACAAAGGTCGTAAATTTTGAAGAAAAAAATGTACCAAACAGTAACTGAACAAATTGATAAAATGAAACCAAATAAAAATGTTCAATAAGTACAACCCATCACAATATTATTTCATTCCTCTCAAGTTTCGAAAAGTTTGCACTCCACCTTTCCCAATGCTTTTTTCAGCAAACACTTCTCCCCTCCCACACCTTCAAAATTGAACCACTTTGTGCGTGGATTGCCAATAAAGCCAGGCGGCACGGCACCCCCTTGGCAAAATTTCACCCAGGGAAAACAATAAAAAAATATTTCCATCATAATTTCATTCAAACACTTTTTATTATCCTTCCTAAGTGAGTCTATTATGGGTTGTTCGTTTGGCCGTAGTCTGCCCAAGGGGTCGTCGTGGGGAAGCACACAAACACCACCCACCCGCCCTTTGTAACACCCACCGGAAGTTATCTGTTTTCCGCTTTTCCGGTGGATGATGTGCGTTTCGCTTTTTGTTTAGGCACCTCAAGGGGGAATGAATGGGGTAAAATGAATCTCAAATTATGATGATATTAATTTTGAAAAAATATTAAAACTTATTCATAAAAAGCCTTAATTCTGAATCAAATATTTATTTTACCTCAATTGACCCTCTCAAGAGAAAGTGAAATTTTCTCGATCCTAGAGCGGTGACCAACCAAAGTCCGTCAGGGCGCAGATGTTCGGATGCACTCCTTGTTTTCCGCCAGAATGGCGTGGAAAATTTCCCCTCTGCCTCCTACTCCCGATTTCCCGAGGAGTGTTTATTTTATTCACATTTATTGCATCGCAAGTCCATCGCCCTCTGATCGATGGGGAGTACAAAGGACAAAGGATAAAAGTAGCAATTTTCCAATCGAGGGCTATTGATTACAGTTCGCGCACTCAGCCTGACTCTGGTCACAGCTGAGGAAGCAGAGGTGGGTTAATTCGATTTGGTTGGCTTTATTAGATTGCACAAGTGGGTTCTGATTTGAGTTGGGGTTGCAGTGCAGGTGACTCATGTTATTCTGAACACGATAGAAGTTGTTGAAAAATTTCAAAATTTAATAATTATTCTTAGAAGAACAAAGTAGAACAGTATACAGAAGATTAAAGGCATTTTTGTCAAATTGAGATGAAACGGGACGTCAGCTCTTGGACAGTTCTGTTCAACTTAAATAAATGTCTGAACTTGACAGATTGCTTGCTATCTTTATATCTATCGATTGCAACACACAGAACGACGACAGTTACGGCGTTTTCCTTAAAGGTGCTTCAAAAAACTCGAGTCCTGCTGTAAATATTGGCAATGCTTTCCCGTTTCACCTGAATGCCAATACACTCAACCCCCGGTGGTTGGTGACTTTTTCGTTCGACACTTTTTAGTTTGTACTCCGTTGGTTGGTCAAAGTCAAACTAAAAAGTGACGAACTGTCAATTTTTACACGGCGCTCACGCACACTATCAAAACAAACGTTTGGTAGTGTGTGTGAACTCCGTGTAAAAGAGGTGTCAAACGAAAAAGTGACCCCGTTCGTTTGACAACAGTTGGTGTCAAACCATCGGGGTTTGAGTGTATCGGCTTTATCTTTAAAACTTTATCTTTTGATTGCCATTTTGTCAAACACAAAATTTTGGAAACAGTTCAAAAACAAAACTTTTATTTACCATTTGAGCAGTTCTCAAACCATTCGTAAAAAACAGATTTTATTTATTTTTCTGCATTTGTACACGTTTTCAGTCAAAGAAATATTTGAATAAATTCTATTGTAAATGAACCCATAATTTCCACATGTAATTTTTAATCCCTTATTTAAAAAAAGCCAAATGGCTTCTTGTATTAGAAAATTTATTTTTCTGTGTTCTGCTAAATGAAATTTATAATATTCAGTAAATTGGAACTAATGGAACAGGTAATGGTTGAAAATTGCGCAAAAAATGCGAAAATATGAACTTTAAACTCAAGAAATAAAACAAAACTACTCAAAATTTCTCCAACGCATAAAATTCTGCGTTGAACAAGCGATTGCATCTAGAATTTACCATTTCATTTCGAGACTTTCAATTTCATTTTATAATTATTTGGATGGAACTTTGTGCTGAAAAAAAAACATTTTTAAAAATTTATTTTTTCATACAAGTCTCCATACAAATGGGCCTATATAAATATCCGAAATTCTGTATCTTGAGATGAAATTTTGCGATCGTTTGGATGCCTTCGACAGTTATGATTGGGAGTTTTATGAAGAGGAAAAATTTTTACACAAAAAATTCACGATTTATAATATTACCTTTTTATCAGTAAAAGATGAATTTCCAAAATGCATTTCAGACTCGATTATCCGAAAGTTTCAGAAATATTTCACTTCGGATAATCGAATAAAAAACAACAAATTTCGTTTTCTTATTTTTGATTGTCGAGCTTAAGTATGAGTATGATGGTTTGTAAATGTAAATGTGTTGAGCTTCAGTTGAGGATAGTGCAAACAAGCTATGATTTTTTTTTGAAAAATCACTGTGCACATTGCATTTTAATTTGAAATGGAAATTTGTATGAGAAAATCTACATTACACATTTTAATTTTCAATTTTCATTTTCTTGATTTTTTTAAACTTGCACATAAGCATTGAGAAAATTTTCCAAAAATTGCCTTTGCGTTATTGGCCTTTTTAGGTTAAAAAAACTTAGGTTACACTTTCTATCAAATTAAATTTTCGAAGGTTGGTGTAACTTTATTATGCTACGATCCGATTCAAGCAAAAAAAAAAGTTTCACAAACATTAACGTTCTACGGCGACCGAAACAATCGATTTGGCAAAATTACTTGATTTTACCTAAAGGGTTGAAAAAGTATGTGTCCTCAAAAAATATGTTTTACCATAGTATTCAACTCTAAATTCACAATGTTATTTATTTATTTATTAAATATTAGACAAAGGCAAATTTCCAGTTTTTTCTAACCCTTTTCCACGGTTTCAAAAATCCTTCAAAAAATCTTGCAAAAAATCATTTATTGTTGCATTTTTAATCGAATGGACAGCACTATAGCCATCATTCGGATTATGAATTGTGGGACCACAGATTGGAAATAGATGTAATACTACGGGAAAAATATATTTTCATTTCAACTAATATTTCACAAAACAAATTAATCATCACATGTGTAAAGAATTTTGGCTTACTTTATTTCAAAGAAAACAAAAGCATTAAAAAAGCTACAAACTTAAAAATCGATTTATCAAAGTTTTTTAGGAATGCCTACTTATTGCAAATTTAATTTAATATTTTTTAAGCTAATTTTCAATTATATTTAAGCATCTCTTAAATACTTTTTAAAACCTATTTTTTTTACCAAAAAATGAGATGGTTATGATATATCAACGAATTTTTTTTTAATATTGCAATTTGTTTATTCTCAAAATCACGATTTCGCTCCAACTAGATCACTAAGGGCAATAACACGTTCAAGGCTTGTTAACTTTAAAGTATTTTTTTAACAAAAGGCTGAAAAATATATTTAAAACTATAATTATTTATCTTCAGTGGCTACCACACAAAATAATAAAATAGGAAGAAAAAAAAATGCTATGCTACTCCTCAACATAAATTGTAAACATCTAGAGAACTGCATGAACGATATTTTATGATGAAAATCGAATTCATTTGCATCGATAATTTAACGCGCTACGTTCGTCATAAAAACCAAAATAACAATCATTTCGGTGTGTACCATTCGGTATCGATGCCATAAACTTCCAAAAATACAACCTTTCCTCCCAAACCCAGGTTCTTGTCCCGTGAGAAAAAAAACGCAGTGAAAGTAAATGTAGGTCAACCTCTGCCGAAGCTGACACATCCCTAGAATATTCCCACCGTTTTCCAAAACCCCAAAGCAAAACCCGATCAGATAAGAAATTTCTGCATCCCTCGGCACGACAATTTCGACCCTAATTTTGTTTGCACGCAGTTAATTTACGCGCGTTTATCCCTCCCGAAAAAAAGATCCTCTGCGGTTTCCAAGTGCAGCAGCCTCCAAACTCCAATCAAACAAAAAGGAACCACAAACGGGCGCACTTCTGTTGCTTCCAGGCCCAGTGGGTGAGGGGGTGTCGTAAAAGCAAGCAATTCAAAACAATAACAAACATCTAGCACCTTTCGCAGAAGGAGGTGGGAGGGGGAGTGCGAAAACAAACAAAAGCGACGAACCCCCTTCGAGGAAATTTTGGGAGGTTTTGGTGGAGTAGGGGGGACTGCCAAATAAGCACCACCCTCATCATCCTGTTTTATAGCTACTTTCTTTTGGTGCTTTTTTATATCGGTAGCCAGTTGTTGGCCTCAGATCATTGTTACACTGGTTTGACATTTTTTTATTTTTTTATTTGTTTATTTGTACATTTTTGAACAGAAAATTCTGTCTAGTTTTGTCTAAAATAGTTGATCATAAACAAATTAAAAACTAAATTCAAAATTGAAAAAAATAAATAAAGAAAACTTGCAACCCAGTGTAATCCCCCAACGCGTACTTACCTAAATAAACAGATGACATCTTCTTGGAGACGTTCTCGTCGATGTACGTAACGCCGAGGGTGTACAGCGGGGAGGCACCCGCCCCCAGCAGCAGCTGGGCGGTGAAGAAGAACCACACATTCCAGGAGAGATTTTCCTCCGCGCCAGCATCCGATGGGAGACCATTGTCCAGTGAGCAGCCCTGGATTAGATGGGGAGAGGGATGGTAATAAAAAGAAAGTAAAAGAGACAGTTACAAGGCAAGTTGGAGTTGGAGATATCTGGAAACTTTGGAAAACTAAATTCAATAGATTTGTTGATTTGTTAGTAAAAATAAAAAAAACT